>NC_081565.1:70013406-70333117 GCF_022355385.1 Mustela nigripes | reverse complement strand
GCCGCTGCCTTCGGCTCAGGTCATGATCTCAGGGTCCTGGGATCGAGTCCCGCATCGGGCTCTCTGCTCAGCAGGGAGCCTGCTTCCTTCTCTCTCTCTCTCTGCCTGCCTCTCAGTGTACTTGTAATTTCTCTCTGTCAAATAAATAAATAAAATCTTTAAAAAAAAAAAAAAGATACTAAGGTAGCATAGAGAAGATTTTCAGTGATGTCTATAGTTCTTGAATTCACCTTAAGTTGCAGAAGCCCACATTCCATTCCAGAATGTCTATTCCATTTCTCCGCAGTGCCTTCCTCACAGTGACAAATATATTAGACTCTCAGATACACCAATCAGAGGTGAGGGAAAAGGTGGTCTATTCAGAAGTTCTTAAAAGTGTCCCCTGACCACCAAATCAGCTACCGACCACCTTCCTGAGAGCAGTTTAAATGATACAATGATATCTGAGGAAGCTAAACTAAGTTGTTTAAAGAATCAGAGAATTGAGAAAAAAAAAAGTAAATTATTCTTTCAAGAAGTCTTTCCACAATGAGGCACAATACCTTAAAAAACAGGATAAAGCAAGAGTGGTGGTAGTAGTTGTCCCTTTTGTTGTAAAAGGTGGTAGTTCAAGGTCAATTCCACAGCAAATGACTGATGACTGATTAATAATAATAATGTTAATATAATTGTAATTCTTACTTATCTTATCTCATTCAGTCCCTAGTCTAGTAATACTATTATTATCCCCATTTTAGAGGTGAGGTTTAGAGAGGCTACGTGAGTTGTGCACGGTTGCTATAATGGTTAAGTAGAAGAGGCAAGATTCTAATCCAAGCCAGTCATTTGGCTCAAAAAGACCTTTCTTTGAACCACAATTGTACAGTGAACTCAGGTCATCTGTGTTCTCTGCTTTGCTAGGATTGTGCTGAATTGTAGGACTTGAATATTTGTAGCCTGTGGAGCACTTCTTTTCTATGACATCATCTAGCCACTGTTGTAACAAATGAGACACTGGAAAAATGCCCTGAATTCATAAAGCTTGTTCTCCATTTGATCAAACCAGATTCCTTTTCGCTACTGATGTGCAGAGATAATTCTGTAATATGTTTCTCATATTATTTTTCGGTTATTGAAGCCATGAGAAGGATAACTTTGATGCATTAAATGTTTAAATATTTATTTATTTGAGAGAGAAAGAGTGCAGGGAGAAGGAGCAGAGGGAGAGAATTTTAAGCAGGCCCTATGCCCAGTATGGGGCCCAATTTCATGAACCTGAGACCTCCTGACCTGAGCCAAAAGCAAGAGCCTGACACTCAACTGACTGAGCCACCCATGTGCCCCTGAAGCATTAAATTTATATGTTCTATGTGGAGGAATTTCTCGTTCAACACATAATGTCTTTTTAATAATGATATTGACCATAGCAGATAATTTGTTTTTAATCAGTCATGATTAAAAATAATTAAAATAGTCACTAACCTAAGGAGCTCAGAATACAATTAGATCAGCCATTTGAATATGGATTCACACTCAACTCTAACAAAGTCTATAGCAGCTGTAGTCCATTTGCTTCAGCCATTCATATACCCAGTGGGAAGGCTTTGCAAGAACTACTCAGATATGATCATTGAAAACTGAGAATGGAAAGACTATCCTAAAGTATGGAAAAACCAAAAAAAGAAACCACAAATTCAATATCCAATGGCTATGCCTTGACCTCAAGATCTTCCCCCTCTACTCTTTCCTTTTGTTACACCTTTTAATGTTTTTTCCTCCCATCAAGTTATTCTTCCTTTCCCGTTGTAGAGTGCCTTGTGAAAGAAAAAAAAAAAAAAAGCATTATAAGGCTGGATTGCCAATGCACTGAATTTTTAAACCCTCTAAATAGGACATTAGTTCATAGCTTGAATGTTTTGAAATCTGATCAACATGCCGTTTCTCAATACATTAAGCAAAGCAAGCAAAATTAGTCTGCTTTATGTCAGGTGCTTAGCACAAATCCCTTAATAATGTGCTTGAGTGCAGAAACCATTAATAAATGCATAATTCCCTAAGACAGGCTTGATTAATTAAGTCATTTGTGTATCCTTCTAATTAAAAAAAAGAACATTAGGCAGATGAGTGGAAATTCTGAGTATAAAATCCAAAGGCTTTCTTTGAATGCCTTTTGCCTTTCTCTTCAAGATGAAAGGAACGCTGCTGGTTATTGTAGCTGCCAGCAAACAGTTATAGCATGGGCACAAAGCACCCAGAACTCTGTGTCTTATTAAAAACAATTTGGTATTCATCTGCCAATTTGTAACTCAGTTCTCAATCAGGGGCCTGTCTGATTAAGTCAGGCAATTCAAATTTGAGGGGGCAGCTGGTGCTGCTATGCAAATAAACAGATGAGGAAGAAATGGGACCAATGAATCAACAAGCAGATGGTAAAAAGCCAAAGCCTGCAAAAAGTACTTGAATTTCTTTTCCTCTGCTTCCCATCACCCTATGTCTCACAGAATTTATATTCCAAAGATTATAAAGATTATCACTTAGTTTAATGATCAACATAGAAAAGTTTTTAATGTTGACTCCTTTAGCATTAAAGATTTACAGAAAAGAAACACTGGTCACATGATGCTATATTAAATGGGTCATCTGCTTCAGTAATTCTTCATTTTTTTTCTTAATTAACTACAAGACAGAATTAAGAAACTCATATAAGCCCGTTTTTATTTCTGCCAAATGTTTTCAGGCAAAGTTGCACGTTCTTTGAAAGGTAGGAAAGACTTCATCTCAGGCCTTTGAAAGCAAAGCCCAAAGAAAGGCACTGGGTCCTGAATCTGCTCATTACCTAAGTTGTACATTTACTCACGACTGGGTCAGTGTCACATTGTCATACTAATTCTTGATCTTTTTCTGCAGCTGGTTCAGGCATTATTATTTGTCCTTGTCTGAACTGGATCTATTTGGAAAATGCTCAGAGTCTATCTTTATTTCAGGGCATCTCAAATTTCAGATACGACTTTTGGCAGAATTGCTGCCTTAAGTCTCAACATAAATACCTTAATTAACTATGGCCTTTCATTTGTCAAAATCTTTTCCTTAGCTTGCTTTCTTTATCTTCATATCAAATAGACAGGGCCAAATCAAGTAGATTGCACAGGCAATATGATGAGATTAGATGCAGTTGAGAGTTGTTAAAAGATGTGAAGCTGGTATAATATTGGGATACATGTAAAAATATAACATACTTGTTCTTAAAATGCTTGTTGTAAATAGTGAGAGACTGCCATTAGCACTTTGACAGCCAAGAAAACTTTCTTTAGAATACAGTTACAAGTCATTGGTTTTATTAAGAGGAGAGGGGAACATTTCCATTTTTGGAGAAAAATATTGGAACAATTCTTGACTTGAAGGATTATTGAATTGAAGATCTGTTTCTCAGTGGTAATATACAAAACATAGTATTTTTAAAATATTTGTTCATGCTAAATATTTTCGACACAGATCTTTCCAATGAGTTTCCCTTCTACTTTCTTAAATAGAAAGTACTTTTTCATAGTCATATGTTATAGTGTTAGCACACACTATCTAGACTGCTTTGGACCAACTTTGTATAAGACAGTGGCAAGCCCTGTTCTTTTTTTTTTTCTTTTTTTTTTGGTAAACTCTATGCCTAATGTGGGTCTTGAACTCATGACCCCAAGATCAAGAGTTGTATGCTCTACAGATTGATCCAGTCAAGTGCCCTTCCCCTCCACCCCCGTCATGTTCTTTTGCAAGTAAGGCAAGGCCTGGATTCTTGCTACATTCTCCATTATTAAGTATTAAAAGAGCCATCTAAGCCAATATAACCTGTGGAAGGGGACAATGCTATATAAGAGCAGCATTATTAAAAGAATTCTGTAATAACATCTCTCCCCATCTTAAATAACAAAAAGCAATGAAGACTAGGATAAAAAGCATTTTCAGGGTGCCTAGGTGGCTCAGTGGGTTCAGCCTCTGCCCTTGGCTCATGTCATGATCTCAGGATCTTGGGATCAAGTTCCACATAGGGTACTCTGCTCAGAGGGAAGCCTCTCTCTCTGCCTGTCTCTCAGCCCACTTGTGATCTCTCTATTTTTTTCAAATAAATAAATAAAATCTTAAAAAAAAAAAAGCCACTTCCAGAAATCTGTGAGCAATATATACATGCTTAACTGCTGAAGATACTAGGAGGAGTCCAAAATTCATTCCCTTCACATATACAACTCCACCATTTGTATCCCTGAGTGATTTCACTTTAAGGTTTCTATCATCTTCAACAGGAGAATTACTTTAGCTACCCCTATTGATTTCTGCTCCATGGACATTAAGGATAATCTTATGTCCTGATTTGATTCCCTATTTATATCCCTATTTCATATCCACTTGGCTAAAAAGTCAGCTATCAGCTTAATTATTGCCCCTTTGATTCAACTTCTCTTATTCTCTGTTTATAAGATTTTTTTCTCTTTGTGACTAGAGATGGATTCTTTTCATTTAGGCTACTAAACTGGCACTTCTTCAATATGCAACTTGAAGTCTTACTCAAATGGGGAATTTTCTCAACTATTATCTCTTTAAATATTGCTTTTTCCAGTCTTCTGGAAAAGACTTTCCTTTCTTTCAAGGCTTAAATTATAAATATACTAGATCTTCATTATATCAGCTATGTCATTTTTTGCTTTTTGCATTTTTCATCTTTTGGTCACTCAGTACTTCTGTGTGAATATTTCCTTCTAATCTACTTTCCAGTTTATGAATTCTCTCTTCATCTAGGTCTAATATGTTTAGTACCCAAACTTCAGATTCATAAATTTGGCTTTATAATTTTAAATTCTAGAATTCCCATTTGGTTCTTTTATTTTCTTAACAGTTTCCTGATTTTGGCAAAAATTCTCCATCTCAAACATAACAAGAACAATTATTAAATCTCTGTCTGATAACTCCAATATATTAAGCCACAGTGGGCTTATTTATACTGTCATTTTTTTTTTCTTTTCCTGCTCTTTTGCTAATATTTTCTTTAGTTATCTGGTTACTTTTTATTGTTTTCCAAGCACTGTATTTACAAAATTATTTTTAGAAATAAACTGAGGTAAACAATGATGATATTTTTCACCAGAGATGATTTAAATTCAACTTTAACATTCAGCTAGAGGAACTACCAATATAAGTTCATTTTATTCTAATTTCAGAGACTAAAATGATTTACAACTGAGCTATAGTCCCCAAAAGGCATGCCTTCTTCAAGCTATCTTTATTTAGGGCTTAGAACTTTGGTTGGATTCTCAACTCAACTGGTGTTGAGAATTCACCAGGGCCCTAACTCACCCTTTGGTGACCCTAGACTCCAGTTCCTCCCCTTCATGTGACACTGCCAAAACACCACCAAGTTTCTCAGCCACACCCTTTAAAATAAAATGGCCCCAGATGTAAAGCAGCCAAAACCTTTTCCCTGGGCCTTTGAACTCTGCCACATTCTACAGTTGTTCTTTACTGTTTTGTTTTATCCTTTGCCTATAAGCATATTTTTTTTTAATATTCAGTTTAATTTTTCCAGTTGTCCTAATTAAAAGAATTAGATTAGTAATTTAGCTCTGCCCTAACTCCTGAATTTGTGAATCCCCTCAAAACACTCTCTTTGTATCACTGATCCTGCCACAACCCTGTGATACTACCTGACAAACTCAGTCAAAATCTAATGATATATTATAGGGTTTTTTTTCCACAAACTCAGAAAACACAAACATAAACACCACCCCCCACATACACACTGACAGGACACATTATAAGCATAACAGCTCACCATCTAAAGAAAGTGGTAGTGCCAATAAAAACTAGAAATTTTAAGTTTTGGATAAAATAAAGAGTGCCTAGCTTATACTAATGGTTCTAAATGAATCTTGCTCACTCGTGTGCAAACACACAATCACACATATAAAAACAAGTCATAAGGATTGGCCCATATCTCCAAAATTCATCCATGCAATGTATTTGCCTATTCCCACACTGTTTTTGCTTGCTGTCTCTCTCTTGGCTTCACCCATTTTTATATGTCTCTTCACTCCAGTTTCTGACCAACCCCCTTGATTCACAACTACCCTTGGATCCACTTTCATATCAACACCTTTTCCATTACACTTCTGTCATGTTCCCTCTGATTCAACTCCATAATTTTGGATAAGAATCATCTTACAGCTACAATTCTACTTGGCTCCATTAGTTAGATAGTCTTACTAAATCCATGACCCCTATACAATGCTGCCCAAGGGACAGGAGATAAAACATCTATATACAATTTCCACATTATCTAGTGTTCACATGATTCAATGTTCAACTCAAAATTACTATTTGCTACAAATTATCTAAAATGTATTAAATAGAAACATTCTACTCATGTGGTATTAAAGAGCTTAAAAAAGGATCTAAAAGCACAAATAACAGAGGGAATTGGAGGATTTAAATCAAATAGAATTGCAAAGACTTCAGATCTTGTTGGGGGAGTGACAGAAATTTGGTTGATTGTAAGGATAAAGGATTAGAAAATATTTCCATGTCCAGCACAGACTGGGTACATTTTCTCAGTAGTATATAATTTTTATCCTTCAGTTACATAATTAAAGCTCAGGCTACTGGTTTTAAAAAGAATTGCTGCCTAAACTTGTTCCAGGCTTTTGTTTGTTTTCCCTTAGTTCAGTTTGGAAATAAAGCATTTAAAAAAAATAATGACTAACTGTCACTCTCTCTCACTGACTTGAGTGCCATGGTTCCTCCCTTAAGGAAATCTGAGTTACAGATCTCTAAAAATAGGGGTTTCTAATGGAGACAGAGAGAGGGCAAAGGCACCACTATAATTTGATAAAGACTTACTTTAGTCAAGCCTCACATTTTAAATAGGGTAAAAGGTTTTAAGCATATTTGTTTTAAAATGATTTATTTAGACCACAACTGATGCCAGGAAGATTAAAGACGGCATTTGCTAGTTTTTTAGATAAAGGGTCTCTTGAAAAAGGAGGTGATAAATTTCTGATATATGTCATACAATTGCTGCTAAGGGGAGAATTAGACCCATATTATAACTCAATTGCTTTATCGGACCACCCAGTTACCTGTAGTGCCCTCATAGTTACTTCATATGCCAAAGATGTAACAATTCTACATATAAATTCCAGGACCACCCAACTGAGAATTTCCCTCCTCCCTGCTTTTTTTAAAAGTTCTGGTAACTTATAACTTCATGCTAATGTCCAGGGCTTTCTGAAGAATGATTATATAAATATTTTTAATTTCATTGTCCTTTTAAGAGCACAAACTACAATTCATCTTAAATATGTCAAGGTCATTGGTTATCTCCATTAAAGTTTTAATATGATATGGCAATCCTAAAGTTCGTCAGTTAACACATCTCAACAATTTTAGGAGTTTCAAAAGGTCTGCTACTGTTCCTATGAACTATATAGAGGGTACTAATCTTCCAAGGGCATCTTACTTCTCCATGTGTTGCCTGTGTTGGCTAAATCCATGGAACAATTTTCAAATGATATCAAAGGTATGAATTTAATTGTATAGAGGAAACTACAGCCCAAATATTAACTCTCAGCTTTCCGTATTTATACTTTTCCATACAAGCAAGGAAACCTACTGAAGATAGTATAAAATAAGTACAATAATCCTTTACTCCTGTGAAAATAAGTAACTTCTTTCCCTCTTTCAAAAAAAAAAGTCTGTATCAATGCATCGCCCATGTAAAGGAGGGCATGAAACAGACAAAAGGCAATGTAAAAGATGCTATACCTAGAACAACATTATGTTTAACTTTATAAGGAGTGTAAAAAAGATTATCGGAAGGGCGCCTGGGTGGCTCATTGGGTTAAGCCTCTGCCTTCAGCTCAGATCATGATCTCAGGGTCCTGGGATGGAGTCCCACATCAGGATCTCTGCTCAGCAGGGAGCCTGCTTCCTCCTCTCTCTGTCTCTGCCTGCCTCTCTGCCTACTTGTGATCTCTTTCTGTCAAATAAAAAAAAATTATTTAAAAAAAAAGACTATCGGGAGATTGTATATAAGGAAGTATAGAGTAAATTGCTTCAACAAAGTAAGGGAATTTTTTAATGTAGTACTTTGCTTAAAATAATTCTTTAACACCTTTCCTTCCCAAAAAGCTAGGATGTATATAAAATCTCTTCTATTGCCACTGCAGAGAATAGAGATCATAGGAGGGAATAACTTCAGCTAAAAATTTCAAGGTTTATGTTGGAGAGCAAATTTCATTGAATAATTGTACTGTACTGATGTGTATAGTAACACATGAAAAACAAAGATAGCCAGGGCTATAAAAATTTTTGTGAAAACTCCATATTTGATCTACAAACTTTGGGCAATCACAGAAATAGGGACCGTGAATTCTTGTTAATTGATATAAAAACTCTGATCTAAGGTCATGTTCGCTCCAACACAGGCTATTATGGAATACATCCTACCACATTACATATCAGCAGATAATAAAGAACCAGTCTAAGGAATTAAGAATCTGAATGCATTTATGACAGAAACATTCCCTTACCATTAACTGACTATAATTTTATAAATTCTCTAAGGTAACAGGAGCAATATTTCTTGGTATATACAATTACTATACACACACACACATACACACACATATACATTCACATTTAATATTGTAAATTCATACAGCACATGTCATTATTTATAAAATCCGGTCATTCTCTGAGGAGACTGGCAAAATAGGCGAAGGGAATTAAGGGGCACAAAATGAGAGTTATAAAATGAGTAAGTCATAGAGATGTAAAGTACAACACGGAATATAGTCAATAAAACTTGTAATATCTTTTGCATGGTGACAGATGGTAACTACACTTATGGTGACCATTTTGTAATGTATACAAATGTTGGGTCACTGCACTGTACACCCGAAACTTATAAAATACTGTATGTCAAGTATGCTTCAATTAAAATTAATTAATTATATTTTATCATTCTCATAAATTCTTTCATTGTCTACATAAAACCTCATATCAGAAGAACTCTGACAAATATTTGTAAATATGATTACATTAAATATTCCCATTTGCCAAGCTGAACCATTCTCCACCCCGCTTTGTGACCTGGGAGCCTGACATCCATGGATAGGAATAATAGGCTATCTTCAGGAAGTCCTCTAGCTTCCAATTAGGTTCAGTCAATGGGAAGTAATTGCATGGAAAACTAGAGGAAGGAGGTTTGGGGGTATTTATTCCACCAGCTACTTCTCTGCCAAGCTTTGGGTTGGCAGCAGCTTGGGTCCACTGCTGAAAGTGATAATTCACATTAATTCTTTTTGGACACTGCTCTTCTACAGCTGTAGGAGACAGATAACCACTTCCTCCCCTCTTACCTACAGGCCTACGTGTGGTAAGGGCTCTCCACTGTTGCTACCTTGGGATGGGTCACTGCTTCATACTGGCTCCCTTAACTCTCTGTGCCTATGTGTCTACAAATAGTCCATCATTCATCTCTCCTCAACTTACCCATTTGAGTATGATGGAGCCTGATATTTTATCTTAAGTGAATGGACCAGATTCAGAAAGCAGCACCATTACTGAATGAGAAGTTCTTTAATCTAGAAACACGTCGTGTCAGCAGCACATCCTGCTATAACCAAAGAGGCTCTGTCAACTCTCTGTAAACTATGGTTACAGTGTTTTCAGGCACATGGCCTCACAATAGTATTTTAAATATCTGATCTATGAAACCATTCACATGAAAGGTCTTACAAAAATATAGAACATGAAGCAGGTCCATATTTCCAGGCCAGTCTTTTTTCCCATAGTTAAGTAACATCTAAATGAAAGGAACAGAAGCATACAAGACTGAAAAGTCTTGGCTTTCAAATACTTTAGGGACAGAGTAATGAGATGGTTTTCCCACAGAATTCTAGCATTTGCCACAAACTGAGATACCACTTGATTTGTTGCTGTTTGCACCCTCGGTATGAATTTCCTTTTTATATGAAAAGGGAAAATCTTCTGCAAAAATATTTTGAAGAATAAATGAAACAAGATGGGATTGGGAGGGAGACAAACCATAAGTGACTCTTAATCTCACAAAAGAAACTGAGGGTTGCTGGGGGGAGGGGGGTTGGGAGAAGGGGGGTGGGGTTATGGACATTGGGGAGGGTATGTTCTTTGGTGAGTGCTGTGAAGTCTGTAAACCTGGTGATTCACAGACCTGTACCCCTGGGGATAAAAATATATGTTTATAAAAAATAAAAAATTAAAATAAATAAATAAGTATTTTGAATGTTTCTCATACAAAATCCAAAGAACACTTCCAGAAGAACTGAAACAATATACAATAATAAAGGCATGAAAGCACCTTCAACAAAGAAAGAGACTTCCCGAAAGAGAAAATAAGGTCTGAGGCAGTTGAACTCCCTTTATCTATATCCTAACAAATAACACCTCCTGTGCCTTAAATATTTAATGTGAAATCTGTGGATTTATATAGCTTACAAAATGCCAGGGGCTTATTATCTTTACAGTTTGCATGACAGGAATATTCATATCATTCAATTCCACAGTCTAAGACAACAGGAATTCCTCCAGGTGCTAATGGCAGATAACTTTCATGTGGCTTCAATAATCCACTAATTATGGAGCCCCTCAGGTAGAACAATGTCATTAATCTGATTAAATTATTTATATTGCTGGAAAGCTAAATCTTATTAGGTCTTCAGTATTTCATTTGGTTCTCCACATGGATATGCAAAAAGGCAAGACCACCTTTTCTCCAACTGCATTTTTCAGCTGATACAAGATCACCAACAAGGACACCCTGAAGTCCAGAGTTTTCCAGGTCCTTCTGGACCTCCATTCTTGGGGTTGAGGGCATCCTATCATGTTTCAGTTGCAGGGTTGTAAGCCATGATAAGATTAAAGTTCTATCAGAGTCACTGACTGTTAAAGGTACTGTCCAAATTAAAGTGAAGAGGCTTCATTTCTCCCAGATTACTGAGAAGACAGTGAACACCTTAAGGCTAAATGTGCTACCCACTTAGACTGAACACACGCCCCCTTTCAGGTTTTTGGCTACATACTGGCCCATTTTCATATCTGTGCTGGTTTATCAGACATTAAGTTAGAGGATTAGAGAAGCCTGGAGATTAGATTAAATCCCACTGAATTTGATGGGCTACTCAAAACGTGTGCCGTTTATCCAAGCACCATGTGTAAGAATACTAATTTGTAAAATGCTTCACAACATCTAATTTTAAATGTCATACCTGGTTCATCTACCATTTCCATTTTACAGAAAGAGGTACTAACTCTAGACATTCTTTTATTAGAAAAAAATACAAGACCTAGAAGGAAAAAGGCATGTTTTTAAAAATGAAAATAATACAAAGTGTTCCGAGCCTTACATGTGATCAAATAAATTAGTTGATGATTTTTTAACCGTATCCAAACTTTCCTGAGTCCAGTTGTCCCATGTCTACTCAAATTTCTATTAAGTTTCTCACTTCCCAAATATTCTTCCTTCTTTCAAGGTTTCCATAACACTGGGAGAAGCTGTGATAAGCCTTTCTCTTGCAGTCCAGGGTTTTCTTTTAATAGATATGTGGTCAAGACACAGCCAATCCAGCTCCCAGCTAAATTTAAATCATATGATAGTAGGAACAGAATTCATAATCTTATGTTACAAAAACACCATCCTCTAATAGAGCTTGCAGGACTTCAAACAACTCTATTTTCTTCTTGGACCAGCTGCTAGAAGGCACCAGAGAAATAAGCCTATGCTCAAAGCCAGCCTCAACTAACCATGATAACTTAGAAGTAATAAGAGCCAGCATTTATCCCATCTGCATGAGCTTTCCAATTACATTATTGGAGACAGGCTTCAGGCAAGGGTATCTTGAAAGGCTGCAGGCCAAATACAGTAAATTCTAGAGCAGTAGACCATGTATCTGTCTATCTGCACTGTCTGCAAAAGTGAATGCAAATGTACCTGCATCACCTAGATTTCTCTCTAGAAATGAGGGACTCAGTCCATCAATATTAGCAATGTTGAAGGCAGACAACCCTTAACTTAACTGAAAGCCCCATACAAGGACTGACTCTGCTGAAGACCACCTCCATGCTCAAGATCATCACCCTTTCTAGGTGGCCCATATCAATGAACAACTGCTGTGGTAGTTATGAAGACCCTGTTCCTTAGCCCATGCCAAAATGATTCCGAAGAATCACTCCAGCTTCAGAGCTCCCCGTGGTTGGTTGAGGCTTCCATTGAGAATGCACTGCTGTCCAACTTCTCCCTCTACCCAATCCTGCTTCTTCCTATTCCTTCTAACAGCTTCAGATGCCCAAAGCATTCCAAAATCAACCTCATATATATTCATTTCCACTGAATCTCCTTCCTGGGCAGCTCAACCTGGGACAAGGCATTCATCACTATACTTCCTAAGAAGTCTCTGGGTCAAAGAACATTCTCTGCTTCTTCAAGTTCTTCTGTGTTAAATCAGGATTTCTAGCACTAAATTTGCCCAGACTTGCATAATTAAAGATGAGAAATGAGTCTGGTTCCAGAAGAAGGTAGGAAGAGAAGAAGAACTGAAGAGATAGCATGCAAATGGGCACTAAATCTATTATTTTCTTACAAGATGGACTTCTTTGAAGATAAGTGAAATAGGAATGTTGAGATTAACAGGCACTTGGGATGACTTAGTACTCAAAAGACCACTCTGCTTCTACTTCGACCTTGGAGACTGACATGTTGTCAAACACAGTACCAAGTCCCTTAACAGTTGGGATGGGCTAGGCTGAAATCCAAAACAAAAACTTTAAAGTATACCCCATGGGGTCCCCCTGAGGACTGTCTTTAGTAACTAGGGGCATGGTAATGGGGAGATATATATTCTAAACCACCAAGAGAATTCCTCAATCATTTCATTTACAAATGAAATGAAATCTTCCCAAATACTACATGCTCTATGTCAGGTCCCCTGTAAGTTGTCTGAGACAAGGTGTACTATGCAAGCAATTTTATATCAATATAGAGGGCATGCTCCCAGGTAAAATCTATGAGGAAGCGCTGAAGAATGAATGACACAGGAGAAGCCAAGATGTGGGTGCAGCTGAAGTCTACCCTTTGTCTGTTCCTACAGGGAACTCTGGAACTTGAATAGCACCACAGAATTGTCCCACCTTAAAAAAGGACCCTAGGCTTTTTCACCCCCATATCTATCAGTTACTTGTTGTGGGCTGCCATTTGGTTGGGACTGAGGGTGACAGGAAGCATACCTCCCAAGCATTTTTAGATGAAGTAGCTTCCTAGGCCAGGAACAGGTACAGTTGTGAATTGTTTGCAGCCCACTCTCACAGAAGTGGCAGACAGCACAGTGGGCCCCTAAAGAGAATTTTCAATGGAGCCAACAGCACTGACTACACAGAGCAAACACCATGTGCAAAGTACCACGCAGGCAAGAAATGTAAGTGTAAGACAGGATCACAACAAACATTCCCTCAGTGCCCTCCCCCATCTCCACATCTATTCTAGGTCCACTATTAAGGGTTTGGCCCTGTCATGGGACATCCCTTGAGAATAAACTTTGTTCCTTTTGGAAGGACACTGAAGGGACTCCTATAGTCTCTAAAGGAGAAGGATTCTGTAAAAGAAAGGGCAGTGCTCACTCAGCCATTTTTAAAGAATTATGCCTTCATAAATTGATCATGTAGAATGATCCTTTAAAAAACTGTAACTTTTATTAATAAATTTCATGATTTATATTGATCTTATTCTTATTAGTTAAGTCATCAGGAATATGTGATGATAGGTAAATAAGTCCTAATATTCAGAAATAAACTAAAAGATCTTGATTAAATTCCAGCTGCAGTCATAACTTTTACTTATCTAAATCAAATGTTTAGCTTAAAATGAAGCTAGCCTCACCCCAAACCTGAATGAAAGGCCCAAGAAACTATTTCCAACACCTTTATATAACTGGCCACTGATTCCAATGCCAGGTACAGGAAAGTATGGATCTAGTCACTAAAGCCTCCTGTTGTGTTGGGCTGAACATGCACCTTAAGTGGCTCATTTATTCAAGAACTTGAATACTTGAGTACCTGAATACCTATTATACGTCATGCATTAAGCTAAGAGTTTGGGACAGAATGATAAGAAAAATAGCACAAGTTTCCTGGCAGAGCTCATGATCCAGGAAAGAAGATAACACAAATAAGTTCAAAAATGTGAACTGTGATAAATGCTATGAAGAAAATAAAAGGTGAGGAAATATAAAATAATGGAAAGGAGCTATTTTAGATTAAATTTTTATGGAAGGCATCTACAAAAATGTAATACTGAAGCTGAGACCTAAAGATAGTAAGGAGTCAACCATGTAAAAAACATTCCAGACAGAAGGAATAGGTAATGCTCTTAAAAATGCTAAGTTTACCTTAGCATTTTTAAGAAATTTTAAAAAAGATTACAGTAGATAAGGTATAATGAACAAGCTGTACAGAGGCACAAAATGAGGTTGGAAAGATCCAGATCATGTAAATAAGAATAAAGAATACAAATTTTATATCCCAAGAACAATGGGAAGCTATGGCAATTTTTTGAACAGGAGTGGAACATTATCCACTTTACATATTGGCTCTCACTAGTTGTTGCATGGAGAACCGACAGAAGGTAAGAGTAAGATACAGGAGATGTATAGGAGGCAATTCTGTAGCATAGTGAGAAATAGTGGTGTTCCTGTTAGGGTAGTGGGTGGTAGCAGTGGAAAGAAGACATGTTTTGGAAGCAATGACATATATCTGATATATTGATTATGTGAGAGATTGATGAAGAGGAAAGAAAAATCAAGAATGGTATTTGTGTTTCTAACACACATAACAGAAGGATGGTGATGCCATTTACTTTTGAAAACTGGTGAGTGAGAAGGAAAATCTTTGGGATGGAATCAGGAGCTCATTTTGGACAAATTCAGTTGCTTAAGAGACATACTAGAAAATATGTCAAATAAGCAGCTAAATGTATACATTTAGCCATCAGAGAAAAGATTCTGCCCATTTACCACCATTATCTTCATCATTATCATCATCATTATTATTATAATAAAGCACTTAACCTCTTGAAGACAGTCTTTTCATAAACAAAATGGGGAAAATAATTTCTATTATTATAGATAGATCTATAGACCTAATAATAGATCTATCTATAATAGACACACACAATTTAAATATATAGATATTGTATTATGAATAATATTCAGTATTTCAATTAAAAACCAGTTCTTTTTTTTTTTAAGATTTTATTAATTCATTTGACAGAGAGAGATCACAAGTAGGCAGAGAGGCAGGCAGAGAGAGAGGGGGAGGCAGGCTCCCTGCTTAACAGAGAGCCCGATGTGGGACTCGATTCCAGGACCCTGAGATCATGACCTGAGCCAAAGGCAGAGGATTTAACCCATTGAGCCACCCAGGCACCCCTAAAAACCAGTTCTTTTATACTTGAGTCCCTACCAGCAATACTCACACACGGCTCTCACAGATCACAGTAATAATACCAGTCCCTAAAAGTTAAACCATTAAGAAATTCTTTTGGAAGTCTATAATATGAACTGGTTCTAGATTATGATTTCTACATATCTGTTCCCAACAGATACCTGACATTTCCAAGGAGATTTAAAAGGTGAATATAAACAGTAGTGCTAAGCATTGGCTGGGGTTGGGGGGGTGTGACTAAATTAATTGTCAAACACAGGTCACCACCGGCTCATGTCAAACACCAGTAAATACTAAGTATTCAAGAGAAAGGACTCACTTTAAGAGATAAGAAAAATCTATAGAAAGATACTCTTCCTGGGGCGCCTGGGTGGCTCAGTGGTTAAGCCGCTGCCTTCAGCTCAGGTCATGATCTCGGTGTCCTGGGATCGAGCCCCGCATCAGGCTCTCTGCTCAGCAGGGAGCCTGCTTCCTCCTCTCTCTGCCTGCCTCTCTGCCTACTTGTGATCTCTGTCTGTCAAATAAATAAATAAAATCTTTAAAAAAAAAAAAAGAAAGAAAGATACTCTTCCTTATACATCACTTTCCTTATCATATTAACCCAAGGAATAATTTTCTCCAAGTAGAAACAAAGAGTATTTTCCTGTTAGAAGTTCCTGTAGACATAAAGAACACTCCTCTGGCCTCTGAAGAACACACTTCCAGTAAGATGCAAAGTGAATGCTGAAGTTCCAGTAACTTCTTGAGGGGTTAACCATATTTATACAAGTCTCTGTCTCTTTAAACAGACCTTCTGGAGTCAAAACCAGGATAATTAATCCTCTCCATGGAATCGCTCTGGCAGACAGAGGCTGGTGCCAATATGAAAAAAAATATATAGACATAGACAAGAAAGGTACTGTTTTATCACCAAATACCCTAAACTGACAACCAGATAAAGTGATCGATGATAACGAAGCAAAACTTCTGGAAATCTGTCATGGCAGCAGGAAATGTTTATCTCCATGACCAATTTCTACAACAGATTTGGTTAATTGAGCTCATTTTAAGAACCAGTTAAAAGATAAAATGTATTATTACAGCTATTATTGGTAGTGATGGTGACATTTTCAGAAACTTGTTCTTTGTCTTTGCCATATACTCTGAGGATACCTCCCAGCAACACAAAACTCAAAATATTATAAATAAAATTTTTATATTTATTAAATTAAGCTTCTAAAATTCTTTTAATATTTAATTAATTTAATTGCTTATTTAAAGATGGTTAATACAAAGATCTTACATAATACCAACTGTTACAATTCATCTTGTGAACAATTTCTGGAGTGTCTTTGAAAACATTAAGTTTACGTGACTGGAATTTGAGATAGAGAAGCAAAAGGCTTTCTGAACTTAGGGCGATGTGGTAGTATAGGGAGTAGGAAAGATGAATCTCTGGGGGAAGAGAAGCAATTTTTTTAGATGTATAAGTGGTACTAGGGCAAGGAAGAGCCCACTGTGATCATCTTCCTTAATTAGGGATCTCCAGAGTGAAGTTCAGAAAATCCTGCTTGCATTTATTTTTATTTCTTCCTTTTAATTACTGTATATATTTAATGATGAACATAGTACATTGAAATATCTAATTAAGATAAATAAAATATATTTATGCATGTTATAAATATATGTGTGTAGTATACTTACATACTTATATTTTCCTGTTTATATTTACAATTTTTTCCTGATAATGCTAAATAATCCACATATTTGGAGACCCCTGCTCAGAGTCTCAGGGTATAACCAGTGATGTCTTAAATATATATATAAACTGACTTGCCCTAAAATATTTTTCATGGGTATTATACCATTGCAAAGCCTCTGATTCAGAACCAAACTGTGACTTTCTGCTAATCAATAATGAGCCCTTTTTTCAGGTGGACCTACTCGAAAAGCATAACTTTGAGAACTGAGCAGGGGCCAGATTGCCACCTATCCCTCAGCAGATACCCTTACACAGCAAACAAAGTGCACAAACATCTAAATGCGTGGGCCCCACTTGTTCCACTTTCAAAGAACATGCTCAGAGCAATCATGCCTCTTGCCTCCATCTGGCTAAATTTCTGGGCAGTGGCCCCAGCAGCCTCACAGTTCTTTGGTGAATGTTTCTATAGTGCAGAGTCTGATTCTCAGCCTTACAGCCTCAGAAAGGAGATCCTGTCAGCACTGAAGACAGATTGCTTTATTTTAACCCAAGTCAAAAAATTATCAAATTTATTACTTTGTCTCAAGAAAGTGTCACAGAAACTAGAATTCTCTGTACGAACAACAATGAGCACATTTCCTTGCCATAGGCAAAACTGTATGGAAAGGCACATTATAATCAGAAAGAAAGGACCCATCAAATGAATCAAAAGCAGACAGCATCAGGTCAAGATGGCCAGATGTCTATAAATGACAGAAGTGGTTTTACCAATAGGACCTAAAGGACTCTAGCTTTGGATCCATCTCCATTTTAGATATATTTTCAACAAGAGCTGTTACCAGTGTGACCAGCAAACTGAACCAGGAGGCTCTCTTCCTACACATTGCACGGGAAGGCACAGCCATTGTGTGCATCTCACTGATTCTTCCTGGTACATCCCTGGATAATAAAGCATCTCCCTTTCTCTCTTTTTGTTTTCTCTCTATGTAGTTACAACAATGAATTGGGTTTCAGTCAGTCATAAAGGTAAAGCTTTCCGTTTCAGGTAGCTGTGGCCTGTTAGCTTAACGACATTTAACTTTTTAAAGAAAGTCCTTTTTTTTTTTTTTTACAACTTTTTCAGGGTACTACACTGTACCCCCTCCCACCCAAGTTCCAGAAACAATGTGTTTTTTCTACTGCCTCTAGAACTGCAATAACCTTTGACTGATAGAGTTCAGATTCTCAGGAGTCAGGCAGCCATCTACACATCTACAGAGTCCTTGGTCAACTACTGCTAGTCATGTGACTTCTTCATTTCTAAGACATCTCACGAGATGGCCGTCCTCATTACTAAGACATTCCGACCATGCAGTCCTCCTCATAACCAAAAACACCAGCATGGTAAACACCTCTTTCTGATAAATGTATTATTATAACTTTGGTAACCAATAGTGATGAGAAAGCAATGTGTTTGGACTTGACCGAAAATAAACTCTACCAGGGGAAAAATGTGCCTATTCATAAAGCTGTTTATACTAATACGGCTCAACAGAAGAAAATTATTTATTTAAAATCCAAAACATTTCTCTGAATGGTAAGCCTGACCTGTTTCATGTCAGAGTCTAGTAGAAGAATGTATCCCTATGTATTTTCATTTTCCCATTAACATATGCTACACTTAGAGAAAATAAATAAGTAAAAACTAAGTCAAGTCAATGAAGTCAATGAATTGATGTGAATTAGTTTTTCATGTTTCAAAGCTGGCAGCAAAAAGTGATTGCCAGAAAGTGCAGAGGTTTATAGATACCCAAAGTCAGCTGTTTTTTGTAAACATAGCTTTTAGATGTTTACAACATGTCCTTAGACCAGAGTTTTGGGCCATTGCTCTATTTTCCCATTAGATCTCCTGCATGTACATAAAATGTCTCTTCTCATTTTAGTGAGTGTGAATTGGCTGCCTATTCTTCAAATGATCATTTTTTATCTTTGAACAAATTGTTAAATTTGTTATTGATCATGCATGAAAATAACTATTTGGCCTGAAACCTGGAAAAATTTATCAGACTTTACTAGCTGATGCTATTTTTGAAGGTAAAATAACATCTATTACTTAGAGCTGTATTAAACTATTCACACCTCTTCAAGAATTGTGATTTTCAGATTCTTCTTTATATAGAAAATAGCAGTTAGTTTCTCTTATGCCAAAAGCAGTGGGCTGGACAGTGGGGAAAATAGGAAAGCAAATTAGGCCTGGTTTCTGCCTCCAGGAATATGAGACTATATAAGGAGCAACAGGTGAAACATGCACATACATGGCTCTAATGTGAGCAGCACAAAATTAGGGGCATGAAAAGAAGGACCAAGTACCCTGAGAATTCAGAGGAAGCCTCGCTTCCAACAGCTATGGTCAGGGAATGCTTTCACCACAGAGGAGGAGGCATCTGAGTTGGGCATTAAGCCACGAGTCAGATTTCAGAAGGCACAGATGGGGGGATGAGGCATTGCAAGCAGACGGAATGGCATGAGCAAGGACAGAAGTAGAAAAGTACAGGGAACAGTGATCCAATTTGGCTGGACCATGGTGTACGACAGGGGGTGGTGGTGCTTGGGAGTAAAGGTAAGTTGAGGTTAAATTGTGAAGGGTTTTAAATGCATAGTAAAAGAGAATAAACTCTGGAGAGCAATGGAGGAAAAAGTGATCAACCTTATTAGAATGCATTTTGGAGCAATTGACCAAGCAGTGCAATGTGGAATAGAGGAAAGAAGGCCGGGTAGGAGGGGATGATGTCTTTCATAGACAAGATGTCTAGTGGCCTTCCCAACAGACTGCAATGAGCAGAGAAGTCTCAAAAGCAGCAGGGATTTGTCTGTATGTCATCTTTCACTCAACCTATTTTTCCCCCCTTCTGGTGATAGAAGTTAGAAAAGCTAAAATCCATGGAAAGATCATCAGTCCAAAATACTAGATGTGAATTCTAGGGAGCAATGGTATCTGAAGGTCAGAGGTGAGTGCTGAAGCCAAGCTGCAGAGCTAAACTTCTGGAACCAGAAAAATAAGGACAAAGCACAAACCAAGGCAGTCCAGAGCAATTTGAGGGTAGGAAGAGAGTCCTGCTGAATTGCCTAGAATGGAGTTTTTAAATTTTGTGTTTTCTTTTTGATGATTAAAACATTTGTGAAAGCTTATTTTGAGCCATGTGGAAAACCGACCTAATAATGAGTGCTTCTACTCTATTTTAGTGCCTGTGCTTGCATTTTCCTATTGCACTGACACCAAGTAACTGATACTATTGCAATTTGCATGGGCTAATGCAGAGAAAACAGAGGAGGAATTAATATAGAAACAACATCCTGCACCAGTTGAGGGCCAAATGAAAATCCTGGTTAACCAAGTGAACAACGAGTTCTCAATTGTTCAGCTAAAGAAATGGGAAAATTTAGTCCCTGATACCCAAACTAGACAAAACTAAATAAAGCCTCAAAGTCCACTGTAATTAGCAACTAAGTTTTCTTTTTTTTTTTTTTTCCCCAGCACCTAAATTTTCTTAAATCAGTGTCAAATCTGGATTTCATTGGTTTGGTAATTTTCTTGGTATTTAATTTGTAAATGTATTTTGATCTTATAATTATTTGTCATCTATAACCATAATGATCTTATATTTAATTACATTTGCACGATACAAGTACCATTATCTTAAAACAGTATCAGTTACTTTGGTATGAGAAGAATGAGTGAATAGTGAATATTTTTTCATTAAAGTGAGCCTATATACTACTAATTTTGGGAAAACACGCATTTTGGTTATTGCCTGCTCTTATATAGTAGAGGTATGGTTACTATTGCTTAAATTGCACAGCAAAGAGGATACTCATTAATATTCTAAGAGTGAAGCCTGCCCATTTTTCAAGCTGTAAACTTCCAAATTAATATACACAATAAAAAAGTAGTACTCAGTATCTATTTGTGGCATTGAATGAGTTTATTTACTATGTAATTTAGTCAGATAACTCCTCCTTTCCAGGCTATAAAGTAAAGCAACTAAACCTAGATTTTTAAAATATCTATTTTAGAAAAAATTCCCAGTAATTTTTCATTTTGTTTTTATTCCATCTCAATTCCAATACTAGGTAGTCAGAAAATATAAAATAATATATACCATTATGGTAGCTGAACAGGCAAATAAAAATCAGCATACCAGTCAGCACTAGGATTATGTTATTTTTAGCATGGCCGCTATGAAGTGAGGTTTAGTGGGATTCTCTGTTACATTAATTGGCTACCAGTTCTGCTAAGTGTAATTAGCACCACTATTCATATCTCAGCCCATGTGTGAGTCTGGCAGCACTGTCAGCATAACACACCTGTTGTCCTCGCCCAGGGTATCAACTGAGCAACAACTGACTGATATCCTGAGTTATGTTAAATATATTTAGTAGTATTTCTGTCATGTTTTCAAAGCATGCAGATTTTTTTCTCATTGCTAGTATCATATAAAGAAATGTGTAATTTCCCATGAGCTTCCCAAATGTTAGCTAAGTCATCTTTAAACTATCTCCATGAGATATTAATCTCATTATTTCTTTTGTATAGATTTGGGACCCAGGGTCAGGATGTCCAAAGCTTTAAGACTCTGGCTCATCAAACTCTCAGTTTCCACCGCAAATAAAACCCTCACAGGAAATGCTTCCAGCATGTGGTAGAACATGCATGACAATTTAAGACTGAACAATTTTAGTGTTGGAAAAATTAATGGGAAGTATTAGATTAGTGTTTATATGAAGATAAATATCTTAAATAAAACACATTATTAAATGCACTTATCTAGAATAAATTGGAATCCAAGTCATAACAAATAATCACAAACGGCTGAATTAAAAAATTCTAGGTTTCAATCACATCTTTTGACTGCTAACAGTGCCCTCTTAATATCTCCAGCCAATTCCCATGTTCAGATGCCTTGTCAACTGGTCTACAAGTAAAAGGGCCATCACATATTCAAGCCTTCATACCACACTTCTTGTTTTTCAGAGCACTCCATTTCCACTTACCTCTGTTCTTCCTTCTAGAAGGACACCCGAGGAACTAGTCTTTTCAAATCTCTAATTTGCTTTATATGAAACGAATCCCAGCAGTTCCCCATCAATTCATAAATTCCTTTTATGCCAATTCTGCAAGATTCAGGAAACTGCTTTTCTAATGGGGGCAGCTTTTTTCCAACCACAACCAACAAAATGCACCTAGAATCATGATGAATAGACCTATAATCCACCAGGTGCCTACTCAATGTAAATCCAGGTACCTCAAGCCTCCCCATTACTCCAAAATGTCCAAATGTCTTTTCCATCTACCTGCTTTAGTGCCAGAAACATTATCTTTAGTCCTAACTTTTGGGGTGAAATATTACACCCTGAACACTCCTATTAAATTTAAATTTATGGGAGTGCCTGGGCGGCTCAGTGGGTTAAAGCCTCTGCCTTTGGCTCGGGTCATGATCCTGGGATCGAGCCCCGCCATCGGGCTCTCTGCTCAGCAGTGAGCCTGCTTCCTCCCTCTCTCTCTGCCTGCCTCTCTGCCTACTTGTGATCTCTGTCTGTCAAGTAAATAAATAAAATCTTAAAAAAATAAAAATTTTAATAAATAAATAAATTTAAATTTATGAAGGCAATACATTAATCTATTGATTACTAAGCAGACATGTGCAACAGAATCCTCTAGTGGAGTTTTTCAAACACATACTGACCCTCACTTTCTAGAATATGTGGCTCAGTAGGTGAGGCCTGGGGAAATGGCATGTTGAGACAAAAGGATCCTAGGCCACTATGAGGTTCATCCCAGCTTTAGATACACTGAAGTAATCCCTCAGCAAGCATCCATAGACAGGAGAATTTTTCTTTGCTAAGGGCCATGAAAGAATAAGTTTAAAAGTAAGATGGCAGTTAGGAAGGAAAAAAAGTAGAACAGAACAGTTTGCTTCAGGGAGGGGAAAAAAAAAATCCCTAGAAACCCAGGGGACAGCATGAAGAAAACTGGGTCCTAGAAGGGAATGAGATAAGTAAATGGAAGAGAAGTTTTGAAACTACTTGCTAATTTGACATAGTTTAAAGAGGCTCCAGTACTGAAATTTCCAGACTTTTTTTTTTTTAAGATTTTATTTATTTATTTGACAGAGAGAGATCACAAGTAGGCAGAGAGGCAGACAGAGAGAGAGGAGGAAGCAGGCCCCCAACTGAGTGGAGAGCCCGATGTGGGGCTCGATCCCAGGACCGTGAGATCATGACCCGAGCCAAAGGCAGCGGCATAACCCACCCAGGTGCCCCCAGACTTAACTTCTTTATAACTGTGATAAACAGTTGGTGGTCCCTCAAAAAAGTTAATTATGAAATTATCAAATGACACAGAAATTCTACTCCTAGACATACACCCAAAAGAATTGAGAATGAATGTTCAAATACTGGTACACAAATGTTTATAGCAGCACAACCCATAGTAGCCAAGGGTAGAAATCACCAAAACAACCATCAACCAATCAATGAATAAATAAATACAGTATATCCATACAACAAAGTATCATTCAGTCCTAAAAAGGCATGAAGTATGATACAAGAAAAACTTGGATGAATATTTTTTTTTTAAGATTTTATTTATTTGTCAGAGAGAGAGAGGGAGAGAGAGCAAGCACAGGCAGACAGAATGGCAGGCAGAGGCAGAGGGAGAAGCAGGCTCCCTGACGAGCAAGGAGCCCGATATGGGACTCGATCCCAGGTCGCTGGGATCATGACCCGAGCCGAAGGCAGCTGCTTAACCAACTGAGCCACCCAGGCGTCCCTTGGATGAATATTTTAAATGTTTTGCTGAGTGAAAGAAGCCAGATGCAAAAGGCCAGATATCATATGATTCCATTTATTTTAAATATTCATTATAACCAAATCCATAGAGACAGAAATCAGGTATAGTAACTACAAAGGACTAGGGAGGGAGCTGGGGATGCATGGGAATGGGAAGTTATGCTAATGTGTATGGAGTTTCCTTCTGGGGTGATAAAACAATTCCAGAACTAGACAGTGGTCATAGCAGCATGAAAATGTAAATGTACTTAATGCCACTGAAATTATGTATGTATATTTTACCCCAATTTTTATTGAAAATAACTAATAAATAAATAATAAAATTAGACAACTTAGGTAAGCAGAATGCATTGACTAAGTATGCGTGTGAAAGGAAACACAATGTTGTATTAGTTTGAGGCACACAACATAATGATTCGATACTTGTATACATTACTAAATGGTTTCCATGATCAGTTTAGTTACCCTCTGTATAACCATACAAAGTATAACCATACAAAGTTGCTATAAATGACTGACCATATTACCCATGCTGTACATTACATCCCTGTGTCTCATTTATTCTAGACCTGGAATTTTGTACTTCTTAATTCCTTTTATCTATTTCATTCCTCCTCCTATTCCTCTCCCCTTTGGCAACCATCAGTTTGTTTTCTGTATTTATGAGTCTGTTTCTGTTTTGGTTTGTTTGTTTATTTGTTTTTTAGATACCACATATAAGTGAAATCATATGGTATTTGTCTTTCACTGTTTGACTCATTTCACTCAGCATAATAACACACCCCCAGGTCCATTCACAATTTTTTAAGTGCTTTATAACCATGTCATGTTTTATTCAAACTCTGCTCCCTCTTATAAGAATTCTGAAGAAATGCACTCACCAGTAAGCTCCCTATGGGCCTGGTGGTGCTTCTGCAGCTCATGTCCTTCCTTCTATGTTGAATTTACAGATAGTGCTGAACAGGTATGAACAGATAACACTGCCTCTCAGGTTACCCTGTGCCCTGGGTAAGGAGATGAGTAAAGGAAAGTGGTCAGAACATTTGAACAGTGGAGGTCCCTAAATGTCACTGAATTTTACATGACTAAATCTTGCTTACTCTTTGGAAACTTCATGGTCTGGCAGGCAGTGACTGTAGTATGCACCCTGCAATTTAAACTCAACCCAATAGAAAGGAGGATTCCAAAGCAGATGAAATGTCCCAGAAATTTCCCTCTGAGCAGGTACCACTTGTATCCTTACACTGTCCCCATAAAGACACAAAACTGCCTGTTACCTCATTACCACTGAACTGTCTTATTTCACACCTACAATGCAGAAAATTTAAAAAAAAATAAAAAATAAAGAAGCTATTTTCTTTACCTAATAATCCAAAGTATTCAGCTATGAGACTTGAATAGTAGAGAAAAATATGTTTTTCTAAGGGGAATTTATTTTCTGATTATAGAAATAGTCCTTCATTTCTCTGTGGCTGCTCGTCATGGGTTTAACAGCAGCCGGGTCTTCCATTCATAGTTCAGCACAGCTGATTATCTCTGTTCTCTGTTTAGACAACTTAGGTAAGCAGAATGCATTGACTAAGTATGCATGTGAGGCGACATAAAAGGAAACAAAAATATCTGCCTGTAGAACTCAAGTTCTGTAAATATATTTTAAGAGAGTATTGAATGGAAGATCACTCAACAACATGTTTACAAAGATTGTTTTAAGGTGACAAGATTATTGGTGGTAGCTATTTTTCCTTTCCTTTTTTTATGTATTCCACTATTTATGAATTTACTGCAGTAAGTATATATTCATTATTTGTGTTATAAAAGAAAAAATATATTATTTTTAGTCTTATGTTAAGTAAGATACATGAAGAAGAAAGTACCTGTATATGGAAGCTCTAGAAAATTGTTATCGTGACTGTTCTACTTTCTCATCTCTTTAACTGTCTTCAGCTGGTTTACATCTTTCTGTCTATTGCATTCTCAATAGCAGCTCCTTAACTTTACACATCTTTTGTATCTTTTATAATTATGAGATGTTTTCTGGAAGATGTTAAGGTCAATAAAGTAGTATGTAAGTCTAGAAAATGATAATTAGGAAATGAAACAGGGTCCAGTGAAAGAAATCAACAAAATATTATTTTATAGAACTTTGTGTTGAAGTATAGTATACATAGAGAAGAACACATAAGTCAAAAGTGTACATATCAGGGACAACTGGGTGGCTCAGTCTGTTAAGTGTGTGCCTTCAGCTCAGGTCATAATCCCAGGGCCCTGGGGTCAAGTGCCAAGTAGGGCTCCCTGCTCAGTGGGGTGCCTGTTTCTCCCTTTCCCTCTGCCTGCTGCTCTCCTGCTTGTGCTTTCTCTCTCTGTCAATGAATAAATAAAATCTTTTTTTTAAAAAACGGTGCACATTTCACAAAATGAACATAAGTGTAATTGCCACCAAGTAATGAAACAGATTATGACCAGCACCCAGAAGAACCCCATATGCCTTTTCCAAATCCTCTCTCCACCCTCCTCTCCAAGGTTAAACACCATCCAGTACCACAGACCAGCTTTGCCTATTTTTAAACATTATATAAATGAATCATACAGTATATACACTTGTGTCTCTGGCTTCCTCCATGTAACATAATGTTTTTCAAGTCTATTTGTCTTGTATGTGACAGCGGTTTCATTTTTTATTGCTTCCTAATATCCTATTATATAAATACACCAAAATTTACTTATCTATCCTACTGTTGGTAGATATCAGGGTTGTTTACAGCTTGAGGATATTACCCAAAAAAAGTCACAATAAACATAATTATCTATGTGGTTTTAGAAGACCATATTATATACTTCTGTTACGTATATACCTGGGAGGGAATTATTGGGTTATAGGGTAATTCGATGTCAGCCATAGGAGATGTTGCCAAACAGTATTACAAAGTCATTATATTAATTTGCATCCCCACCAGCTCTGTAAGATGGAAGTTCTACTTGTTCCACATTCCTATCAACTCTTGGTATTTCCAACTTCTTCATTTTAGCCATTCCACCTGGTATCAGTACTACATGTTATATCATTGTGATTTTAAATCACATTTCTGTGATGAAATATAATGAGGCTATGGACTTTTAATATGTATCCTAGCTATTTGGCTATCATCTTTTGTGAAATGCCTATTCAAGTATTTTGCCCACTCTTCTATTACATTGTCTGTATCTTTCCTTATTGATTTGATTCCTTGTACTGATTTATAGGTATGTGGGTTTTTTAAAAAATATATTTCAGATACAAGCTTTTTAACAGGGATATTTGCTACAAACATATTCTCTCTTCCAGGTATGTGTTTCTGTCAGGGTGGGAAGCAGATCATCTTAATGTATCATGGAAAGAGGTGATTAGAGCTGAAATACAGTCCCTGTGCTGGATGGTTTATTTTCAGGTCATTTATTTTTATGATTTGGACCTTCAGGATCCCAAATTAAAGCCTTATGTGACTACTAAGACCCTTTCTCCTTGGCAGGCCTTCGATTCCAATTATTTCATCCCAGCCTCATGAAAGTGCTTAAATCTCCATTCATGTTCTCAGCCACTCCATTGTTCCTTACAAATCAGCAAATACTTCTAGTGGAAAAGTCATGTGGGACCATGTCCTCTCTGTAAGTGAAGTGGATACAGGGAAAGATATGAGAAAACAGAACAGCAACAATAGCAATTTGTTGGACATTCATTTACATGCACTTTAATTTAATATCAGGCCAAAAGTAATATGCTGCTTTTAATGTTATAATAGTATAATATTATAAATTATAATCCATTAAAAGGGCTTAGAAATAATCACCATTCCAGTAACAATGAGCATTCTGTCACTCAGATTGTGACTTCCAAATTCATTCTCCCACCAAAAGGAACCAGCTCATTCTAAGCCTCTGGCATGAAATATGCCAGATGAACCTGGAATATTTTGTGAAATTAGAAAGCAAGGAACCTATTGAAGACTATCAAAATTGTCAAAAGGGCCCAGGAGACAATTTGAAAATGATTACACAACGAAAGATGAAACAATCGGACTATTAATATTAATAACAACTGCAATGAATTAAAACACATCATATATGTTTAAATGCATTAGATTGTTATGATGCTAAAATCATTATTCATTGGCTGCCTTGAAGAATGCCAGGGAATGAATTCAAATTTTGAAAACTGGCAAACAAAAAATATCAAGAATGTATTTGTCTTTCCTAAGCTAACTGTGTAGAAATATTCCAGCTTATAAACCAGGGAGGAATTATAGTGTTAAATGGTCATCAATATGCACACCCTGATAAGGTAACAGATAGAGAAAATTATCATTAAT
Source organism: Mustela nigripes (assembly GCF_022355385.1). Classification (NCBI taxonomy): domain Eukaryota; kingdom Metazoa; phylum Chordata; class Mammalia; order Carnivora; family Mustelidae; genus Mustela; species Mustela nigripes. The sequence goes on along the minus strand of NC_081565.1, from coordinate 70,304,773 downwards.
GGCTCCTCATATCACCAAGAGAGTGATAACCAGATATGTGCCTGCTACTGGAAGTAGATACCATCACTTATAAAGAGAAGATTCCAGATCTAACTTTCAGTTTGTAATAGATATGCAGAAAGACAATCTTATTAAGTTATACTTTGAGGATACAATCTGCAAAATCAAGAATATGGACAACTATAGAGAAAAAAATGACTCCGCTTCTCCAATGAATAGGGGGAAGAGGAGAGCCTGTAAATTAATTAAAAGACATATCAACCAATTGCAATATACAAATTTCATCTGGATCCTGATTTGAACAATTGTTTAAAAAAAATTTTTTTAGACAATCTGGGAAATGTGATCACTGACTAGCTATTTGATGATACAAAGAACTTACTTTCAGGTTTGACAATAGTTATGTGATCATGTTGTCTTTAAAGAGACCTTACCTTTTAGAGATCCATACTAAAATATGAATAGAATGATTCAATGTCTTGGATACACTTCAAAATGATCCATCTGTGGGTGGAGGCAGATGAAACAGGATTTGCCAGGAGTTAAAAATTGATCGAGAGAGGCAACAGGAATATGGGTCTTCTTTGTATTATTTCTTCATCCATTTGTGTGAAGATAATAAAAAGTTTAAAATTCTAGAAAATTTACAATTATCCCTGAGTATCCACCTAACATTTAAAAGTAACTTCCTGTCTTATTAGTCTTTGCCATTCTAACTGGTGTAAGTATACGTGGTGTAAGTCAATGTGGTTTTGATCTGAATTTCCCTGATGGCTAATGATGATGAACATTTTTTCATGTGTCTGTTAGCCATTTGTGTATCTTCTTTGGGGAAGTGTCTGTTCATGTCTTCTGGCCATTTTTTGACATGATTATTTGTTTTTTTGGGTGTTGAGTTTGAGGAGTTCTTTATGGATCTCAGATATCAGACCTTTGCCTATAGTGTCATTTGTGAATATCTTCTCCCATTGGTGGTGGGTATTAAGGAAGGCACGTGTTGCATGGAGCACTGGGTGTGGTATATAAACAATGAATCTTGGAACACTGAAAAAATTAAATTAAATTAAAAAAATAAAAGTAACTTTTTTCTCTGGATGAAGAGTAAGGCTTGGCAAAAATTAACTATTGAGACTACATCAAAATAAAAAGCTTCTGCACTACAAGGGAAATAATCAACAAAACCAAAGGCAAACTATGGAATGAGAGAGGATATTTGCAAATGACATACCTGACAAAGGGTTAGTATCTAAAATAAACAAATAACTTATAAAACTCAACACCCTAAAACCAATAATCCAATTTAAAAATGGGCAGAAGACATAAACAGACATTTCTCCAAAGAAGACATACAGATAGCCAACAGACACATGAAAAGATGCTTATCATTGCTTATCATCAGGGAAATACAAATCAAAACTACAATGAGATATCACTTCATACTTTTCAGAATGGCTAAAATCAACAACACAAGAAACAACAGGTGTTGGTAAGCATGTGGAGAAAAAGGAACACTCATGCACTGCAGGGAATCCAAACTGGCGCAGCCACCTGGGAAAACAGAAAGGAGGTTCCTCATAAAGTTAAAAATAGAACTACCATATGATCCAACAATTGCACCACTGGGTATTTACCCAAAGAATTCAAGAACACTAGTTCAAAGGGATACATGCAACCCCCATGTTTAGAGCAGCATTATTTATAACAGCCAAGATACAGAAGCAGCCCAGGTGTCCATCAATTGATGAATGGATAAAGAAAATGTAGTAGAACTATACAATGGAGTATTACTCAGCCAAAAAAAAAATGAAATCTTGTCATTTGCAATAACATAGATGGAGCTTGAGAGAATTATGCTAAGCAAAATATCAGTCAGAGAAAGACAAATACCATATTATTTCACTCTTATGTGTAATTTAAGAAATTAAACAAGCAAGAAAAGGAAAAAAAAATATAGAGAGAGAGACAAATCAAGAAACAGGCTCTAAATTATAGAGAACAGAGTCCACAGTCTCTCATGGTTTGTCTCCCCCTCCGATTTTCCCCAACTTACTTCCTCCATGTCATTCCTTATGCTCCACAAGTAAGTGAAACCATATGATAACTAATTCTCTTTACTTGACTTATTTCACTCAGCATAATCTTTTCCAGTCCCCTCCATGTTGCTACAAAAGTTGGGTATTCATCCTTTCTAATGGAGGCATGATACTCCATTGTATATATGGACTATATCTTCTTTATCCATTCGTCTGTTGAAGGGCATCTTAGTTCTTTCCACAGTTTGGCGACTATGGCCAATGCTGCTATGAACACTGGGGTATAGATGGCCGTTCTTTTCACTTAATCTATATCTTTGGGGTAAATACCCAATAGTGCAATGGCAGGGTCATAGGGTAGCTCTATTTTTAATTTCTTAAGGAATCTCCACATGGGGAGGTGGGTGGGGAGTTGGGTGAGCCTGGCTGTGGGTATTATGGTGGACATGTATTGCATGGAGCACTGGGAGAGGTGCATAAACAATGAATTTTGGAACACTGAAAAAAATTTAAATTAAATTAAATTTTAAAAATAAATAAATAAATTATAGAGAATAAACTGATCGTTACCAGAGAGCAGAGGGATGGGGGAATGGGTTAAAGAGGTGATGGGGACTAAGGACTGTACTTGTCATGATGAGCAGTGGGTGATTGTATGGAAATGCTGAATTACTATATTGCACACAAAACTAATATTACACTGAATGTTAACTAACTGAAATTAAAATAAAAACTTAAACTATATATTATTTTGTAAAAATCCATGTGACTATTTCAGAGCTAAATAGAAACCACAAGGCTGGAAGAAAACCTGGCCAATCTAAGTTTGGCAACGCTGGGCAGGCCATCAGAACTTACTTTTCAGCCCATGGCTTTAAAAGGCTGGTTTTCCAGAATGAGTCCAATATTAATTTTCTGACCAACCTAAGGACAGTTATGTAAAGATTTTTCCTGTTTCATCTTTCTATCTCTTAAAACAAGTACTTCACGGAATTTCATAACCAAAAGTAAGAAAGCAGAGGAATGTTATTTTAAAGGACCTTGGCAAAATTTCTCCTAGAAACAGAATTGCCCTTTGTTAAAGAAAATACCTTGATGAGCCATTTAGGTAGAACAACGGTGGTAGTCTAGAAGAGCATAAAAGAAAGACACAAATGCCTTTTTATATTTTTCATAAATGAGAAGATTTTGGATGGTGCACAGAGAAGTGAGTATCCGCAAAAGAAAGTGGGGGGGGGGGGGGGAAGGTGGACAGCGAGGTGGATAGCTGTATGGACAGCGAGGGAACCCAGCATGCTGGAGTAAAGTCTTTCCAAGGCAAAAAGATTGTTCATAAAATTTTCAGTGCTAACATGGCTTTGGAGCTATTTAGAACAGGGATGTCTAATTTTCAGTTTTGAAATATCTTTGTGCTGTAAGGTGATACGACCACCACAACCCTCCATTGTTGCCAAGCCGTAAGTAAAAGTAACTGCCCACATAGCCATATGTGCGTGGTTCTTGGAGGAGAACCAAAGGGAAGGCAGCTGTTCTTCATGTTGAATGAATGTGGGCAGAAGGAAGAGAACCACAAAAGAGATGTGTGTTCATCAGAACTGGAGCAACATAAGATTGGGGGATGTGAATCCTCAGATAGGAGATAAAGGAGAATCTTAGGGGAGGAAGCTTGAGCCAGTTCATTTGACTATTAAAAGAATACCCAAAAAGCCAACACAAGAGGACAGTTAGAAAGCAATTTAGACTACCATGTTCTGTAATCCTACACTATGAATTCTGGGAAAAACCCTAGAGATCTCCCAGAATAGCAGTTCTGAACCTGATCCACAAAACCCCTGGTTTCTCAAAGGTAGCTTAGGGGCTTTTTCAGAAGGGACATGGATTTAAGTCCCCTAATCCTTGCTTCATCCAGAAAAGTTTTATCTATATTATATATTGGGATTCCATATCAGATGTTATTTTTAAAAAGTATTCTTGCTGCTAAAAAGAAGGCAGTATTAATACCATCTAACCCCCTCATGTTACAGAAAGGCAGAGGAGTTGAAAAATGTTAAGAAACTTGCATATGATCACATACCAGAACAAATGTTCAAACCCAGTTCTTATGATCCCCTTGACTTAAAGACTATCGCAGGTGCCAGTGGAAAAATAGATACATACTGAAGGCAGAATGGCCTCTGGAGTTTTATGGGTCTTCAGCAATTACACAGAAGTCACCATAGGCCAGGTACCTGGAGTCTTCTTGGCAGCACAAACCAGGTGGTGAATAGAGGATTGCGGGTTAAGGAGACTTTGCCCTCTCTGTCTGCTGCAAATACCCATCCTAATTCAGTTTCAAGGCCCTGCAGAAAGCCTGAGGTTTAGGAAGAAGTGTCAAATTCAGCTATTCACCTCTCTTGTTCTCAATCCACGAGATAGTCAGAGCTGCCTTCTCCTGCACTCTGTTTCTTTTATTTCCTTCCCATTTTTTGATATATAATTGACATACACCACTGTATATGTTTAAGACGTTTAGCATAATTATTTGACCTAATGTGTGTTTTTTTTAAGATTTATTTATTTATTTGAGGGGGAAGGGGCAGAGGGGAAGAAGCAGACTCCCCGCTGAGCACGGAGCCCAATGCTAGACTGGATCCCAGGGCCCTGAGATCATTATCTTAGCCAAAACCAAGAGTCAGATGCTTAACCGACTGAACCACCCAGGAGCACAAACCCCTAAGGTATTTCTAACAGAGTCAGACACCATTTCTCCACCAGATTCTATCTTCAAAGCCAAAAATTAGATTTTGGAAAATCTCAGGCATAATGGAAAGAAGACTAGGTTAAGAACCAAAACTCTAGATCAACAAGATAATTCCATGTGGCCAGAAGTTAAGTTAATTAAGTCTTCATCTGTAAAATGGTTCTAATAATATTTACTTCATAGGGATATTACATAAGGAGTAAATGAAATAAGCCACTTAAAATATCCATCCCAGGACATGTTAGTCATTCAATAAATATTAGTTGTAGTTCTTCCTTCATATTGTAATTCAACCTCACAAAGAAGCCCTACATATTTGCTTGGCATTCTACCAATGGTACTCAGCAAAGGCAAGGAAGCCAGCAGCAGTCAGAAAGGCTGTGCTTTTTTTCTTTTCTTTTTTTTTTTTTTTTTTTTTTTTTTGAGAGAGAGAGAGAGCATGAGTGGGGCCAGGAGTAGAGGGAGAGGAAGAGAGAGAATCTTAACCAGACTCCACACCTAGCACTGAGCCCAACTTAGGGCTGGATCTCACGACCCTGAGATCATGACCTGAGCTAAAACCAAGAGTTAGATGCTCAACCAACTGAGCCACCCAGTTGCCCCATGTGAAGATACATTTCTTATTTGGGACTGAATTCTGAATGTTTTTCTGAGATGCGGATGCATCCATAGTAAAAGGCAAAGTTGTTTCTCTCCAGAACATATGATCTGAAAAAAATGGCAGAGCTGTTTTGTGGTCACAGTTAACTGTCTGCCCAGGCCAGCCTTCCTATGATGGCCAGCGGAAACACTGGCATCTCAGAAAATATTTCATTCTGTTGGTTGAAGCTTACAAAGAGGGCTATCCACATAGCATGTCCTCAAGCAAGTGAATAAAGTCAACTCTAAAGAAAATTCAGTTCTCTCTTCACACAAGATGTTAGAACAGTAGGTCTTGTGCTTCCTATGGCAGCAGCAACTCTATCCTCTGATCCTTCCCCTTCATTAGGCACCCTCAGAGCATTCTTCCTCACTTTCACACATCCAACTAGTTTACTTATGTAATTCAAAGAACAGCTATAATCCCTAACAATGGAAGAACTGCCCCAACTCCCTTGTAATGAATGCCCAGTTGCCTAGCTGCTAATCGGTAGCCTATCTGTAGCCTTACACATAGTTCCCTGACCTGCCCTCAGATGACAACCATCTTTTCTAATCACAAACCCACTGCTCTGAATAAACAAAAGGTATGATTTTAATAGTGCTAGAGTTTGATCTAATTTGCAATACCCAAAGCAGCCTCAATTCATAAGAACAAGCTCAGGGAAAAAACAATTTGCACAAAAGTTGATAGACACTTGTATCAATTAGCAATTTTCACAATAATGCTAAGTAACAAACTGGCCTAGAACTTAACAACCATACCATAAGGCTCTGCTTCAGGCTGTAAGCCAGAGGGGACAACTCTATTTCACAAGTGCTTACCTTGGTCCCTGATTAAAGAGGTAGCAGCCCTTATCATAGGAAGAGATCAAAGTTCTCCCAGAGATTTGTGTGGACACACAAAGCATCTAAAGGCTTTAGGAACAGAGGCCACACACTGCCATATCTATTACATTCCATTAACCAAACTCACAATGCCAAGTCCACAGTAGTAAGGTTAGGAGGTATACTCTTCCTGTGGCGGTAGTGGGGAGAAAGTGAACATTTGCTTAACAATGATCTAAACCACACCACCAATGTACACGTCAGCTTTTTGTTCCCTATACATCAACATTTCTCAATATGGATGTCTTCCTTGCCCAAAATTGGAAGTTAGGTAACATGATACTTTTATGAATAGAGGAGTTGTCTATCACAACTTTAACACCATTGCCTATTCAGCATTAGTTAAGAGATACGGACTAAAGCCTTTCTGCTAGTTGTGTGAAACAGTCACTAGAAATGGATGCATGTATAAACGATGTGTCATTTGAACACATACACATACTCACAAACCAAAGACATTTTTGCAAATTTGCCAGTGCCATAGGGAACCTCCAGCTTGTGATGTGGCCTTTTATGTGGAGTTTCACTTGAGTATTTGCTTTGGAATTTGATAAACACAGCTATTCACAGGGTTATCACCACATGGTACATTTGCAACCACAGAAACACAGAACCTCTTCTACAGGAACATCCCATACCCACCCTGTAAGCTGGATTCCTGCCATTTCCTAAAGTTACCACAAAATAGCTCTATGTGGTCCTACTTCATGGTAATTCAGAACTAGGGTAACTTGAACACTCTTCTTCTGCCTGCTTCCTCTGGCAGAATTACCTTCATTGTGTTTTATTTTTAAACTTAAAAAAATTCAAGAGGTAGGGAAAATATCGGGAGTGAGCAAGGATGAATATATGGCTAGGGTTGGTCTTCTGGAACTTCTACTTTTTCTACCAAATTACACCTTTAAGTGCAAGAAGAAGAATTAGCAGCAGTCTGAGAATTAGCCTCAGAACTTAGTGCCTATTACTTAATTTTTTGTCATAATGTTGAAGAAAAACAAACCTTTCTTTCCCCTTCCTATATGCTCAGGATTTAAGCTAAAAGAAATTTAGTAAGAGACCCAGTGGGAAGTCAAACACCAACCTGGAAGTCTCAAAGACAAGAACACACAAAATAGCAGAAAGTGTCCTGGCTCTGTAGTCAGATACATGAGGGTTTCAATCCCAACTCTGTTCCTTCCTCTGTCATCAGACAAAATTGCTTAATGCCATGCTGTTTTCATTACTTATTGCTGTATAACAAACCACCTTAAAACTTAGTGGTTTAAAACAACAACCACCTTACCACAGTCACAATTTTGTGGGTCCAGAAAGTATACGGTAGGGATGGATTGTCTCTGCTCCACAATGTCTGTGGCCTCAGACTCAGCAGCACAGGGGCCTGGGAATGGCTGGGATGACCCAACTCTGCACATATGTTGGGGCCTAGATTCTGGTTAATCTTTTTAATAATAAAATATATATATTATATTATATATATATAATAATATATAATAATAAAATAAATATTTAAATAGTTAAATATATATATATAATAAAATAAATCTAATAGGGCTGGGATGTCCAAGGTAATTCCTGGGTTATGATGACTAGAAGAGCTGGTTGGTGCTGACCAAGTCTCTCAATCTCTTTCTCTCTCTCTCTCCATCCACCCCCACCATCCCTCCCTCCCTCTCTTACCACACAGCCTCTCCACATGGCTACCTTGAGCTTATTCAAAGCAAGACAGTCTTAGGATACTTGAATTCCTTACTTGGCAGCTGGAGCAAAAACAAAAGCTATCAGGTGTCTTCAAGACTAGACCCAGAGCATTCAATGCCACTACTACTACATGCTATTGATCAAGACAGTCTCAAGGGTCAATGCAGACTGAAGCAAAGGGAGAAAAATGCCAGCCTCTTAATGGAAGGGTGGCAGAGAATTTGCAGACACCTTTAATACACCACAGATTCAGTTTCCTCATCTGTGAAATAAGGCCAACAAATCCTATATCAGGTGGCTGTTGTGAAGATTAGATAAAATGCTTATAAAATAGTTGAGATTTACATGGCATTTGAAATAGTAGCCTTCACTACTGAGAAAGACTGAACAAGAGAACATGTAGAATTCCCATGATCATATCTTGGCCTTACTGATATGAAAGGAATAACAGAATAAAACTTTCCAGGGATATCAACATATGACTGATAGATACAATATAATTCAAAATAGAATATAATGTAAATAAATGTTCCTGTTCTATGGTTCCTTGTTGATTTGTTCCTGTATTATTAGCCTTGCATTCTTTTCATGGCATGGATAAATCTAAAATCCATTCCTTATGGCAGAACAAGCCATTATTATGGAGGAACTGTACTATAATCTATGGAGGGATGAGGAATGCCCTAATGGTAGGAGAAGATGCTTAGAAAAAGAGTCCTATTGTTGGAAATGGCCTGTGTATGCCACAATTTCTTCTATAGACAAAAAGGAGAACTGACCTCCTATAGAGATAGATAGACTTTTCTCTGGGTGGTAAACAAGACACTGTAGACCAGAGAACAGAGTCTTAGGAAGAGAACTTGAGTTGAAATCCCAGCTCTGAAACTTGCTACATAAGAAAGTTCCTTACCTCTCTGCATTTCTGTTTCTTTAACACAGACATTTATGGTATGGAGTATAGCAAATGGAGATGCTCAAAGGCCCTTTTTCCAGAACCTATTTGTGTCCATGGTCATAACTATTCGGTGTCCCAGATTTTGCATCCATTCTTCACTTTAAACTTCCTGTTCCCTTAAGTACATTCATAACAATAGCATATATGACTTTAACTTCAGATTAGAGAATTAATTAACTTATCCTGTAAACAATTTGAGAAATCTGAGCCTCCAGAAGGGAAGGAGCATCCAAGGACCCAAGAACCCTGTGAGGAGGCAGGGAGCTTTCCTGTTGCTACCAAAAATCCTGTCCAGAACTGCCTCTCCTGAACGGTACATTTGGTTTCCTGCCTCTCCCCGCTGACAGGATGGTCTCATGAGAGTTGATGTCAAATTCTCCCTCTCCATTGCTTCAAACTATTTCCATCTGGGCTTTATATCCAATAATCCATCAGAACAGCACTCTCTAATGCCACCGATGACACATGCATCCACAAAAACAACAGGCGTTTTGTTCCTCATCCCACTTGACCCTGTGCAGCAGCATTTAACACTGTTGATTTCTTCTTCCTGTTTGAAACACACTTTCCTTGGCTTTAAGTGACACAAAACACATGTTTTTCCTCATACCAACTGCTCCATTTCAATCTCTTCACAGGTTAACCTCTTATACCTAACAATTAAATTATGGAGTTCCTCAAATCTTGGACCTGGGTCTACTCCTCTTTCACTCCATACTCCATGCCTCCCAGTACTCTCATCCATGACTCTCCCTCAATGGCCTGTTAATTATAGAAAAATGCACATCTCTAGTCCCAACCCATCTGATGGACATTTCCTGCTAGGTGTCTCAAAGATACTATAAACCCAAAATGTTAAAAGTTGAATACATGATCTTCCTCCACAAAATATGATCTATTTATCATTCCTCCATTTAGGAAACCACCATCTGTATAGTTTCTCGAGCCAGAAAACAAAGTCACCCTTGATAGACCTCATTACCTCTTCACTATCTTATCAATTTTATCTCCTATTTTTTGGTCTGTCAACTTCTATCTTTATTATCTTCTTACCAAGCCTAAATAAACTGATAGTATTATACCTCAATCAGTATTAAACTGATAATAATAAACAAATAAATAATAAATGTAGTAGATGGTAACCAGTACTTTTTTTAATGAAATGGACTATTCTAGCCAAAATAGAGTACGCCACTCATAAGGAGGGTTAAGTCTTCTCTTAACACTTAAGCTTTGGGGGAGGTGGTATATACTGGATCATAAGATAACATGTATTAAGAAATGTATTAAGAGGGGAGCCTGGGTGGCTCAGTGGGTTAAAGCCTCTGCCTTTGGCTCAGGTCATGATCCCAAAGTCCTGGGATCGAGCCCCTGCATCAGGCTCTCTGCTCAGCAGGGAGCCTGCTTCTCTTCCTCCCTCTCTGTCTACTTGTGATCTCTGTCAAATAAATAAACAAAATCTTAAAAAAAAAAAAAAAAAGGAAAGAAAAAGAAATGTATTAAGAAATTAACAAAGAATTACCTGCAAAAAAATGTCTGATAGCCTGACACAATCCATTCTGGTCTTCCTGTAAATATTTTCTAAAAGGCAACCAGAGTGATTCTTCCAATACATAGATCTGATGTCATTTCCCACAGTGTCTCCCACCAACAACCACCAAGGAAGGCCATCCCTCTAGCCGCAACCTAATCTGGAATGCCTTCTGTGTGCCTTCTGATTTCCATATTCCTTCCTATCATAGGAAAATGTCATAGGCTGTTCCCCTCTCCTTAACTGCCTAGTTTTCAGCTACTATGCATCTTGCTTTATACAGCAGAGTACATTTGTACTTCTACTTGTTTTATGAAATTTGGTTAATGTCTGTCTTCTCCACTAAACTTAAAGGTCAGTGAGGTCAAGGACTATATTTTTATTCATCCATATATCAGTAGCACCTATCTCATTCCTTGGCACTAGTAGGGGTTTTGGTTATATTAGTTAGATAAATCTGAATATGAATCCCCAGTCTGATACTTATTAGTTATAGAAGCTCAAGGTATTATCCTCATTGAGCTTCAGTTTCCCAATCTGTAAAATAAGAGTGATAATACCTCTCTGGGTTACTGGGACCAGTATGTCTAAAGTGTCCTGCATGTAATAACACTTAAATTATTTTTTGGTGAATGAATATATGATGTAATCTCCCAAAAGATCCAGTTTTCCTGGTACTAAGATAATAGACTCAATGTTTTACAGCTTCAACCTCTGATTTTTTTTTTTTAATCTTCTCAACTTTTGCTGGTTAGGGTATGTTTTTTTCTTTTAAGTAGGGCAGCCAAATCCAAGAAGACCCATTTGCTTGGCTAGGCCAATAGCCCAAACTTTTACAGATCTCATAACTAACACCAGAGTTTAACACTGATTTGGTCTTCACTTATATAATTTTTCTTCCTCAGACCACTGGCACTGGAGAGCATGGTCCATAGACTCCATTTTGTACATATTTTGCCATTTTCCCAGCAAGGGGATGAAAGGCAGCCTTGTATTTTAGAAAAGGCACAAGGTATGGATTGAAATGACCCCTTCTTTTTATCACTTGTTAGCTGGGTGACCCTTGGCCAATCTCTTGAATCTCTCTAAGCCAGTGATTCCCAAACATGGCTGAACACTGGAATCACCTGCCATTTTTGTTAATATTTTTAAAAAACACCAATGCTGGCTTCTATCCTCAGGCATTTTGATATAATCAGTATGGGTTGCTCCCTTAGCACTGGGATTTTTGAAAGCCCTCCGAGGGATTCTACAGCTAAGTTTGGAAGGCATTGCTCCAAACAACAAATTCCCTTGTCTATAAAACAGTGGTAAAAACAGTCCCAGTTATAGAGAGTTAACGAAATACTTGGGGGAAAAAAAAAGAAATACTTGAACAAGACCACAAATGGTACAGGGTTTGGCACATTGTACATGATCAGACAATAGCAGCTACCATAGTTAGTTGGTGGTGGTGGAAATAGTGTACACAGTCATGAGAGTTCAGATAGTAAAGAGGCACAATGACTCCCACCTAGCTAGTTATGTAGCACATCCAGGTTCCTTGAAATGTCAGCCTGATTTCTATTTCTATACATCTGGAACTTTCCTGGACTTATAGAAAGCACCTTACTGCAGAATCATCTTTAATTTGGATTTACCTGCAAGGGACATAAATACCTCCTTTTTCACGTCATGTAGCAAAAGTACAACACGTCCTATGAGTCTAATAACTACCCAAGAAAACTTTTGCAGAGGCTTCAAATTTTACAGGGCTAACTTAAACACGTGAGGATAAAATTTTGATATCAAGTTGCATCTGAGCCTTGGAAACTATTTTGGGTCAGCAACACAGCAGAAGTTTGGGCCTGGCAGAAAGCCGTAAAACTGAGCCAAAAATAAACCAAGGACCATTATAAAAATGTTGTAAGTGCCAAATGCATGAGATGTTAAAATTACAACATAATGGAGTAAAAATTTATAAAAGAGGCTTTCCAATGGTGGCACTCAGTGTTCCAATCCAAAGGAAGAAAGTTCAGGGGGAAAAGTCTGGAGAGTAAACCTATCCCTGGAAATTAGCCTTTTAGACAGCTATGAATGCCCCCATCCAAGGCTATTTACAATTTATTACCCACCAGGAATCAAGAGCATTGATTTTTTTTTTCCCCCTCTCAGAGAGCACAGGCTGGACTGCCAGAACAGGGAAGAGTTTTCATAAAAATTAATTGGGCCACTCAGCTTTTCACTGTATTCAGCAAATGCTGCTCCATTTGCCCTTTTCCCGGCCTGGACATGCTCTTCCTGCTTTCCTCTCAATATCCAGCCATTCCACAATGCACACAGGTGCTTCTATTCGTTATTTATGGACTTATTTTCCTGAGCTCCAGAAAAGGTGGTGATTTATTCTCAGTGCAGTCCCGTGGTAGAGGCTTTCAGGAAGGACAGCAGCAAGCTCTGGGCTTCTCCCTCCTAGCTCGGCCCCGCCTGCCAGTCTCTGCCCAGTCCATTCCCACCCTCCTTTTCCTCAATTAGGAACTGCTACCAATCGCACATGGACAGATTTATGCATGGCTGGGGACCAGCTAGTCTCCCACTGATTGTCTAAAAGAAGAGTATGTTCTGTGTCAAAAATCTTTTGCACGGAGTCCAACTGTTTTCTTGGAAATAGCTTCTTTGACCCGGGCCCATAATTTTTTTTAGGTTTGAATTTTATGGGCCTGATGCACAGTCTGTCAACATTTTCTTTGTGAGACTTATTCAGGGTACAGCATATTTCTGAAGTGTACAAAGGTTTTGGGATATTTCTATCATCCAGTGCCAAGAGAATGTCCTGGAAAAGGAGAGAGAGGGAAAGGCAGAAAAGCAGGCTTAATGACCACTTACTAAGGGATTTTTTAACACCACGGCAGAAAGGATACTCTATCAATATTTTTTAAGTACTTGATATTAAAACAGCAGATTCAATTATGCTAACCTCTGCAGTGAGGCTCCTAGGACTACTAAGATCCAGAGAATGGCATAGTTGGCCGAAAGACATGCCATGTCTTACCATATGGCCCCTGGTTGAGAAAATCAAATGGAGAAAGGGTCAACAATACCTCTTTGCATCAGACCACAACCTCAATTTTCCCTAAGATTTGCCCTTCTCACGTATGTTATGATATATTTGGGGCTAAGCTAACAATAGGGCAGGCAATAGGCTTCAGATGGATGAGGGTTATTTTAATCTATTCACACAATGGGGAATGCAGGGTCTTGATGCTCATGTGATACCCCTTTATGCAGAAATTCAAATAAAGTGATTTGCTCTCTGAAAATGGCAAACTGATGATCATGGATAGGAAATAAAATATGAAAGACATAAGACAGCTCAAATTTTCCTTCCTGAAACCACACTGGGTGTTTCATAAATGTCCAATATTTAAGAGAAGTTCAAACATAATCACCCAGGCTCCAATCTCCTTAATGTTACTAGCAGAGACCCAAAAAATGGTGAGGGAAAAGAGTTTTTCCTTCCATGTCCCATCCCCTTCCCACTTTCCTTTTCCCCACTGTCCCTACCTTCTATTATCACTGTAAGATTTCAATAAAGATGAAGTGCTGGGGAAAGGGTAACAACCTCTGCAAATGGAAGGAATTATTCATTTTATTATTACCTATGGTACTCCATTCTCATTCTTCTTTTCATGTCACCTGCCCAACTGTACCCTAACTGGGGTGTTAGACTAGTTCCTGGCCTTCTGGGCTTTTCTTGAGATGTCTGAGCCTTCCCCTCTTCAGGCCCTTCCTGACTCCTTGACATTTCATCAATGTATACCGCTGGTTTTATATTGTTGCAATCAGAGTAATTTCATTAAGATCAGAGATGTGCCTGGATGCTTTGTATATATGTGTGTGGGTTTATGATTGTGTGAGAATATAATGTTCTCTTATTTGAATATTCAATAATACTTAAGCTTCAAGTTCCACATGTAAGGAAGGAGCTGGACTTGCCACTCTACACTAACAGCAAGTAAAAAACTGAAAAGAAAGAAAATTCAATAACTCTTCTTGGATCCAGAAGAGAGGGCAAACCACTGCCTCCGAGACTGGAGAAAAAGACAGGTAAAAACAGAGCCAGAACCTAATGTACGTGCTTTATACATAGTAACTCACTTCATCTTTCAGACTTAATGAAGCAAATGTTACTAACCCTATGGGAAAACTGAGACCCAGAAGGATTCCAGTAACTTGCCTATAGTAACACAGCTAGTTAAGAGGTTTTGAAATCATGCAGTCTAGCTCCAGAGCCTAATCTTAACTACTATATATTTGACTACCTCCCTGGAGTCTGTGACAATTTCCAAGCTGGTGCACAGAGTATTGAGGATATAGTTGTAGACACTTCGAACCACACCATTTAACAGATGCACAAAAAAGCCCCAAAACAAACAAACAACAACAAAAAACAGATGCATATTATGCAATACTGTCTTTGGTATGCTTCAGATTGAGTAAACACGTAATTCTTTGTGGTTACTTTTGGTACTTTTAACTACAGAACCCATTGCCAAAAAGAGAAATAAACCTCTTAAAATGGGATTTTGACCTGAGGGATTGCTTACCTGCTGTGGTTAAATGATTCACCCTAGCCCTGAGAACTGTAGCAGTAGAAGTACCACCATAAATACAAATTTCACCACTAATAACAACAATTGTAATGAGTCATCATGGTACCATGTTGACCAACTGTTATCTACCAAGCATCATGCTTAGCATTTCTTTTTAATTCAATTAACCAACATATCCATCAGTAGTGGTAACACCCAACATAGCATTTTCATATTCATTATATTCTTCAATCCTTACCAACCCCTCTAAAGCAAATATTATCCTCAACTAACAGGCCAACTAAGATTTATAAACAGGCTTAATAAGTTCTTGACAGTCACAGACTAGTGAAAAGATGAGATTTGAACCCAGATCTTAGTCCAAGACTGCAAGACACTCTGTTGCCAAGTCAACCTTCTGACAAGTTTGCTTTGACAAGTAAATGAAGGGAATTGAATTCCAACATGCCTTTCTAGCTCCACAGTGAAAGGAGTGGAGACCAGTGAAGAGAAAAAACTATATCTCAATAGAAAAACAGAAATAAGATGATTTATTAGATAAAGAAAAATACCTCAGTTTCATAGAAAGGTTTTAAACCATCTGACCACAAAACCTCATCTCTGGCCACATAAGAACTAAGAACTCAAAGTGGCCAAAGGCTAGAATAGTCAGACTCTAAATCATAAAATAGATTGTCAGAGAGTTGGATACAAAAGAAACAGCATGGGGCTGCAAGTTAATATTTACCAAATACTTGGGATCTGTACCAATATTTACAGAAAATTTCTTCTTTAAGTAAGTTTATTTTGATAAAACAGATGACTAAGAGGAAAAATAATGTTGTGTAAAAAACATTTAAAATAATATGCAGAGAAAGGAAAAAACATTAGGCCATTACATGCAACTGAATTTAGGAACACTGCTCCTCTAAAGCTCACTCTGATACACGTGAGATGTGAAGCTCTCCAAGCCTCAATTTCTTCATCCATAAAATATGAGCGCTAAGCTGAACATTCTTAAATACCTCTCACAACTCTAGTGCAGCTTCATTTTTATAAGTTGTCCATGAACAAATTTCAAAAGTATTAGCACCATAACAAGCAGTCTCTTAGGTATCAGAGTATGATGCAGTTTTTTTTTTTTAATTAACATCTTTTGGAAATCTTCTAAATTTAACTTGAGTATAAATGTAAATAATCTACATGACTTCCAAAATGAGCTTATTCTCAAAGAAAAAAAATTCCTAATATTTCCTTAAATTTTTCATTAATTCAAGTGTGCTAGGCTATCCCAGAATTAGCCAGCAGGTCATATTTAGGTTAAAAATTATATGACTTGCTTTACTGATATCTCTAATTCTGAATGGTTTCCTCTGTCTGAAGTAGTTTAGGAGTATGATTCTGAATTTCCTCTCAAGCCCATTTTAAATTCATATAACAAATTTCAAAAGTGAATGATGCAGACTTCCAATTTTAAAATGGCAAAATTAAGAGGTCTCTACTCCCATCCCTCTTTGAAATACCTAAAAATAACAAGGCACTGGACAGGCAGAAAGGCAAACCTCAACTTGGATGAAACATAGGTACATCTCTAATTGAAAACGGAACTATACAAGAAAGAAGAGTTCCCAAATATTGTGAATTTTGTGATAAGACAGTGCAGAACAATATAAACAACTGTACCTAGAAGACACAGAAGGAAAGCAGGTGGTGCCCTCAAAGATAGAAGCTACATGATAAAACATGCAGTGATGGTGGGAGTTTCCCTGGATCCTTTCTAGCAATCAGGAATAACAAGAGAGGCCAGGATAGAAAAAGAAACACACAGACTTGCTGTCATTCCTCAATTAGTATGTTGCTGATACAGAAGAGAAGAGATTCTGAAGTTTGAGGAGATGTTAAACTCTGTCATTCTCAGAGATGGGAGAGTCAACTAGCTGACACTCAAAACCTTAAATCACAAGGAGCTCCAATGTACACCAACCAGGCCTTCTGTTACCCCCAGAACACTGCCAACATAAAGCACTTTCAAACCTCATTCTTCATTCAAACACTGGGATAATATAAAGAAGAAGCAAAAAAATTAGCAAAGATAGTATAGTGAAAGACAAAAGAAAAGAAGCAGAAAAAATAATGGCAAAAAAAGTACTTCATAAAAAATGCTACAGTGATGAAGATGGAAATATCAAACATATATCTGGGATCCCAGAGAATTAAATAAATGGCATTTTAAAACAAGAGCACAAAGAAAAGATACAAGCATTCAAGAGGAAAAAATGGTGAGATTCAAGAACAAAATTAAATTGGAAGCTTACAGTGCTTAAGGAAGAAGTGGAAGAGGAAAATGAAACAATCACAGAAATTAAGGTTAGTATAGAAACATCAAAAAGGATAACAGATAAAAAGGGAATAAAATGAAATTAATATGAATAAAGACATTTACAGGATTACAGAGGAAATAGAAGATTCAGATATAAAGATCCTAAATCAAATTATTTTTGTTCCTAAAAAAAGAGAATCAGTTGAAGAAAAGAAGAGAAAAAATAAAAGCTATGATTCAAGTTAGCTACCCTAAATAAAGGCAGATTAAAAACTACAGATTGAAAGTAATGAATCAGAGAGATAAAAATCACGACATTTTAGGTAAGTAATTAAATTTAAAGTTGAAGAAATAGATTTTTAACAAAAAATAACAAGTGTTGGTAAGGATGTGGAGAAAAGAACCCTTGTGCACTGTAGATGGGAATACAAATTGGTACAGACCCTATGAAAAACAGTACCGAGGTTCCTTAAAAAATCAAAAATAGAACTACCCTATGATCCAGCAATCACACTACTGGGTATAACAAAATACTTATTTGAAAATATACATGCACCCTTATGTTTATTGCAGGATTATTTACAACAGCCAAGATAATGGAAGAAACCCAAGTATCCACCAATAGATGAATGGATTAAAAAGATGTGGTATGTGTGTGGGTGTATATATGTGTGTGTATACATATATATGCACACACATATATATACGTATATATATATGTGTGTATATATACATATATGTATACAGATATATATACATATGTGTGTATATATATGTGTAAATATATGTGTGTATATATACATATATGTATACAGATATATACATATGTGTATATATACACACACATATATATACATACACACACATATATATACATACACACAGTGGTATAAAAAAGCCATAAGAATAATGAAATCTTCTGAATTGTAACAACATGGGTGGACCTAGTGTGTATTATCCGGAGTGAAATAAGTCAGACAAATACTCTATGATTTCACTTACATGTGGAATCTACAAAAAAAAAAAAAAAAGAAAGAAAAGGACTCTTAAATATAGAAAACAACCTCAGGGTTACTAAAGGGGAGGTGAGTGGAGAGATGGGTAAAATAGAGGAAGGGGGTTAAGAGGTACAAGCTTCCAGTTATAAAATAAATAAGACACACAGGTGAAAAGTATAGCACAGGAAATACAATAATATTGTAATAACATTGTATGACAAGAGATGGTAACTACACCTACCATGGCAGGCACTGAATAATGTATAGAAATGTCAGATCACTATGTTGTGCATCTGAAATTAATATAACATTTTATGTCAACTCTACTTCAATAATAAAGGTAAATGAAATTAAAAAAATAAAACCTGTCTTTTTGGTCAAACAGCAAAAAAAAAAAAAAAAAGAGTTCTTTGGGTAGTCATTCAATAATACCAACCATGAATCAATATTCTGTCATTTTAACCTTAAAAAGTATCAATTTCTTCTGATTCCATTTAATAACAAAAGTTTAGAGATAATAGCTAGAAAAAATGAGAATGCAGTGCAGTTTAAATTGGCAGAAATTAAAATATATCATTTAATTCTGATGAATCCAGTAACAGAATTATAAGTGTATTGAAAAGTTTAAACACTTTCTAGGCAAACAACAACAGATAGCACAACTGCTAAAACCAGGAAAGGTAAAAACAAGAAAAGTCCAACACAAATCTCAGGAAAAATTATTTTTCAATGCTCATACTAGCGAGGATTAAAAATGTTAAATATTACATAAGACTATAACTCTAAGGTGATAATCATGATATAAAGAAAAATAATACAAAACTTTCAAATTATCATCATATGAATATACACCAAGCAGAGAGTAAACAGACCAGAAAATAAATGAGAAACAAATCAATAAAGAAAATTTTAACATTTCATAACATAAAATCCCATAAGTGCAAAGAAACTGTCATTAATAATTATAAATGGAATAATCACATATACTCAAAATATACTCAGTTACTCATAACAAGAAAGAAAAAACCCAATTACAAGCATTATACAAGACCTATCTCTAAACACAGTGATTCCAGGTTGGGAAAACCAGAGTTGGAAAATGAGAAAGAATGAGACATGTGGCAGAAGGAAGAAAGGAAAAGAAAGAAAAGGGGATGCCTGGGTGGCTCAGTCCCTTTAGCATCTGCCTTTGGTCATGATCCCAGGGCCCTCAGCAGGGAGCCTGCTTCTCCCTCCCTTTTGCTTGCTGCTGCCCCTGCTTGTGCTCTCACTCTCTCTCTGACAAATAAATAAAATCTTAATAAATAAATAAATAAAGAGGGGCACCTGGGTGGCTCAGTGGGTTAAAGTCTCAGCCTTCAGCGGCTCAGGTCATGGTCCCAGGGACCCAGGATCGAGCCCTGCATTGGGCTCTCTGCTCAGCAAGGAGCCTTCTTCCCCCTCTCTTTCTGCCTGCCTCTCTGCCTACTTGTGATCTGTCTGCCAAATAAATAAATAAAATCTTTAAAGAAAAGAAAAGAAGAAAAAGGAGGGAGAGAGGAAGGGAAAAGGTGAGGAAGGAAAAGAAAATGTTGTGATCTCAGTATTTTAAAAACTGGATTCACATTAAAGTTTCTCGTATAAATGTTACAATACATAAAGATCCACCGGATAGAATACCCATACAAAGTAACAGCATCATTCAAAGCCCTAAGTAAAGGACTTCAGAAGACTAAAGCACAGGGAAGCAGCAGCACCCGTTTTAGATCCCTCAATCTCCACCTGAAAACAAAGGAACAAGACAACAAACCAAACACTTAAGGGCAAAAATTTTGACAAATCATGAATACCAAAATATAAATGGGTAGGGATGCACCGCCAATAGCCACAAATCTGTCTAAGCAAAAGAGCATCTAAAGACCTGAGAACGGAAGAACCCCAAAACAGCCAAGAAGTATACACCGGAAAGTGAGCTGCTCCAGCCTGGGAAGAGCAGCTACAATTGGGAGGAGTTTTTCTCGAGCACCTGACAAGTGGTGCAAGGGCCATGTGAGGTTTCAAAGTGCTGAGAAGTAAACTTTAATTTCCCACTACTTTCTTTCCATAAGGGGCTGTGAATGTAGACTTAGTGACCCCCTTCCAGAGAACAGAATAGGGGAAGGGGGAAATGGGCAATGGAGACACTGGGTAGACACTACCTTAAGCAAGCAATGAAGGTTCACGTTCCTAGTAGATGTTGCGGGAATCTCATGAATGCCCTGATAAAATATGGCAAGAAGGGCACTTCTCCTCTCCGCTCTTCTTTCCAAAATCCCATAACCTTCACTGAATCATGGGGAAAACATCAAACAAAACCAGATTGGGGAAGCTTCTACAGGATATCTGGCAGTACCCTTTCATGATGGAGAAGGTCATGAGAAATAAGAAAGGCTGAGAAGCTGTCATAGACCAGAGGAGACTAGGGAGTAAGGACAGCCATATGCAATGTAGCACTCTGGATTGTGTCCTGGAGCCAAAAGAGGGTATTAATGGAAAAACTGGTAAAATCCAAATAAAGTCTGCTATTTAATTAGTAGTAATGTGCCAGTGTGGGTTTCTTAGTTTTGACAAATATATCGCAGAAGTGTAAGATATTATCAATGGGAGCTAGTGAGTAGACAAGGTCTCTGAACCATCTTTACAACTTCTCTATAAATGTAAATTTTTAATTTAAAAATTTATTTTTTAGAACCTAGATGTCCATCACCAGATGAATGGATAAAGAAGATATGTGTATACACACACACACACACACACACACACACACACAATGGAATACTATACAGCCATCAAAAGAAATGAAATCTTGCCATTTGCAACAATGCAAATGGAACTAGAGGGTATTATGCTGAGCTAAATAAGCTGATCAGAGAAAGACAATTATCACATGATCTCCCTGATATGAGCAAGTTGAGAGGCAATGTGGGCGGCTTGGGGGGCGGGGAAGGAAAAAATGAAACAAGTTGGGACCAGGAGGGAGACAAACCATAAGAGACTCTTAATCTCACAAAACAAACTGAGGGCTGCCGTGGGGAGGTGGGTAGGGAGAGGGTGGTTGGGTTACGAACATTGGAGAGGGTATGTGCTATGGTGAGTGCTGTGAAGTGTGTAACCTGGCGATTCACAGACCTGTACCCCTGGGCTAATAATATATGTTAATAAAAAATTTTTTTTTAGTTTTTATTTTTTAAACATAGTAAATATCTTCTTTTAAAAAGGAAAAGAGACAGGAAAAAGAAAGAAACAGTCTTTTGTTAATTGGTGTTTTTTCAAGAAAATCATTTACTTTGTTATATTTTTAAATTAATTGATCTGGGTATTCATTTATTCTACAATGCTTTTAACAAACACAAAAGTATAAAAATGTTACAATAAATTCCCATATATTCATCCCCTAACACCAGCTATTTTCATCATTTTTGCCAGTTTTGCTTCATTTAATGTTTCTAAAAAATCAACACAGAAGGAACAAATAATGCAGCTAAAAACAGCAATCATTGTCTTGGAAATCAGAAAAAGGATGTACTACAGATAATTATATTCAAGGTTTGGTTCTTTGAACAAACAAAATAGATAAATCATTAATTGTTTATTTTTTTAAGGGCTAAAACACAAATTGACAAAAGACATGAAGAGATAGTTCAAGAAAAGAGAAGCTAAAAATGACTTAAAATATTTGAAACAATATTAAGAATATCACTATTAATAAGAAAAATACAAATAAAAACTGTAACAAGATTCCATGGTTTAGCTATCATATTGGCAAAGATCAAAACACTTGGTAACAGGCAGCAGGGCAAAGGAGTGAGGAAACAAGCATTCCTGTGTAAGCAGAAGAAGAGTAAACTGGCACATTCCTAATGAAAGATGTTTGGGCAATATTTTTCCCAATTAAAACATTCACATACTCTTAACCCAGCAATTCCACTTCTAAGAAATTATTGTACAAATACACTTACAAATATATACAAAATGCATGCACAAAAAATTTATTTAGAGCATTCCCCCAAAAAGGCCATATATGCATATCAGAAGTAATTTGAATGTTCAATAATAGGGGATTATGTTGGGGTGCCTGGGTGGCTCAGTGGGTTAAAGCCTCTGCCTTCAGCTCGGGTCATGATCTCAGGGTCCTGGGATTGAGCTCTACATCAGGCTGTCTGCTCAGCGGGAGCCTGCTTCCCCCTCTATCTCTGCCTGCCTCTCTGCCTGCCTCTCTGCCTACTTGTGACCTCTGTCTGTCAAATAAATAAATAAAATCTTTAAAAAAAAAATAGAGGATTATGTTTTAAATTATTTTGGTACATGAAGGTAACAAAACATTATAGCACCATTAAAAAGACCAAAGCATGGGCGCCTGGTTGGCTCAGTGGGTTAAGCCGCTGCCTTCGGCTCAGGTCATGATCTCAGGGTCCTGGGATCGAGTCCCGCATCGGGCTCTCTGCTTAGCGGGGAGCCTGCTTCCTCCTCTCTCTCTCTGCCTGCCTCTCTGCCTACTTGTAATCTCTCTCTCTCTGTCACATAAATAAATAAATAAATAATCTTAAAAAAAAAAAAAAAAAAAAAAGACCAAAGCAGGTCTATATAGAATATTTTAAAACAGCCTCCAAAATATAATAATGAGTTTAAAAGCAAGGTTCAGAAGAGTTTGCAGAGCATGGTAAATCTTGTGTGTAAGATTAGGAAGAAAGATCCCATGTCATTTTATGGAACTTGTAGAGTTGGACATGTCTGCTCTTGTTAGAAACTGAGTAGATTTTACTATGCACAGACATCACTTTGTTCTTGAGCACCAATTTCTTCATGCTTTACTAAAACCCTTCTCTCTTTTGCCTTCTTTTTTGAAGAAATCTAGTACCTAATGTAATAATCATCTTTTCATTCAACATGACTAGATATGTTCCTTACCCTATCACCACTACCTGCCTGGTTGGTTGCAGGCATGTTCTAAGTGTATAATAAGAGGTTTTCTGTAATGTCACTAGGAAGGAGATAGACACTATAATTTTAGCAAAGTTCAGGATATATTCCAATGGTATATAAATCTTCAGAGTGCAGGATGCCTGACTGCTGTTATCAGGTTTTACTATCAAGTCAGATCCCATAAAGGCCTTTTCCAACCCTCTACTCTTAGCCTGGCTCTCACAGCAAAACCAGAGAAGGGGGAAGGGGGGAGAGAAAAAAAATAAAAATAAAAAATAAAAACATTGGAGACAATGACCAGATAAAAAGAAATTTCAAAGTGGATGGACCTAGGTGGAGAGAGAAGCTTCTCTGGATATGCTCCAAAGCAGATCTTTTTAACAATTTTTAACTTAATGTGTGAAATGAGAGTTGCTGGGCTTATGATGAAAATTTATGAAAGCAAGAATCTTCCTGTTTCACAGATGATCAAAAGATCAATTGTCAGACCATAATGCATCTTTTCATAGGTTCTCCTACAAGTCAAAAGTACCAGCCTGGGGCACCTGGGTGGCTCCGTCAGTTAAGCATCCAACTCTTAGTTTCAGCTGGGGTCTTGATCTCAGGGTTCTAAAATCAAAACCCCACATCAGATTTTGTACTCAGCACAGAGTCAGCTGGAGATTCTCTTCCTCTCCCTTTGCTCCTCCCATTGCTTGTGCATTCACACTGTATCTCTCTCTGAAATTAATAAAATCTAGGGGCTCCTAGGTGGCTCAGTTGGTTAAGCAGCTGCCTTTGGCTCAGGTCATGATTCCAGGGTCCTGGAATAGAGCCCTGCATTGGACTCCCTGCTCAAGGGAGAGACTGTTTCTCTCTCTCCCTCTGCCTGCTGCTCTGCCTACTTGTGCTCTCTCTCTATTTCTCTGTCAAATAAATAAATAAAATCTTTTAAAAATAAAAATAATTAAAAAATAAAATCTAAAGGAAAAAAAAAAAAAAACACCAGCCCTCTACCTCCATTGCCAGGCCCTTCCTATAGGCTCCAACCTTAGTAGGTAGAGGCCTCGACTCCAGAAGCCACCCAGAAGACAGATATGGCACTATCTGGGTATGCGAGCTCTTTTGATGTCATCCCTGGCTGCTCTTGTTGGGAGAAGGCTGAAGGCACTGCAGAATTATAGAGGAGAAAGAGGATCCAGGGAGAACATTCAGGGGGGTACCCTCAGCCAGAATCAAAGGTATCCCAAGCTACATACCCATCCCCACCAGTGGGGATGACAAAGAAACTACTATCTTAACCTCTTGTGGCACTCTTGCAATATCCACCAGTGGGGATGACAAAGAAACTACTATCTTATCCTCTTGTGGTCCTCTTGCTATTAATACACACCATCAAAGATCATCTTATTTGATTCAAGACTAATATTTTTGCTTGCATAATCATGGTATTTAACATTTTACCATTCTTCCTTTGCCTCTAGGGGATAATTCAGGTAAGCCAAGAGATCTACAATCAGAAAGGGATGCCTTTTCAATTTTAAATTAGCCATCCATCACTCCCACAAGTTCTAGAATCAATCAGGGTGAGCAAGAAAATGGGTTACTCTTGAGTTACCTGAAGTGCCAAATGTAAGTAATGACCTTTCTAATTTAGGGAATTACATTGGCTTCTGTGGCTTCTATGAGGAAACAGAACTCCTTTCAAGCATCCAGACTCTTCCCACATCTGAACTAAGAAAACCAGTCTTAGTTCCTCCTTTTAACTGTTGTGTTTTTTAAGATTTTGTTTATTTATTTGACAGAGAGAGAGAGATCACATGTAGGCAGAGGCAGGCAGTGGGTGGGGGGTGGGGCAGGCCCCTGCTTAGCAGAAAGCCAGATGCGGGGCTCCATCCCAGGACCCTGAGATCATGATTGAGCCGAAGGCAGAGGCTTAACCCACTGAGACACCCAGGCACCCCTTAACTGTTCAAATTATAGTAACTCCTTCACAATTTGGAAAATTTTAATTCAACATCCAGGATTTAAATACACAAAATTAATGTTTGCCTCTCTTATTGTATACCAAGTAGAAAAAAAAATAAACTCTCACTCACAAAGAAAGTCATCTGTTTCAATCATCCTTAAAATTATTTTTATGTTCATTTGCATATAGGTAATATTCTAATTATGATTGTAACATATATAATCACTAAAACAGATCCAAGAGGAACTTAATTTGGCAAACTTTAGTATGCATTTGCACCAAGAACCATATACTTTAAAACATGTATGTATATGTGCATATGCAAGATTAAGAATGCTTTTATTCATTTAGATGGTCTTTCCTCATTTCTTAGTATTCAAACAAGTAAAAGTATCCAACATATAACATTTCTGCTGATTTTATGTCTTTCTCATCCACAAGTCATTGAAGCTAAACAAAATATTTAAGAGAAAGACTGGAATCTGAGAAGTGAATGAGGTATCATCGCTTTCAAAATGTCTGTAAAACAATGTTTCTTAAGCAAATTTCTTAATATCTGTGAAAATGTGTATGAGCTAGGGGCAGGATAGGGATAAGAGCAAGAGAACTAGATGCTCATCCTTAATCATTCTCCAAAATGATACATTTTCAATATTTACAATTATAACAAAATATAGAGGAAGGGGACAGAATGAAATAGAATTTCCCTGCATTAATCCAGTCAACAAATGCAATGCATGCGGCAGGCATTATTATCAGGCTTGGGGATTCAACAGTGAATAGAGGGGCCCCTGCCCACTGGGACCATATGTTCTAGTGGAAGATGACAGACATTGCATGAATAATTGGCAGAAAATGAAGCAGGTTAAGGGGAGAGAAGTGGAAGGATTATGTTCTCTAGACAGTATGGTCGGGAAAGGCTTCACTAATGAAGTGGAGTTTGCAGAGAAACCTGAGTGCAGTGAGGGAGTAAAGCAGGAAAATATCTTCAGATTACCCCAGGCTGAGAAATACTGAGTACAAAGGCTCTCAGAAAGGCCAGATCTAATAGGGCTTGATAGACTACGATAAGGACTTTCTATTTCATTCCAGTTGGATTTACATTTTAAAAGAATCATTCTAGTTGCCATGTAGTGACTGATCTGTAAGTGACAAGAGTGGAAAGTAAGAGCTATCAGCACAGTGCATGCCAGAGACTTTAGCAACTTGAACTAGAGTGGCAGCAGTAGAGATGATGATGACAGATGGTCACTATCTGGTTTTAAGGTGAAAACAACAGATTTGTTGACAGAATGGACGTGAAGTACAAAGGTGGGAAAGAGAGCTAGGAATGACACCCTAGTTGGTGCCCTGAGCAATCAGATAAGCAGAAGGATCATTTTTGAAATGGGAATCTGGAGTCACAAAAGATTGGGGATGGAACTCAAGATTTCAGTTTCACAGCTTTTAAGGAATCGTTGCAATTCATTGTCCAAGATAAGTTGTCATGGAGGCCAATAGACATGAGTTGGAAAGTCAAGGAGGAAATCTGGCCTGCAGATGCAAATTGAGAATGGTTACTTGCAGGCATGGACTAGATCTAATCACATCTAATGGTATAGAGAGAAGAGGAAAGAAATGTAAAGACTGAAGATTTGGATGTAATGACATATAGAAGGTGAATATTGGATGAATTCACAGGTGAAGCATCGTCTCTTGTGAGAGACTAGAAAACAGGCGATAATCAAGAGAAAAGAAAATGCTAGGGCAGCTGGGTGGCTCAGTCATTAAGCATCTGCCTTCGCCTCAGGTCATGATACCAGGATTCCTGGGATTGAGACCTACATGGGGCTCCCTGATGAGTGGGGAGCCTGCTTCTCCCTCTCCCTCTGCCTGCCACTCCCCTGCTTGTGCTCTCCCTCTCTGTCAAATACATAAAGATTTTTTAATATAGGAAGGAAGGAAGTGCTGTCCCTGAAAACCAAATGAAAAAAGTGCTTTTGGGAGGAAGGGAACAACTGTATCAAATACTCTAATATGAGAGTGAGATGAAGATCGAGAATTAACTACTGAACTTGGCCATACAGAGTTTGCAGATGACTTAACCGGAGGTGTTACAGGAGAACAATGGGGAGGAACACCTGACTGGAATCCATGGGCACACATACACTCACACACACTCCTGTCCAGCTCCTTCCCCTGATTAGATTAAAACAGAATCCAACATCTAAGGTCATTAACTACTTTGTACTACATTTCACTTCAGTGGACAACTTTACACAGCTACATTTTTGATGATTTGGAATATATTCTTAATAAAGGATGTCAGAAGAAAAAGAGACCTGAGGCAATGAGGAAATAACAGTTTATATGGAGAAAAATGTTCCCATTCAAATAACTGCTCCATTCAGTGTGGCACGAAGATGCCCTCAAAGACCTTGGTGCCATTACTCTATTAACTTTGTTAATAAGGATAAATAATAAAATTTTTTGGACACATAGGAGCCACAGAAACTTCCTTCACTAGCCACCAAAGAAGGAGGCAAGCTGTGAAGGCTGGAGTAAGCTTGGACCTGCCTAAACATGGAAGTAATCTATTCTTTGGTCTGTGTCTCTTAAGAGCCAACAAAAAAAGAAGACATGTAAGTGGGACTCTCCTGTTCTTACCAAATGGGCTGTTTAATGTGTTGCCCTTTATTTAGAGTTTCTGAGCTCCCCAAAGGGTGCATACATTGCCTTTCAGCCTTGAGGACAAAAGAATAAAACATACAATTCATCACTTTACCAAGAGGGATAAGTACTGTTTCAATTAATGTGCTAATCTCTAATGAAGACAGCAGCCATTAGTTAAACAAGCAAACCATTAGGGTTGGAACAGAAATGCCAGTACACTCACAGATCTACTGGCTGCTATTAGCCACAACCTACAAATCCTGAAAAGAGATTAGTAAAATGTAGTCTATTTACAAGACTGAAAGCTCTACTACTGTTAAATGAAACTGAGGAATGAACCGGGCCCATCAGCATGGCCGGATCTCAAAAGCATAATGCTAAAAGGAGAGGAGCAATGCTCAGAAAGACCTGATATAACCTGATGCCATTTATGTACATTTTAGAAAGCACTCACAAAATAATATTCCATACTAGTTACAGATAAGAAGAGAGAGTTTTTATAGAGGTGTATAATGCCCCATATGAAACTACTGATAGTGCTTGCCTTTGAAGGTGTTGGAAAGGAAAATGGGAGGGGAAATGATGGTTAAATGGGATATTAAGTGTTAATTCTGGGTGATAGGATTATAGGTATTTATTACATTCTCTCTTATACTTTATTATATTTACCTCTAAAAAAATTTTTTAAATAGAGCGCCTGGGTGGCTCAGTGGGTTAAGCCACTGCCTTCGGCTCAGGTTATGATCTCAGGGTCCTGGGATCGAGTACCACATCAGGCTCTCTGCTCAGCAGGGAGCCTACTTCCTCCTCTCTCTCTCTGCCTACTTGTGATCTCTCTCTGTCGAATAAATAAATAAAATCTTTTTTAAAAAAATTTTTTTAATAAAATGATAGCATACTGAGAACCTACATCGTGAAGTGCTCTGGGTAGGAAGGAATTGTGGAGACCTGCAGCCCATATATAAAGAGGGTCCATGAGTGGCTGCCGCATCTGTCACATGGATTTGCCTATACATTGACCTGAGGTCTCTCTGTGCCTCGAATACCGCCATGCAGTCTAGCAATCATTTCACAATTCACTTATCCTGGGACGGTGTGGTCAGGGAGTTTACAGCAGAGTTAGAGTTTAACTGTAAAGAACTACTGATGGTCCAAGGAGTTTACAGCTCTTAGATGGCTGTCTTTCAGGAGCAGCTTCTCAGCCAACCACTCAACAACTCATCAGAATCCATCCAGCCACACTTTTGAGCACCAGGGAATGGACCGCTCTGACCCCTCATTAGATAAGGATTGCAGGGAAGTCAATGAAATTTAGCAAGATGAAGACTTTTTAGTAGACCCCAGAAGCAGTCACTGAGTAAAATCTAAATAGCAAAGAAACAGCAAGGCTTGTTGATAAATCAGATTCAGGAAGAAGAATAAAGTATCAATTATGTTAAAATCCAAATTATCATTTTGGCAAGTGCAATTTGGCATCCAGATGGACCACACTAAACAGTTCAATTCTATTTAATTATTTAAATATCATTTTGCAAATCACTTACTCGGCAAGTAGAGCTGTTAAAAATCTAGTGTTTTATAGGAACCACATCACAGTTTTGCTGCACAGGGAAAGACTTTCAGTAGTCTTTACATCATTTACAGTAGATAAGTCTAAGGTTTCAGTGGACTACACATTCCAGCAAAGAAGAAGGGAACTAATACTCTCTGAGGCCCTTATGTGTACCAGGCCTGGGGCTACAGCGTTTCACCACCTCATCTCAATTCATCCTTACAACAGTAAAAGATCAAAAACATCTAGAGATGATATCCTGAAGATTTATTCTAGAATCTAGAGTTTCTAGAGATGAGTGAACTAGGCTTGCACTGCTGAAGTATTTGCTTTATAAAGTCAGATGACTGGGAAGTGGCAGATCCAGACCTCAAACCTTTCTTCTAGAGACAGCTCATTTAAAATAATAATGATAAAGCAATACAGATTGTAGCAGAAAACATTATATGTAGCTATCACTATAAGTGAAAATGAAAATTCTGGGGCACCTGGGTGACTCAGTGGGTTAAGCCTCTGCCTTCAACTCAGATCATGGTCTCAGGTTCATGGGATTGAGCCCTGCTTCTAGCTCTCTGCTCAGCATGGAGCCTGCTTCCCCCCACCCCTTTCTCTGCCTACTTGTGATCTCTCTGTCAATTAATAAATAAATAATCTTTTTTTTTAAAAAAAAAAAAAGGAAAGGAAAGAAAATGAAAATTCTGTGATACAGCTGAACAGGATTTTTAAGAGGACCTGTAAGAAACATGAATTCTTTGGCTGATGAGCCCCTGCCCCCCAAGTATTCTCTGGACTATGGAAATCTCCCTGAGATTCAGTAATCCATGACCAAACTTTAATGAACACATGAATCTCCTGGGGATCTTGCTACAAAACAGATTCAGATTGAGCAGGTCTAGAATGGAGGTGAGATTACGCAGGTCTACTAAGTTCTCCATGATAACTGCCTTGCTGGTCCATGGACCACAGTTTGAGTAACAAGATGTTATAGAATATTTAACTATTTTCGGGGAAAGATGGCCTCCAGAGACAATCTTCTGCTAAGGGAAATCATTAAATCATATTTGGAATGATAGGATCTCATCTTACAAAATTATTTTTTTATATCCTCAGATTTATATCTTTTAGAACACACCCTAAAGGATAACATCTATAAAAGGGGCTTCTCTCAACTTCCCAAAACTACAGATCTATTATTTCACAAAACATCTACCCAAATTCTGTGATCTCTTTTTCAATACATTGCACACACTGATTTTTCAATTAAATATAAAGCATAAGGAATAGGCTAGTT
Organism: Mustela nigripes; assembly: GCF_022355385.1. Taxonomy (NCBI): domain Eukaryota; kingdom Metazoa; phylum Chordata; class Mammalia; order Carnivora; family Mustelidae; genus Mustela; species Mustela nigripes. The sequence continues at coordinate 70,274,019 of NC_081565.1, read as the reverse complement.
TCAAGATGGACTTTTTGCTAGTGACCATTAATATGTTTAATTTCATGTAACAAAGAAACTGACTAAAAATAGCAGAAAATACTGAACAAATCTAAGCATTTTCAATAAGATATGTCCCTATGATCTCAGTAAAATCATCCAAGACATATCAGGATCCTTTGAGAGATTTTTTTCTCTTTCTTCTCAATATCACCTTAAAAATTACACTAAAATTTAAGTATTTCAAAACTACTTTAAGCAGCATCGAAAAAAGACTATAGCTACTTGCTTTTTAAGTTTCAAGAAATTTCAATTTCTTGAAATTTTCAGATACATGCCATCCTGCAATTTAAAAAAAAAAAAAAAAAAAGACTGGTTGTCACTCTTATCCATTCAGCGAATGGAATGTAATTCTCCTCTAATATTCTAAGGAACGTAAACATATTGGTCAATCATAATCTGGTAGAAGTGTTAACCTTGATTATAATTAAAACAAAAACATGGTTTTGGACCAACATGTATCTGCTGTAAGATGGATAATGATAAATAATTCTGTTCCTTGGGTACACTCATTCGATTAACTGAAGTACATTTAGTGGCTTAGGCAATCCTGATAAATCTATCGGCATGCCTGTGTCACCAACATTTAAACTTCTTTCTGAATTCAGGAATCTTACCCTCAAATCTTTCAAGAATAATGAAAATTATGTTTGCCTATAAGATAATCCACTCCCTCATTTTTTGTTGACTATTCAGCCCTCTCTAGATATATATGGATATATAGAGAGATATAGAAATAGAAGATATAGCTATAGATACAGATACAGATATATAGATATAGATATAAAACCATACCCTTCCTGCCCCATGAAGCCAAAGTGCTCCCAGGAAGCCAACTCCACCCCTAGCAAGTCAGCCCTAAGCCAAGCAGAGTATCCTTTTCCCTGGGCAGAGTAACTGGTTCAGGGATGGACTCCTAATCCAAATGGAGTCAATAAAACATGAGAAGGGTTTATTGTCACAATCCGGGAAAGAAGCTTCCTAACTCCTCAGAGAAATGGTTCTGAAGGAACCTTCTCCCTGTTCCTGGCAAATATTAATGAAGTCATCTTTTAACCACAAGGGGGAGCCAACCCTTCTGATGAAGCTGGCACCAAGGCAGGGAGCAAAAAGAGAAAAAACTTGCAGGTTGTCCCATAGGACCACCCTTCATACACTCTTTCAATCTTCTATGCAACCAATATTCCTCTAATTGATCTATGAAGACATTTGAAAGCCCCTTGCTTTAGTTCAAAAGTACACTCTGCCACATTTCCCCTGGCACCATAGTCCAATATATCTGTCAAAAAAGGAAATGAGGTTACTGTAATGATGACCCAACCACTTCCTCTTCTTGGAACTCCAGGAAATAAAATAAAGCTCATAATTCAATAGTTTGCAGAGTCTCTCTTCCTCTTTTTGAAAACTGGAATGGCAAAATGGCATTCTCCCATATCTGATTTTCCAGCATACCTCATGGTTGCCAGGATTACTCAACAAACTCACTTATAAATTTTTCTTAAATTTATTGAAGTAAATTTTAAAGAAAAACATATATTTATAGCAAGAGAGTGGCTTCACTCTCTTTGCAATCTTTTTGCCCATTTTGGTCCTCTCTTCCTGCTTGACCGCAATCTAATTAAGGAAGGCTTGTTATTGTTTTCTCTCCTGTGTTAAGTTTCATAGAAATTTATCCCTCAAAAGAAGTCCAGAAATAGCTAGCCCGTGGTAGGTATGACAGCTTCACAGTCATCAAGGACTTGGGTTTGTTTTCTCTTACAGCTCAGCAATCTTCAGCATGTACCTCACAGTCCTAAGTAGTTAACAGTGTCAACCTTCTTATCCATATTCCAAGCAGCACAAAGGAGAATGGGAAACAGAAAAATGTGCCCCTTCCTTTAAACGACTGCACTGATTAATTTATGCTAGATGGTGCTATGCCTATAAACTCTAAAATATCAGGGGCTTACAATATTTTTTTTCTCATTCTTTGTACTCCTCAAATTCATCTCTTATCACTCAGACTCATTCCCCCTCTGCATGTACCTCTTCTGTTCTCAATCAATTTCTGACTCCTCCATGACTGCCACACTGCACTCTGCCCTCTGGAACCCGAAGTCCCCTACCCTGGCAATCTCCTTTCTACACCTTCTTGCTGCAGCTGGAGTTTTCAGGAGCCACTTAAAAAGTAGCCTTTTCAAGCAGTGACTGTTTTTATTCTTATACCCAATATCTAACAAGGCCTAAAGACACACCACTTTCCTCCCCCATCCTGCCCTTGTTCCTTATCTCGATTTCCAAATAATTGTTTTCCCCTAATCTCTAAAATTCCCCAGGGACTAGGAAACCCATGTTATCTGATTAGATTACCACATTAACCTGCCCTTGTGGCAGTAATTTACCTTTCACTGCTTCCATATTAATGTCCTAGACCTTGTCATTACCAACCATACTGCCTCCAAAATCTCAATTTCAAGAATCTCATTTAGATCACCATCTCCAATTGTTCTTGCTCTTCCCTCCAACAGTCATGATCCAATAATTCTTCAACCATATTGGGACCTCCCATTGAGTGCCCTTACATTTCACTGTTACGCACTCTTATTTGCCTCCTCACTACTGTATATGCCTGCTACGTCTTTGTATCTCTCTCCTCTGTCTTATCACCCAGCAAGAACCCAGTCTGACCCAGTGCCCGTATCCAAGCAGCTGAACATGGCAGGAGAAAGCCCCACAACAACACTAGTGGCTCACCATTCAGTGTGTGTGCAAACCCGAAGCGGGGCCTTGATATTGCCCATTGAGCCTTATTCAACATTTTCCGATACAATTCACTCTCCCACTCTTCAGGAGATCAATCTCATAATTTGTCCTTTCTCTGCAAACCTCCAAAAAATTGTTGTTGTTGTTGTTGTTTCTAAGAAAACAGAAACAAAGCAAAAGCTTAACTGTTATGACAAACCACTCCAAAATGTCATTGAAAAGACCATGAGAGCTCTGGAGTCTAAGTGAAAAGTAAAGAGACAGGTGGGAAAGGTATAGAAAGTAAAACAGCATCAGCAACAGACTTTTTCCTCTTTCTGTCTTAAAGGCCAGCTCTGGTTTGTTGTCATCTGCTCCCCACCAGGGCCAGAGACCCTGGCCATACAGTGATTAGTACTCTTCCAAAGTCATGCAGTCTAGACTCAAGTCTTGGTGCCACTGACCTTACTGCGGCACAAACCTTCCAAGTACAGATAAAAGACATGAAACTGCAGAGACATAGTTTTCCTTATAAAATGGTACAATCAGCTTCTATGATTTATTTCTTTTAATATATGCAAATGAATGGAGAGGTGGGAGGGGTTTAACTTCTGTAAATCTACTTGAACTCCTCTGGGGAAAGATGTAAATAAGTAGAGCTACACGTTCATTGTAAAGACATAGACATGCTATTATCATCATTAGTAATAATTTAATTTTATTAGCTAATTGTTATTACATTTTGATGCATTCACATGAAGGCAAATTTTATCTTCCTGCTATCTCTGCCATTAAAACAAAAGAATAATGCTCTCCTAGATGATAAGAATAATGACTATACCTGTCAAAATAGATTTATATCTTGAGTCTTGTGCAGCCTCTGCAGCATGTTTTGCCAGGAATATTCATTTGTTCTTTTTCCTTTCCTTTTTTTAGGGAAGAAGACAGAAAGCAGATTTCCACCTCTACTCTTGAGCCTCCTCTTAAGTGATGCTCGGGGCAACAACCCTTCAAAATTAGGTACCAATCAGTACCAATTCCTTTGGTAACCATTGTAATAACATTAACATGATGAACTAATGAGATATTAATGCAGTAGTAATAGACATTTCCATAGGAGTTCCATTGTAATTGAGTAGGTTAATAATCTGCCTTAATCTGTGCTTGGCAAATGTAATGTATGATGAATAGGGAAGGGCAGAATTTTGATGACTTTCAGTTTGTAAGGTGTTTGCTTTTTCAAAACAGAAAAAAAAAAATACACCTGTTTTTAAAAGTACATAAGAGAGCACTGGAGAAAACAGCCCAGAGTGTCAAAACCCTTATTCCTTGAGGCATCTCAATGTATTTTATATATTTTACTTCCTAAACAGCAATAGATGTGGGGAACAGGTATTTAAGATCTTTATTTGTATTAGATATGCATCTAGTAGTTCATTCATTTATTTGACTTTTAGTCTATCAATATTTAGCAATTTTAATTACAGATGGCAGAGCCTTGGGAATTTAACAATGGTACAGTGTCACTTTTAAAGGAAAGAAGCACCACATACCCACTCCCCGCATACATACATACAGACACAGATACACACATCTACATACACACACATAAACACTGTGAAAGAACATTCCAAAGTGAAGTAAGACATGCTAAGAGAGTCATGCAAAACAGGGTCTAGAGGATATTGAGGAAGAAAGGCCTACATACATCTTGTTTCAATTTTCAGAATATCACAGACATTTGACTTTTGACCATTGCACCTAGGCCATCTTCTGGAAGATACCATTCTACTTCAGACTGAAATAGAGATAATGTAATACCCACGAGCTAAATAGTCAATCCTGTATTAGTCAGTTTAACTTTGTCAGCACCAATCATAATTCCTTTAAAACATGTTATGTGACCTTGTGGTTTTGCCTTTATATATCTGCATTTCCTGCTTGTAATCTGGGATACAATTTCAATTTCTAATTTTAGTCCACACTATGCCCTCTGCATTGAATCCCTAAGACCCCAAATAAACGCTCTAGTTGCTTGATAGCCGCTTCTTCTTCTTGGTTCACAACACACACAAGTACGCACGCACACACGCACATGTGTACACTCACTCACACACTGAAGAGCTCCTATTATTTGAAAGAAATAAAGAAATAAGGTCAAGAACCTAGAAAGAAATAAAAAGGAATATAGTGATGGAAAAGAAAAAGCAAAAGCAAGATTGAAAAGCCAAGATATTCAGAGTCTTTCAACTGGATTCAAGAGGATACCTGCAAATAACCCTGGTTTGAACTCTGCTGAAAGAGAAAGGAGTGAAAAGAGCAAGGCCTTTATATGATTATTTATTCCAGCAAACAACAGCACATGGCAACTCAGAGCCTTTCTATTCCCTGAGCTAATATTTGGAAGACATTGTATCTCCAGGGCAAATTCTAAATGTTCCTCTTCTCTCTAAAGAGGAAAGGGGAAAAAATCAGAGGTTTCCATCATTCAAGGATAAAAAGAAAATACTGGTGAAATTCAACATCGAACATTGTACAAGGAAGATAAAAAAAAATTAAGAGGAAATGTGCTGATAAGCTTTGCTTAGCAAATACAAATGAAGGCTAAGTAAACCCATGTGATTTTTTTTTAAGGCAGACCGTTGTTAAATTAACTGGCAGCATTTCAAAATCTCCTTAACAGTGAATGTTGAAGCCAATTCTACTCAAATATTAGCCCCCTCCACATGAGATCTACTTTCTTGGACTGCTCCAAATGGTCTGGTCATGCCCAGCCTGAATACAAAGAAGGAATAGCTTGTGGATTTGCGAGCTTCCTCTCATCTTCCCCAATTCCATTTCCAGCTGATAATTACAATGGCCCATTTCTCTACTTCCCTGGGAAGTACCTTAGTAGGACTCAGCACCAAGAGTCTGCTGGAGCATTGTCTCAGGGTGTTCCTTTAGCTCCCTCATCACAGCCAGGGGACGATCAGGGTCTGCGTCTAGCTTCACCCAACATATTTCATCACTTACAAACTTTCTGACCTACTATAAATTTGACAACAGTTAAGAGTTTTCAACTCTCAAGTCTTCAGGGGAATTAAATGGGCAGAACAGGTAGGAAAAAGACCATCATCCCGGATTCAGAAGGGGCTATTTTCAAATCCTATTTTCAAATTCAAAACTCAGAATTCTAAATTCTGTTTTCAAATTCAAATTTTCTTCACTTAATATTTTATGTTACTTCATCTCTCTACATTTCAACTTCCTCAAATGTAAAAATATCAGTATTAGATGCCTCAAATTGCCATAACAGAATCACACAGATTGAGTGGCCTAAATAACTAAAGTTTGTTTCCTCACAGTTCTTTAGGCTGAATTGCAAGAGCAAGTTGGTTGGTTTGGGTTGGTTTCTATTGAAACCTCTCTTCCTCGCTTGTAGATGGCCACTTTTTCGCTATATCCTCACATGGCGTTTCCTCTGTGTGCACACAGACAGAGTTCGTTCCCTGGTGATTCTTCTCTTCTTTAAAGGACATCAGTCCTGGGGTGCCTGTGTGGCTTGGTCAGTTAAGTATCTGACTCTTGATTTTGGCTCAGGTCATGATCTCAGGATCATGGGATTGAGCCCCATGTCAGGCTCCCTGGGCAGCAGGGAGTCTGTTTCTCTCTCTCTGCACCCCACCCCCCACCACCCCCCACCACCACTCTCTCTCTCTCTCTCAAAATAAATAAATAAATCTTTAATAAGGACATTAGTCCTATCAGGTTGGAGTCCTACCCTTATGATATCATGTAACCTCTGGTACCTCCATAAAGAGACAGAAGTCTCTAAATACAGTTAGACTGAGAGTGAGTGATTCCACGTATAGATTTGAGGAAAATAAATTCGGTCCCCTGTAAGACCCACCTGGAAATATTTACAGGATTCCCAGAGGTTTCATATTATATGATAGAAACCCCTACCCATGTACACAGAGGGTGAGAGGAAATAAGAGAAGGCCAAATTAAAGCAGCATTGTTCCAGGAACATGTCTGTAAATAAGGAGAATAAAACTTAACTCATATATTTTCTCTGGCCCTTATTAGCAAAGAGAATATATTTATGATATACCTAAATAACTAATGATTTTGTTCTTCTCTTCTATTAGGAAACATTGGCATAACCATAGCCCATATGGCCAGAATACATAGAATTCTATTTCTGTCCCTGCCATTGACAGATATAGTCATTTCAAATATTACAATTTCCCTCTGTTTTTAAAGGAAATCAAATATTGCATAATAAACTGCAGTGCAAACAAAATGTTGTTATGCTTCTCAACAATTATAAATAACCAGATCAACCTTAATCAAATTGGGAGAAACATTAAGAGTCTACTGAGACCATTAGCTGTGGGGTAAGGTAAACAGAAAAAATAGAATAGTCAGTGAAAGACACAAACCCTTAGTAGCTCTGCTCATATCCTCCTCTGAATAGACACAGTGGTGTGCAACACCCTGGATCCCTCAGGTTACTGGACCCCGGGTAGTTACCTAACCCAAAGTCTGCCTAACTCTACATTAGTCAAGGAAAGGACAGGGTTTCCATGTCCACCCAGCGACAGGGCTTGTAAGGCCCCTCTACTAGCTCTATTTCCTTACAGACCTCATGAAGCCTCCTAACAACCCATTCTCCTTTCTTAGACTGGCTTTAGTGAGTTTCTCTTTCTGCGATCAAGGAAACCATCACTACCAATTTTGAATGCAGGACTGCAGCTTTTCTGTGACTTTCAATGCCATCAAATCTGGGAAAACACTCCAAAGCCTGAATGTCTTTCAATCCAGTGGCTCCTAAAGGAGTTTTTGTTGGTATTTTGTTTATTGGATGTTTGTATCTGATTTTCTCACTGTTATTTCACATTTCAATGTATGTGGAGACTGTCAATACTGAATCACCATAACAGGTCATCTCTACTGCTAAAGAATTTGTCTTGGCCTGTGCAGATGAACTCACCTATAAATATTAAAACATATCCTGAGCTAAAGAAAAACACTGGCTAATATCACACTAGAAAAAGAGAATTGGGGTGCCTGGGTGGCTTAGAGGGTTAAGCCTCTGCCTTCAGCTTGGGTCATGGTCTCAGGGTCCTGGCATGGAGCCCTGCATCAGGCTCTCTGCTCAGCGGGGAGCCTGCTTCTCCCCTGCCCCGCCCCACCTGTCTCTCTGCCTACTTGTGATCTCTCTTTGTATCAAATAAATAAATGAAATCTTTAAAAAAAGAGAGAAAGAATCAACAGATGAGTTTTCAAATCGAGGTTCTGGTAAGAATACCCTTCATTGTGAAATTTATTCAAAGGATTCTGAATGCAAAAGAGGAGAATGCCCAGATCTAGGAATCAAGAGGCCTAGACACTGGGGTCAAATCTCCCTCTAACTAGTAGGCTCCATGACCTTGCATACTTGTCCACCAGAACTTGCAGTGTCCTTCCCTTGCTAAGGAGGATAACAACACTTTCCCAACCTGACAGAATTGTTACAGGAAGTCAGTTGTTCAGGGTGATGGAATGGTTAAAGTGAAACATCAATAGTAGGTTTTAAAAAATAGTATATTATTTACAGGTATAAGTAAAATCCTGCCTGGATTATTATGAAGTAGGATTATGCTTCCATTTTGAAATGTAAGAATATCACACTTAAAATATATGGAAATGTCCTTTTTATCTAACAAGTCTCTACTTTGACATGCAAAATCTACTTATGAGAACCAGCAGATCTTCTTCTCCCCAACTCAGGCCTGACTTGGACAGGAGTTGGGCATGACATGGGCATGATGGCTAACATCAATTTTCCTTCCTCATCCAGACCTCTACTTCCATTCTTCCTATTTCAATCTTAAGCATCATGAGGACAGCAAGTAAATCTTATTTTACATTTTGCATTATATGCTCAGTGCCCCCAAAATACTGTGTTCAGTAAATACTGCTGAACAGTTTTCAAATAAATAAAACTTCCCTACAAACTATTTCTTCTTGTAAAGAAACTACACTACTACAACACAAACTTTCTCATCCCCTCATTTTTATTTAGGAATGCTCATACTACCTTTCAACAAACACATATATTACTCCTCCCACTTGATTTAAATTGTTGAGGTCAGGATATTTGTCTTCACCTTTTAATATTTTTTCCATTACATTTAATGCAGTAGGAACATAGTAAATACTGGTTGACTAGTTGAACAATAATTTGAATACTTAATGAAACTGATAATTTGTTTAAAAAACAAAAAGGGGGTGCCTCGGTGGTTCAGTGGGTTAAGCCTCTGCCTTTGGCTCAGGTCATGATCTCAGGGTCCTGGGATCGAGCCCGGCATCAGGCTCTCTGCTCAGCGCAGAGCCTGCTTCCCCCTCTCTCTCTGCCTACTTGTGATCTCTGTCAAATAAATAAATAAAATCTTCTAAAAATAAATAAATAAACGAACGAACGAACAAAAAGGTCAAAACAGTTGTAGGATGAGTTGACTAATCCATGCCTCAATTTTTTAACACATAAACTCTTCATTTTTAAGGAGCAGTGATTTGAACCAATATGTCCAAAGTCACAGACTTTTAATTCTTAGCCTTCTTATTAATATGTTACACTATTTTATTAACTATTCTGTGCCTTCAGAGCCTACTTTGTTTTAGTGGGGAAAGGACAAAAGAAGAATATGTAAGAGACACTTTTGGGAAAAGAAGAAGGAATTAACATCAAGGTTTTCTAGTTTGAAAATATTAAGAAGCATTCCAAAATAAAACAAGTCAGCATTCTCAATACTGGAAAATGACAGTGACTAAAAGTCTTTCCGCTTGTATGAGCACTGTCCTCTGTCCCCAACCCCAGTGCTGGGTAACGCAGAGATATAATTTATGATGGATTCACAAACAAAATGGTCAATGGTTCAGCACAAACCAAACATGAGCAGACACATTTCTAAACCCAACCGTCATGCTGCTTACACAATCTGTTGATCCATTGAACAAATATATGTTGAAAGATTAAGCGGGAGTTGACTGCCATTCAGGAAGATAAATGTAGAGTAGACTCATTTTCCGCCTGACTTAATGCTTAAGGATTTGTATTAGAAGGCTGCTGGGGAGGGGGATGTCTGCGGGGGATGGGAGGAAAGGAAATTCCAGTCACCCAGATCTTTAGAATGAGATTATCTCACCAAGGACCTCACACAGAGGCCTTTGCCAGCCATCTTTCACATCCGGGACCTTCCTCTCCCCTTATTCTTTTATTGTGGAGAAAAAAAATTCAAGGAAATAAACAAGTGCTTCAGGAGCACTTGCCTTGGCTATTCAGGCCTTGTTGATGGAACGATAGGAAACAGAATGTCTTATACAGTACAGTTTGAGATTTAAAAGGGGAAAAAAGAGTCAGGCTGTCATAAAAGCACATTGTTATCCAGCTGTCTCATAAAAGGGCTGTGAGCCATTAAGCTATAGAGAGAACTGAAAGCCTGAAGCTAGAAACTCAGTGTTCCCGCTGTTGGAGCCAATGCCATCCCCAAGCAGAGAGCTAGGCCAGCCCTGATTCAGCTCATACTTGTTGACACCTTCCTCAATTGAGGTATGAGGCCGGGCTTCTGGAGTTGCATTTGTCCAGCTTTGCTGGACTGAAAAAGACAGCCCTTCACTGTTGTTGATCCTGCTATAAATGTTTGGGTCTCACAAGAGAGCTTTGTTAAAAAGAACTGAAAGAAAGAGAGGGGAGGGAGAAAAGAAGGAGGAAGGACAGAAGGAGGGAAGGAAAAGGAGGAGAAGAAATGAGATCAAAAAAGAAAGAACAGCCAATTATAAAACATAAGTAGATTTTCCTTAATTGTTTAAACCGGGGACCTGTGTACAATACAGTGATACGATCATGATGCCTCCTTGTTCAGCAAGCTGTGAACAACTTCCAGAGACATCCGACAACTCTGGCCTGGTCAAGAACGCATTAAAAAAGAAACCCACTAAGCTCTGCAAAAAGAGATGGATCTTGACCTACTGAAGTACATGTGCCAATAAACACACCAGAAAGCAATTCACTTCGATTCATTATTCACTGAATACCCATATGGGTGTTGGCACAGGAGGAAGAACCACACAAGCTTACAAAACACCTGACTCTTATACTTGCAAATTACATATGCCAACAAAGACCATGTGGACATATGCAGAATTGTACCTAGAGGTCCAGGAAGAGGTATGTTTCCTTTGTTTAAATTGGGGGGTCGGGGTGGATTTAGACCGTGCTGAATTTTAAGCAGTGCTGTGAAGATGTAAAGGGAAATGACCCTGGACAACTGCAAACATACAGGGTGGACATGAAGGCCAAAGAAAAACAGTATTCAAAGTAGGCTAAGAACATCTTTATCTGCCAAGCAAAGTGATGAGTTTGGAAAGCAAAAGGGTGTTGGGTAAAAATGACTGGTGATAGGTCCTGAAGTTATTTTTAGTCAGTCATGAGCCCTTGTTTTTCATTTTCAAATGCATCCTGTAGAAAATGGAGAATTACTAAAATATAAATGTATGCACATAATTCTCTAAGCCAGACTTTTTTGGGTTCTTGTTCTCTTTAACTTTTAATTTTGTTCCTTCCCATCTGATTTCCTACCCTGACTCATCACAACCCTCCAAGTTGAAGATGTTAATGACCAACATATTCTCAACCACTGTTTTAGTTTCTCATTGTTTTAGTTGTTTTATTTTACTTGGGAATTTTGCTGGGATTTAAAATGATGGCACAAAACAGGTGAGTTTGGACCACTCCTCCAACATAACAGCCCCACATTCTCTTTGGTGCCACTGCTAACTGGCTTTATCATTCATGAGGTCTTTACTTCTGAGTAAAATCAACCATCTACTAGAACTAAGTCTCAGTCAACGAGTTTTAACTTTTGGACCTGTGAGTCTGCAGTCCATTCTTTTCCATTTGTTTATTTTAACTAAATGTCACTGACTTTGAACTGTTTAATCTGAAGCATCTGATCTCTCCTGTTCTTGGATGGCTAGAATTTGGCAAGCCAAAATGTTAAGTACAAGAATAGAAAAGAAGAAACACTGAAACTAATGAATTTAGTGGAAATGGTTAGCAGTCTTAAGAAAATATGACCATCTGGGTTAAGTTATTGTAGGTTATGGATTGGGCTTTCTGTTTAGTTTGGCTTGGAGTGGAGGGAAGTTTTCCCTCCTATCACCCTTCTACACTTAGGTCTAGAAGCACAGGGTATTATTCTGTGAGGGACTTTAGGTCTTCTGCAAGGCTATCCCATTAGACAAGCAAACCCATGTGAATCTTGCACATGAGGAGAATTGGAAGGCTTTCTCACATATATTCACATAGCTTCCTGAATTTTGCCCTGGAGTGCACAGGGAATAGAGTGTATGGTCTACTTTCACTAGATCCAGGCACCTCAGGTTCAGGTGAGCAACTCTGTCTTAAATTACCTACCCAGGTGAGTAGGAGCTAGCTGAAAACAAAGCATAATCTGAGAGAGTCTTTTCACCTAACATGGGTAAAGACTAGAGCAGACTCTCCTGACTGATTTGTGGCTGTGCCAGGGAAGGGAACAGGATATATGTGGGCCCAACCCTACTCTAGTAGGAGGTAGTACTGGTAGTACTGGCCTGGATGCCCCTCAATAAAGGAGTACAGAAAAATAAATCGTCATTGGGAGATTTCAGGGAGAGGAAAAGTTAATGATTCTGCCACAAAATTCTATCTGGATTGAAAAAATAATTCTGTTTTTATCCTCTAAACCTATAAGAAATTCCTACAGAATAGTGAAACTAATGGTGGCCAAAGCTAATGGAGTGTTTTAAAAAATATTTTCTTCTTTCTCAATGAAGCTCCCCATACATGATTACATTTTCAGAAGGAGCTGAAAGTTATTTTTGCCAAAATTAAAAGCATAGTTAGAAATTCTGCTCCATATACAATGGTCTGCTGGATTTGAAATACTGCTCCAGAGACAAGCCACATGGCGCTAGAGAATACCTGAATCAGCAGAAGGTGCGGAGGACCATGAAGACAGTATTTATTATGTCTTGAGACGACTCCATAGGTCACTGCTGATTTCTGTTTACACTGCACTGACCTTTCACACTCTGGAGCAGTTTGTTCAGCTGTGATCTATAACCAAGAGCACATGCAGTATGTCATCTGTGGGGCCCTGGGCGAGCCAACCAGTATACCCAAGAAAAGAGGCAGTACATGGACCGAGAAACGTCCATCAGCCTGTAGTTCTTTGAATTGTCTGTTTTTACATTCCGTACATTTGTACTAACAAAAATTGACATGTCTTGGGATACTAAGGGGAAAGCATGATCTGAACAGATTGGATTTTAACAAAGTGATTATTTCCACTTTACATTATGGTAACTACAAAATGAGCCTGAAGAAATAATCCTATCTCTAGGTCTTTATTTCACCCATCTCAATCATGGTATGTTCGGTACTGGAGTGCAACATAATACTTTTTGTAATGGTCTATGCCAACTCTTTTGCAAAGGATTATTTGAGGTCACCAAGCTGTGATTGTAAAGAAACCATGGGCAGTTCTTTTATCCTTTGAGATTGATGTCTGTGTTCTGACTCATTGCGAGTCTGTTTCTTGAATTTGGAGCTCCCTGATCATTTATCCAGTCATTCAAAAGCAGGAGATTCCTCCTGTTCTTCCTTGATGTGACTGCTTAAATTCACTGCAACAGGAAAAATGTTTTGTGATTATTTTGAGGCTTAAAAAAAAAAAGTGTCATATATATGTAACATAAGCAATAATGATATAGTGTTTGTTTCCTAGACAGAACTCCAATTCCAGGGATTGGACGACTTTGATCACTCACTCCTGACATACAGTATTAGCTCATGTGCGGGGGTCTCTCAAAAAGAAAGTCCCATGTACAGATGACCCTTAAGGATGGCCTCCTCTAGAAAACATTGCCTTAGCATGGTGCACTTCCCTCACAATAGCAATCCACACTGTACCCTCACCCCACATTACTGGTTATTTGAGGGCAGGACTTTATTCATCCATATAGCATCAGTTCTGAGCATAGTACCTAACACACAGTAGGCAATCAATAAATGTGGAAGCAAATAATGTTTCTTTTACTTCGTCCTTAAAATCCATTACTACCTTGGGCTCTGAAGCTATGGATTCCTTTTAAAAAGGAGAAGGATTGAGAAAGAACAAAAGAGAAGGGACAGGGAGAGGGAAGAGAAGAAGAAGGAAAGAATGAGAGAGGAGGAAATGAAACAAACAAAAAAAAAAGATCAAAAGCAAGAAAGAAATAAAAGAAAGGAAAGAATGAAATGAAGGGAAACCCACAGCTCTGTGTCTAACATAATAAAAGAAGAAATGTAGATGAATATAAAGTAATCAAGTAAGCATTATTTTTTGAAGATGAAAACAAACAGAATTTAGAATATGTTTCCAGCAACACAGCAGACTCATCCCTCTAGGCAGAGCTAAAATGCTGAATAAAATATTTAAAATGTCATTTGAATGCACGGCTTGGCTAGCAGGAAAATAAAAGGGTGGATTGGAAGGCAGAGATGAAAAGTGTGAATTAGAAAGGTAAGCAAGCAGTAAAGAAAGAACTTGTCTTAGGACTATCTAAAAATCCTCAAAAGACCTATAACTCAGGGGACCCTGGATGGTTCATTCGGTTAAGCATCCAGCTCTTGATTTCCACTCAGGTCATGATCTCAGGATCATGAGAATGAACCTCCCATCAGGCTCCACAGTCAGCATGGAGTCTGCTTAGGATTCTCTCTCTCTCCCTCTCCCTCTGCCCCTCCCCATCGCTCATATGCTATCACTAAAATAAATAAATAAAATCATTAAAAAAAATTTAAAAAGAGGGGCGCCTGGGTGGCTCAGTTGGTTAAGCAGCTGCCTTCGGCTCAGGTCATGATCCCAGCCTCCTGGGATCGAGTCCCACATCGGGCTCCTTGCTCGGCAGGGAGCCTGCTTCTCCCTCTGCCTCTGCCTGCCATTCTGTCTGCCTACGCTCACTCTCTCTCCCTCTCTCTCTCTGATAAATAAATAAAATCTTAAAAAAATTAAAAAGAGGCCACACTTATACCTCATTTGCCCTGAGCTGTACCCCAGCTCTCCTATGAGAACAGTTCAGATTGAAATGCTTTGACATAAAGTACCCCCCTCCACACACCATCCTCCCCTGCCCACCCAAATATACACACTCCCAGAGGGCAAAGGAAATAAATATCCATACACTTTACAGAAGGAGATGCTGGGCATATATGCCTCACGGAGCTTTGGCTTTGGATTTAGATGAAGTAAAAAAAAATTATACCATGAGAACTTCTAACCAGAAGCCCCATTTATTAGGTATGAAAGAAGAATTCCTTCTGTCTGTGTAACTCCCAAGAAATTATACATGGAAAAAAAAAATTCCTTTAAGTGGCCTGGCCATCACATTCACAAGCCATGAAAGAAAGAGGAGAAAAGGAGAAAGACATACCACTTCCATTTCCCAGAAGTTGTACATAACAATTCTGGCCACAATTTCCTCGTGACCTTACCTAGCTACATACGCCATCTTTATTCTGGGTTCCAGGATTCTATGATAGAGTGAAATGGAAGAATGAATAGCGGGGAGTAAGCTCTGTCTTTACTTCCAAATACTGAGATGACCTCTGACAGAGAATTAAGGTAATACTTGTTCCTCAGACATCTCCAGTTAGTAGTAGAAATTTTGAGTTTTATTGTGGAATAAATCTATTTTGTCTCTACATTTTCTTAAAAAATATAATGAGATAAAAAATAGATTTTAAATTGGGAATCAACTTCCTAAATAATAAGAAAAGGGGAAGAAGAGTCCAAGAACAACAAGTCATACAGAACAATTAGAGTTCTTTTTTGGGGGGAACTTGGAAGTTTCTGGATAGATAAAACTGACCAGAATTGAAGCAGGATTATTGTATCTTATCTCTTTCCTCTCGTTTTTCTCCTTATAACACAAACCTCCTCAAGAGAGCATAGAGGCAAAGAAACCCTGCAAAGGTAGGAAAACAGGGAAACGACTGAATGGTTTCTTTTTGATAAATGAAGCATAGGAAACTGCCATCTTAAATTTTGAAAAGGTTTACAAAGAGAGGTTTTCTATATTAAAATAGCCTCTTTTTTTTTTTTTAAGATATTTATTTATTTATTTATTTATTTAACAGAGAGATACAGAGAGAACACAAGTGGAGAGAGGAGCAGGCAGAGGGAGAAGGAGAAGCAGGCTCTCCACAAAGCAGGGAGCCTGATGAGGGGCTTGATCCCAGGACCCTGGGATCATGACCCGAGCTGAAGGCAGACTTTTAACGTACTGGGTCACCCGGGCACGTCTTAAGATAGCATCTTTAAACAAAAGAAAAGTGGGATGCCTGAATGGCTCCGTGGGTTTCTGCCATCCTGCCTTCAGCTCAGGTCATGATCCCAGGGTCCTGTGCGGGAAATCTGCTTCTCCCTCTTCCTCTACCTGCTGCTTCCCCTGCTTGTGCACACACACTCTCTCTACTCCCTGTCAAATATATAAATAAAATCTTTTAAAAAGAGCAACAACAACAACAACAAAAGCAAATCCACAGCTAATATTACTAAATGTCCTTTGCAGAAGGGAAGTGTAAGTTTCTCTCTGTAGGATTAGCTTTATATCCAAAATAAACAAAATAACACTAAATCTGAAAATCCACAACAGAGGCATGTGCAATTTCCCAGATATAAGGGAGATATTTTATTTTTGTGTGTGGTGTCTCCAACTAATCAACCAAAAATAAATAAATAAATAGCACTGACTGTTGTGGAAATATCAAAATAGCAGTGACTTGTGGGAATAATTATACTGGCTAAGTTAAAGAGAAAACTGTTATGGGCTAGTTTCAGGGTACAAAGAGGACAGCCTCACATTCTCTTGCACACTAAAACATACATCTATACCATATATTTCTGTTGAGTTGCAACAACCTTTTATATCAGCACAAAAGATCTCCAAATGATTCAGCTCTATAATCTGAATTTTCAGTGTTTCTACTTAGTCTGTGCACATGGATAGCAATAAATCTACAATAATCTAGTGCCACAAGACGGAAGAAAACAAACAAAATGCCTCTGCAAAAAACTGAGTGGTGCTAAAGAACAGACATTTTGTCATCTAGCTTTTTTTTTTTTTTTAAGATTTTATTTATTTATTTGACAGAGATCACAAGTAGGCAGAGAAGCAGGCAGAGAGAGAGGGGGAAGCAGGCTCCCTGCTGAGTAGAGAGCCCGATGTGGGGCTCAATCCCAGGACCCTCAGACCATGACCTGAGCTGAAGGGAGAGGCTTTAACCCACTGAGCCACCCAGGTGCCCCTGTCATCTAGCTTTTTAACATATACAGATCTATCTGGTAAGTGTTTTCCTTATAGCAGGTTATACAGCAATCCTCTTCACTCGTCTGCTTCCTTCCCTCTCTATTTCTGGAACTCCCTGGGTCTAGGACAGGAGGACACCAAAATGTAGAATTTACCCAATGGCTTCAACTCTCTGAAACACAATATTCAAAATATTTAGTTAAGTCCCAATTTGGTATGAGTATATTCTGTAGGATTGTTTTGGGGTTCAATGTAACATAGACCCACATAAAAAAAGCTTAACCAAATAGGGCCTATTTTCTCTTGTAACAAGTGGAGAAGCAGGCCACCATGCTCCGACTATTTCTATCTTTTCAGCTGCCATCTTTAGCACTTTGCTTTCACCCGATGGTCTCAATATGGCTGCTATACCTGGAGGCACATTTCAGAAACACAGAAGACACAAGCGACAAAGAGGAAAATGAACTATCTATATCAAGAAAGCAAAACTTTCCTAGATATCCTTAATAGAATTCAACTTAGGTCTTGCTGGACAAAACTGAACGAAAAGCTGCAGAAAAGGCTAGACAATGGGCTATTTTCACTAGACATTACCACATCAAACAAATCAAGGGCCTTAATAGGAAAGATATGAAAAATAGTGTAAATATTTAATGCCAAAATTCTGGAATTTCAATTCTTGGAAAAACAAAGCTTCTGAGAGGAAAGTGCAGTATTATATTCACTTTTTGCTCTCCAAGTGCTGAAACATAGCACACAGTCATTCGGTAATAACTTCTTGAGTTCCTATTATATGCCAGTGCTGCCTTGGGTGCTTGGGATACACCCAGATAAAAATTCTTGTCCCCTTAGATCTTACCTTCTGGCAGGCAGAGACAAATAACAAACTATAGTCTCAATAAATAAATACATTCTATAGTTTATTCACAGGTGATAAATTCTATGGAAAAAAGGTATAGCAGAGTAAGGAGAATTTGGAGTGGAAGGTTGAATGGATGGGTTGTAACAAAAATTTTGTATTAATTTGCTCTTCTTTCTACCTCAGATCCTTCTAATTTCTGGAACATATAGTGTGTTTTATCTTAGGGGGAAAAAAAACAGTACATTATTTTTTCAACTCATTCTTGAAAGGGCTGAATCCAGCTGCTGTTATTTACATAAGAAATGTCAATGATTGTGTCAGGTAGTGTGTTAGCCTAGACATTGCTTCACACAGGGGGAACTGTTTGCAATTTACTTTAAAGGGTCTAATTCCATAAGGAAAAAGGAAAATTCTGAGTAAAAAAAAGAGCAATCAACAAAGAGAAAATGCTCTCCTGACCTGGTGCCTTTTGAGTGTCAGAAGCATGGTCTTTCTGGGAAATGTGGCTTTTCAGTGGGCACAGGGCAACTGAACTCTCTTCTGCTTTAAATCATAAAAATAAGAACTACGCACAAACAGACACAGGTAAAGAGAGACAGACAGACACACATACACACACACACATGAAGTTACATTTCGGAGTTTAAAAAAAAAATCCAAAATCAACATCTCCCAAGGGATTGGAGTTTGATTGATTTTATTTAAAGTCTGGGTGGGTTTCTGACCACTAAATATTTGCTTAATTATCCCAGCAATGAAGAGTGATGCTCTCATTAGCAGGGGTTAGAAGCCCATCTGTGTTCTCTGCCAGTTTTTTGTACAGGATTGTAAACCTGCAAATTGCATGTACAGTTGGGGAGTTAGAAAATTGTAACTGCAGCTCTGATATTCATTAAGCCGTGAACTTGGGTAAAGCAATTTTTTCCCTGGGCCTTGGCCTATTTGTGCATAAATTATAGCTAATAGTACTCCACTACAATACACAATTTCAATATTTTAATGCTAAGCCAAAAAGTCTTGTCTTGTGTACTACTCATTGGCAAAAAAAACTGGTGCTCTCCCAGATCTTGAAGCTGAGGTTATTACACAGAATCCAAAGAAATTACAGCACAGTTAGAAAACAAGAGGAATCTTATCACTTTGGAATTTGCAAGCACAGAAATCCCAAACATGCCATGTCCCCTGTCCCTGAAGAAAACTGAAAGTGATTACTTCTCCAGAAGGATGTGGAATACTGTGAGATGAATTTCACAAGTGTTTAGGGAAATGACCAAACCAAAGTCATTTGATAGTTACTCTCAGCAGGGGCAAATCTAGATTTTGCAGGCCTGGAGCTTTTACACTTTTGTCAGAGAGAGAGAAGAGTTCTTTAGTAAAAGGAAAGGTTAATGAGTATTTCTTTAGAATGAAAAAAAGTCACAACAATAATAATTTTTTAAATGGAAAATATCACAAAAGTCACAAGATGTATATAAAAACTGACATTTGTAACCTCCTGATGTACTGCCCTAATACTCACCCCTACAATTTTTTTGTCTGCATCCCTGACCATTTCTTCACACAACAACAATTTTGAAAAGCATTTTCAGAGGCAGATTTACCATGAAGCAGATGAAGCTTCAGATTCAGGGCCCCTCACTCCCATGGGTCCCTTGCAAGGCTCTATACCAATTTTGTATTTTCTTCAATTCCCATCACAAAAGAAAAAAAATTTGGTGTTTTTATAACTGTGTATGTTACATTATCAGACTATATTCCTGAGAGGAAAGAACTTTCACTTACTAGGCTTCAATGAGAACCAAATATTCTGCTAAGAACGGAGGATTGGACAAATTTTCTCCATTAGTTTCTGACTCTGTACATTTCAAATTTTGTTTTTCCTCCACTACTCACACTCTTACAGTGCTGGGCTATGAAACACAATCATAGTGCAAAACCACTCCTTCCTCACACCTTCGTGGCACAACACCAAGTCAACTAGTACAATGGGCAGTAGGAACATTCCAGGAAGCCAGGCCCATAGCAGGACAGACACCTAGCCTAATTCTCATTCTAAATTAACACTCTCTACATAAAACTAAAAGGGACTATGAAGCATGTAAATACATCTCACCAAACCCAAACTACATGTACCCCCAATTCAATTTCCTCTTAGGTAGATTCTCAACACATATGGCCATTATACCACCACCATATGCAAGAGAAAGAATAGTGGAAGGAAAGCTGGAATGAAAAGAAACCATGATCTTGGAGGAAGGCAAGATGGCAGAAGAGCAGGGGACTTTGTTTCATCAGGTCCCTTGAATTTAGCTGGCTATCTATTGAAGCATTCCAAACACCCATGAATTCAGCCTGAGATGTGAGAAAGAGACCATAATCTTAAATAATATGTTTCAAATGTTTTACTTTTACATATTTTACACATATTATCTTTCAAGTGAGTAGCCCTGACTTGAAACATCACTCAATTAATGGTAAATCTTCACTGATTCTGAGTCCTGAGGTCTCTACTCATGCTCCCATGATGGGGATGATGCCTGAGAGGAAGTAAATGGCTATACAGGTGTATAATATTCTGAACTTCGGAATAATATTCTGAGCATTTTGGCATTTCTACCTCATTCGAATCTGGAGATGTGAATTCTGGTTTGGATTTCAGAGGACACAAATGATTCCCTCAAGTGTGGTTCACCCATCTATCAAGTCACCCAAAAAATACTTAAGAAATTCTTATCATCAAGAGACTATGCTTAAGGTTGTAGTTGATGGAAGAATAAGTAAGCCACAGTTCCTGCTCTTCAGGGGTCTAGAATCCAGTGGAAAAGAAAAAAAAATACATAATGCAAGGCAGACTGCATTGGAAGAACAAAGGAAGGAGATGTTCAAATTAGAATCCAGGATGGTCAAACTGTGAGATCATTCATCTGAATAATTTTATAACCTCTGATCCTCTCTGAGTCTCTGAGTTTCCCCATCTACAAAATGCAGGTAGTAATATTCATCTCACAAGACTAATGTTAAGGATTAAAGAAGATAAAATTATACAAAATTACCTAAATTTAAGGCTTTCTGTAAATATCATTCCCTTGAAACAAAAGCAATCTTATTCTTTTACATATCTGCTTTTGTTCTAATGTTCAATAAATCTTTGTTGAAAGTAGAATAGCAAATAACCAGGTGAATGAAATAAAAATATAAGAGATGTGAGGAGTTCCCAGGGAGTATCTGATCTTACCCAATCCTTAAAGGATGTTTTGAACATGGTGAAGAGATAACAAGAATGCATTAGATAGGAGTCTTTCAATGACAAATGACAAACTCAAACTGGCTTCATCAAAAAAGAAGGAATAGTTGGCTCATGAAACTGAGAAGACCAGGGGCAAATTTGGCCCCAGGCTGGCAGAACACTCGTATCCAAACAATATTCTCAGAACCAGACTCTCTCCACTGCTCAGCTTTGCTTTTCTTCATGTTGGCTTTATTCCCAGGCAAGCTCTTCCCATGCCTTAGCCAATGGTCATCTTCAGCTCCAGGTTTGTTTACATGGGCCCAAATCTGCAATCTCTGTGGAAAGAGTCTCAAATTTGGAACATGCTATGAAGATGGTTGGAGGGGTGGCATGCCTTCAAGGAAGTATTCCACCCAACCTGAATTTTGGACAGTGAGAATGGGGAATGGATAGATCCTTAAAAACATCCAGCATCTTAAACAGTAGGGGGGAAGAATTGCTGTGGAATTCTCCTACAAAGGACATTTCAGGTAGAGAAGAAAACAAGAGCAAAAGCTCAAATGTTTACTGAGTACACACTGCCCTGGTGTCTGGGAGGACAGAGAGGTGAGAAGGATGTGATTCTGGCCTCAAGTAGGGGAGGTAAGGCATGTCTGAAAAATAAACAACCATAATCCAAGATAGGAAGCGAGTAAAGCCCTAAAAATGGTAGATAAATATCATTCTTTCAGAGAAGGCAGAGGTCTCTTTCAACTAAAAGGACTGGAAACCTTTCAGAAAAGACCTGGTACCTGACTCTGATTTTTTTTTTTTAAATATTTTATTTACTTATTTCAGAGAGAGAGAGAGATCACAAGTAGGCAGAGAGGCAGGCAGAGAAAGAGGGGGAAGCAGGCTCCCCGCTGAGCAGAGAGACCCATGTGGGACTCGATCCCAGGACCCTGAGATCACGACCCAAGTGGAAGGCAGATGCCCAACTGACTGAGCCACCCAGGCGCCCCCTGACTCTGATTTTGAAGGAGCCTGTAGGAAAATGGTAGTCAAAAATCATCTCAGTATCAGCCCTGGCATTGGCTTTTGGAACTGTGGACATCAGAACGCCCAGTCATTTCTCAAATCATCATCGTGGTCAAAGATCACAGTAGAAACAAAGGCAGGAAAGAAAGGTTACAGGGTGGTTTGTATTGTGGCAAGAGTTACACTGCCTGGGCTAAAATCTCCATTTTAAATTTTAAGTAATTATATGTTTTTTGTTTTTGTTTTTGTTTTATTTGACAGAGAGAGATCACAAGTAGGCAGACAGGCAGGCAGAGAGAGAGAGAGAGAGAGAGAGAGAGAGGAGGAAGCAGGCTCCCCGCTGAGCAGAGAGCCTGATGTGGGACTCGATCGTAGGACCCTGAGATCATGACCTGAGCCGAAGGCAGCGGCTTAACCCACTGAGCCACCCAGGCGCCCCAAGTAATTATATGTTTTGTATTTGTCCCTTTATTCATCAATGTAACTAGAGGTTTTTCTTTTATTGAGGTGAAGTTCACATAATATAAAATCAAGCATTTTAAAGTATACATTTCAGTGGCATTTAGTACATTCACAAGGTTGTTCAATCATTGCCTCTATCTAGTTCCAAAATATTTTCATTTCCCTAAAAGAAAAGCCCATACCCTTTAAACAGTCACTCCCCATTACCCCAACCCCCACATCCCCTAGCCTCTGGCAACCACTCGTCTGGTTTCTGTCTCTTATAGGTTTCCCTGTTTCTGAATACTTCATGTAAATGAAATCATATATGTGACTTTTTGTCTGGCTTTTTTACTTAACGCATTTTTAAGGTTAACGGGGCCTCTTTTGATATTCCTTCCCATAGTCTATAAGGTGGGGCTATAAATACCAACTAAGTTCTACTGGCTAGCAGCTCTCCTGAAATGAACCTTCTACCACAAAATGTCCACCCACACTGGTAATCAGTATGCCCCCAGGGGTCATGTCTTAAGAAGTCTTTCCACTCTTCTGTAGACAAAAGCAAGTCTTGATGTATAACGATTGCAAATTAGCTGGTTGTATGTTGGGTGCTTGCAGACCCCCAAACACATTCTTTGGCCATGCAGAACCCCTTCTTCAAGGACAGTCAGTCAAGAAGCCCAAGGAGGAGGCAGAAAGCAGGCTAGCAGCTCAGACTTCAATCCTAACCCCCAATCTTTTTACCTTTATCACAAACTTTAGCACCTCAAAGTTCTTAAAGAACATCCAGCTTTTTACATAATGAAACTGAGGCTCTACAAGCTTAAAAAAAGATCACATAGGCACAGAGTATCAGAACTCAAAGAAAAGCTCTCATGAAATTCATGGCCTAAATTCAGTGTTCTCAGACATGACATGGTGTCTAGTACTTTTCTCTCTAGAAGCAAGCACCAAGTGTAAGAAAGCAGCAATCTAAAGAAAACCTCTCAACTCTGGGAAAGCTAAAAGGAGTCTCATCTAGCTATTTTTTAATCTGTGAGATAACAATAATAAGTGAGGTAACACTGTCTTTCACAAAGGAAGAGAAGCTGGTATATCTGCATACCACTCTCTCATTTTGGATTTGCTCCCCAGAACACTGAAAGTGAATGACCCAGTACTGGGGGAGAGGGTAGGATTAGGGGACAATGTTTAGGATTCAAAGGCAATGAAGGAATCTTATTCATTCAGGAGCAGCTAAAATGCTGTTCTCCCTCTCCGAAAAAAATCACTTGTAAATGGGAGCTAAGATCCTTCTATGTAGAAATGCAAGCCTGTAAATACCATGTCAGGATCTTGATTTTTTTTGTAACATAAAGTTAATGATGCTTAAAATATGCACAATATGTACCCCTGTGGAACACTGAATTATCTTGATGTCTGCACTTCGGGGATGGTCTATAAAGAAAATAATTCAGAAGTGAGTAGACATAGCTGGTACCTAAAACGCAATTAGAGAAAGGGGCGGGAAGCCCCAGATGCATACGCAGCCAGACTGAGGGGGAAACAAAACAATGTTCAGTGTGCTCATCTTTGTTTTTTAATCTCATCTTTTGAAAGATTTACTTCCTGAATTTTTGCCTGAGAGGTTTGTGTAAGCATTTCCTTGGAACAATTTACTTCTTTTTACCTTCGGGAAAAGGTACTTTCAGAAACAAGTCAACTGGACCCTTTTCTCCCTGCCGTGCCACAACGCTGAAGCCCTCTGCACCTAAAACAAACAAATAAACAAACAAACAAACCAACAAAAAGTCTCCTAACTAATATTTAGGCTTTCAAAAGCAGGTTGGCTTCGAGACTCGCTAGGATAATCATTTGCACCTTCCTTCAGCCACACATAATACAGTCTTTATTCAGCAAATAGCAAAGTCGTTTCCCGGCAAGTCAAAGGTCACTTTTTGCTGTATTAATAGCTGCTCTGGGAGGGTCAGTGTTGTGCTATCCTACATTTTTTCCAGGGCCTGGAGATGCAATTTCCTACAATCTGCAGGCAATTTCCTACCAATTTTCTTGGGGAGCTAATAGGCTGTGACAGGAGATGGAGCTAGCAAGCAGCAGGCGGCTTCAGAAAAGACAAATTGCATCTCTGCCACCTAACTGGGCAATCTAGATCGACAGAGTTTATAGCTTTGTAGTGTTATTGGGCCCCATGCTAACAGCAAATCATTCACGCTGCTCGCTGAATTTCATATTCCCTTCCTTCCGACTTTGTTATTGCCACATATCACTTTGTAGCACTTTCCCTGGAAATTGCAGTAAAAAAGGGGATCACATATATATTAGGGACTTAAATGTCTCCTAAATTGCTTACCAGAAATTATTAGCATTCAATAATTTCTGTTTACAAAATTAGAGCTAAGCTGGTGATTTTTAAGTGACGGGATGGGAAGCTTGGAAAGAAGAGCCAAAAAGGAACGATGAAGATGCTGTGCAACAGGCTGCAGCCCTCTGGCCAGCAGAGAAGTTATTTCTTCTATCTAGCAGGTCCATGTGCTTCTGTACAGTCAAATGCGTTTCAGAAAAAAATATAAACATTTGCAAAATGTGCTCCTGACACTGATTTATGTTTTGCCTAGATGGTTTTTAAAAAGTTAACAGTTCAATACAAGAGCAAATATGCTTTCAAAGGATTCAGAAGAAACACCCTTATTTTATTGAAATATTCTTCTTTATTATGTAAGTAATACATTCAATCTGAAAGATTTAGAAAAGGTAAGAAAAGGGGGAAAAAGTCTGATTTTTAAAAACACCTAGCCATTGTATCAACTCAACCATTTTTTTTTTTTAATTAATTTAGAAGAATACTGCTCTGTGCCAGGTACCGCACAAAAATGAGTAAGATAGGCTCCTGCTGCTAGGGATTTCAGTCTAGTGGAAGAGACAGGCATGCAAACAGATAAGTTGTAAGACACTGTGCCCCAGGATCTGAATACCAAATGGGAAGAAAGGGGAACAGACTGCCTGCAAAATTAAACTGAGGGGAGAAGCCGAAAAGCTCAGATGGAGTTCAATAGTGCAGGTAAATAAACAGCAGAGATTCAGAGTCAGTTCTGCTTTCCTTAGAGTGGTTCTATCTGAGAGGATCCATGTGGATCTAGTAACCAAAGTACTCAGATTATTTGCATCTAGAGACCATCACTTGGAAAGCATATAAACAGTAATGTTTTGGACAACATGATCTATGCCATAATGACTGTGCTAATATTAGAGTAATATTACAGTAATTCCACCCTCACCTGGTATAAAAAGACTGGAAGGAACCTTAAGGTTACAAGGGTCTACACAGGAGAGGGTGTGAAGCGGAATATGTGTCCGAGAGAAATGCATTATTCCTACCTAATCTTATGAACTTCATTTCTAAATGAAGAACTAACTCAAGAACTCAGAAGCCTGGGACATTTAAAACAAACGGATCTCTAGAGATAGTAAAACTGAAGCAGAAACACCTCTCATTTCTCTGGGCTGGATCGGCAGCCACTGGCAGAGCTACTGAGTCTCTGCTGCATTTGTTGATACCTCCATAAAAAGTAGTGTTATGATGCTGTCCTTTTCAGCTATCACACCACACGTGTAGAAGTAAACAGAAAGGATCGCCTCAGAGGTGGAAAAGGGAAAGTTCTGGTGTGGCAATTTTTAAACCTTGGGATTTGGGGTGTTGGTTTCAGCAGATCATCTGGCTCACTGGTTTTGAGGGCAGGCAGGGGAGGCTCGCTCAAGTAGGAGAAATGTGAAGGATTCCAGCAAGATTTTTTGTTCTAAATGACCTCTTCCACTTGCTACTTCTGAATCTGAAACTTCATTATCCATATTTGTTCCCATCCTGAAGGCTTATTTAGATGGCCATCAGCCTTAAAGACAAAGTGTTTCAATCTCAAAGTCTTCAGAGCCAGGCCTAAAATAATCCTGGGGATACATGACTGACTGAATTGAATAGAATCAATAGTCCTACATTAAAATGCAAATATCCTCTGGTATAAACTGGTATAAACCAGCCAGTATCCAAGTATCCCCACCTGAGGAGGTTCTAGCTGAACAATCTGGGCAAAGGCCTGACATCTGCATGTTTGACTCTCCTGCCACGCTCATTTAGAAAACCCCCGGGACAGGTAGAAGATGACAGGGGTGGAACAGATACCCAAGTACACCCAGAAGGAACCTCTAAGAACAGGATGACACACTGTGGGAAAATCCTGCGAATGGGCCCTCCATTCAAAACCACATTAAATCTTACAAGCTATGGGAACTTAGCCAAGTGACCTAATCAGAACACATTATTTCCTTATCTACTATAGTGTAGGCGGTCGTAAGGATCACAGGAGGTAATACTTGTGGAGCTCACTCCCATTACGGTCAGGACCGGCAGAGCCCCTTGCACAGAGGAGACTGATAATAAATGGCAGCTCTTCTCTCTCTCCCTCTCCTCCTCTTCCTCATCATCCCCCTCCTCTCCTTCTTTCTCCTCCTCTTCATCCTTCACCTTCCTCAGGTGACAGTGGATGTCCTATCCTCCCCTGCCTAAGCCATCCCTGACAACATGAAATGCAAAGCCCTCCCCAGTTTCTCAAAGATGCACATGGAATCAGTCTAAGCACTGGGTACAGTGTTCTCTCTCCATCCTCCCTCCTTCCCTTTCTCTGTCACTGCACTCTCTTGGGCATCACTTCCAAATGGGTGAGCCAATTGAGAGTATTATTACACCAGAGTGGATGTTCTCAGTTCCTTCTTGCCATTTCTAGACATAGCGGGTTTTAATCAGATTCTGTACCACTTCTTGGATGCTGCATTCATATCTCTCTTTTCATAAGTATCAGAAAAGTGAGCCCTAAACTTAATACCATTGGAACTATATGACACAAAATGGCACCCTGTGGCTTGAAAGAAGCAAAGGGCTTCATTAAGCATTTTACTTGTTACTTGAAGAATTAGGTGAGGGAGAAAATTTAGATTATATTTCCTTCAAAGATAAAGACAAGTTAAGGACCTAACCAAGGTCACACAGTACTTCATATATTCCTCAATGTCAAAATTAAAAGAAAAATTTCAGGCATATTTTCATGACCTTCATGGACTTAGATATAAGGGGTTCAGGCTCTGACTGCCATGCGGTCATCTAAGAATCAGGAATGAAGGGGTGCTTGGGTGGCTCAGTGGGTTAAGCCTCTGCCTTCAGCTCAGGTCATGATCTCAGGATCCTTGGATCTAGCCCTGCATTGAGCTCTCTGCTCAGCAGTGAGCCTGCTTCCCCCTCTCTCTCTAGCCTGTCTCTCTGCCTACTTGTGATCTCTGTCTGTCAAATAAATAAATAAAATCTTAAAAAAAAAAAAAAAAGAATCATGAATGAACTAGGAAAGTCACTGCTGAGGAAAAAAAAACATCTTTCATTTCTGCTTAACCTTTTAGACTAAATGCCTATCAGCTACTGAATCTAAGAATACTTAGAAATAATGTTGAATGAAATTACTAAAGATTACAATTTTTCATAATGTGAATAAATGGGACAGAATTAAAAATATTTCCTACTTAAAACTGTCCAGTGGGAAAGAAAATTAGTTTATGCTTAGTAGAAAGATACATAAAATTTTACTATAATTTAGCCCTAAGGAATTTTTTAATTACCTCAGTAATGAAAAATGTAAAATTACTGCGAGTGCATGTGCTGGGATCTTTCAACAACCATTCCTCAGCTTTAAACCACTTGCCATTTGAATATCTAATTTCATAAATATTATATTTCCAAAATCTTTGGCCCTTCAAAAGATAGGAGTGAATATAAGATAACATCTAGCAATAACTTATACTCAATAAGTGGGGGGGAAGGGGTAATATACACAGACTGTACAGCTCCAACTGAGTTCAAATTCCAGCCACTCATTTCTTAATCAAGAACAGTGACAAAGTCACAAATTCCACTGCTGCTCTGTCTTCAGAATTAGGTGCAACGAATCAAAAATGACAACCTTTACTAGTTTTTGTGATCTGGCAAAGGATTAAGCCAAAAAAATAAAATATTTTCCCAATCAGCAAATGTTCCTATGAATGGATTGGCCAACAACCCCAGATGCATTTCTTTGAATTATATCTTTCATGCAATTCCATTTTTCCAATGATCCATTAGTTAACCAGAAATACTGTACATATTTTAATGGGTTAGGAGACCTTAAGGGAATTGATGCATCTCAAATGAATGCCTCAGGGGACTCTGGTTCATTGCATAGAAGATAATTCTTTCCTGAAAAGGAGCAAGCTTCATTTGAAATTAAGATTTGGAGATCATAAACAGAATCAATTGAGCTAAGAAGTCTTTTGTAATGTATGGTGCATTGGAGGGAAATGAGCATTTGCAGGTTATGTGGAGAGTAAAAGGAAGGCCTAGTGGAGTGACAGAAACCTTTTCCCCTACCTTTGTCACTTCAGAGCCTGTAAACAGTATGTTTTGTGAAGGAGACTTAAAGGATTTTCCCGGTCAATGTGCTGCAATAGGAAGTTTGTTCTTGAGAGAGAGAGGGAAAGGAAAAGAGAGAGAGAGGGACAATGAGGGAGAAAGAGAGAGAGAGGAGGGCGAATAAATATTGGTCATGTTCCAGAATATCTTGATGCCGTTAACCACAAAATAAGTTATTAGCTTATTGTAAGTGCAGCCAGTTTTTAAAGTAATGGAGTAATCCACTGTGGATTGCAGCAAGGAAGTGGAACAAAGGGTGTGAAATGAGCAGATGGATTTGATTTTAAACAAATTAGACCCATGACAAGGGATGTAACAAGTCATTTTTCAGTTTTCCATGCTTTGGGTTAACTTCCTTTCATGACCTTTCCAGCCTGCCAGCTCATTTTTTCCCTACCGTGATCTCAGTCCTTTTCTTGGACAGCACTTTTGTGTTTTGCGACTGTAAACTACTGTGTCTCTTGCTTCTACTAAACTGATCAAACAAGACACCACAGGGACTGCCACAGCTGAATGCTTGATTATTTAATCTCCAAACTAGTCGTTCTCTTCATCTCAGACTCATTCCTGGACATATTGATAAATACAAGAACAAATGTTCCGGAGATGTCACACCTTTGTAACGCCACAGATTCTTAGAACATTCAACAATCGGGGCGCCTGGGTGGCTCAGTGGGTTAAGCCGCTGCCTTCGGCTCAGGTCCTGGTCTCAGGGTCCTGGGATCGAGTCCCGCATCGGGCTCTCTGCTCAGCGGGGAGCCTGCTTCCCTCTGTCTCTCTCTGCCTGCCTCTCCATCTACTTGTGATTTCTCTCTGTCAAATAAATAAATAAATAAAATCTTTAAAAAAAAAAAAAAAGAATATTCAACAATCCCAGTGGTATACCCATTGGTGCGGCTGATACCAACCCCAGACTGACTCATGATCCAGATCATCTTTGTCCCTTCCACTCTCTTTTTTCCATGCTGGCCTCCCTGCCCCAGCTTCACGTGTTCAATGGCTAAAAGCTACCAGAGACCAACCCTGTGCAGTGAGGGGTACCCTACCACCAAGCCTGATACTCCCTAGCAGTATCCACTGTCTCAAATTGCCCTGCTGTCAATTCTATACCTCAATAAACTCCCATGTCTTTACTGCTTATCTCAGCTGGAGTGCTGGAGGGAAGCAATGGGTATATATAAATTCTTATTAAGAGGTGAATGATTGGTCCTTTTGACCCAAATTTTAAGTCTGCTAACGGACCTTTCCCTGTAGTCCACCTTTGCAGAGCTCCCAGGATGATCTGTCTAAAATGAAAAACTAACCAGGCTCCCTGTGACCCACAGAAAATGATTAAGACCCCGATCTCACTCCTGGCTCTACCCAAATACCCATCATTTATTTGCCCAGGACTTAAACCTTGCTCCTCCCTCTTCCCATCACAGAACCATACTGAAGTATTTACCTTTCCTCTGAACTTTCACAGCTTGATTTAGAACACACTTGCTCAGTCACAACCATCTAGCAAAATCTGAGTTCAAAAATCTTCGTTCAAGCATCACCTTCTCTGGAAACTTCCTTGACTCGCATCCAATTGCAAAGGTCACATGGCTCACTCATGGGTGTCAAAAATCTTAACCTAGCTCATGATAGCAACTTCCAGCAACATTCAGTACTTTCAGCAAATTCTACCATACTCAAGATTGTTCAGATGACCAGCGAGAACATGTGAGTGGCAGGACCCTTGTGTATTAAGAACAGAAAAACAACAAAAACAAAAAACAACAACAACAAAATCCAGGATGTGAACAAAGGGCAAGAAATGAATGTGCGGTAGACGGGAGCCCACACAAGCAGGCAGCTCTTAGCTGCTCCCAGACCCACCAGTGCCGACGCCATGCCCTTTAATCTCACCCCACAGTTAGACGCAAGGGGACCCACAGAGGGAGCTATGGCGGCGGAAGCTACTTATTCCGGAAATGACGTCAGCCCCCATAGCCACCGTGCGGCACGTGAGGGCGGCCGTCTCCCTCTTCTCCCAAACGCGCCCTTGGAATCCCTGTTACCTACACAGAGGTCCGTCCTTACCAGCCTGGTTCTGGTCCTGTGGTGACACAGAAGGCAGAAGATGTGAGACAAGCCGGGCATGAGAGGCGACGGGAATGCGGCCCGCTGCTCACGCAGCGATTAGGCCTCAGAGCCTGTGCAGGCAGACGTGCAGGGCACAAAGCGGAATAAGCTGCTACAAGTCATGGACAGAGACGTAGCGTTCAGAAACTGAAAAGGTATAAGCATTGGGTTCTGGGAAGTTCTTCAGAAGAGCACATGGGAGACTTTCAGACCACTACGGGGTCGAAAGAAGGAAAACCGCATAACCCCGGAAGTTGTTATTAACTATGGCTGCAGATCTCGCGATAACGTAAAGACTTGCCTTGGGGTTAGCGACCGACAGGGGGCGCAAAGAATCTTCGGGTAGATCCAGAAGCTTTTCCATATCGTGATGTGGGTGGTATAAAATCAAGGACGAGTTTTAAAAAATTATTGTTTATCTGAAATTCAAGCTCAACTGAGTTTCTTCTATTTGCGAAATCTGGCAGACCGAGGACGGTGCTTACATGGGTTTAGACCAGTGCTTCTTAATTTGGGGTGATTTTACCCCAGTGGACCTTTGTCAACATCTGGAAACATCTTGGTTGTCATAACTGGGGTGGACATGCTACTGACACCTAGAGAGTAGAGGTGCAGGGATGCAGCTACACATCCCCCATTGCACAGAGCAGTCCCCACAACAGCAAATTTTCCAGACCAAATGTCGGTAGTGTTCATCTGTGTAAAAATTCAGCAGCTGACATCTGATAGGTTCATTTTACAGTATGTATAGCACAAAAAACGAATTTGTGACCAAAAAAATTCTGAATAACAAAATTAATTATTCTGCAGTATTCTGCAAATGTGTAAACATTTGAGTTATTTCAGATAAAGCATCTCAAGAACACATTCAGAAAAAAAAGAAAATGAATTCCCATTTTTAACTGTATTTGTTAACTGGAATGTGCTTCATTAAATTTAAGTCCATGAGGAGAGGGGGCAATATGGGGCTCCAGGATTTTGTGAGTTGCATATTTCTTCAACGTTTCCATAAGACTTCATGGCCATGGTCCCCTGGGGCACCCAACAAACTCACAGGGACATCATGAGACATTTTACATTTTCTTTTCTTTTCTTTTTTAAAGGAGACTCCATGCCCAGTGTGGAGCCTAATGTTGGGCTTGAACTCACGACACTGAGATCAGGACCTGAGCCGAAATCAAGAGTCCAATGCTTCACCAACTGAGCCACTCAGGTGTCCCAGTATTTTACATTTTCAAGGGAAACACAGATATACTTAACTGTCCGATGAAAGAATAGTATGGACAATTTAGCTTGAGGTAGTTTATAGTTTTAGTATTATATCACAGAAAATCAACATGGATCAGAAAATGAGTGATGGTTCAATCTGCTTCTAAAATTTGACAAGTTGTTTAGTTCTCAACTGGTGTACACATCCATGAGTAAGTGTGGTCATCCAAAAAAAGGTGGGTTTTTTTTCCTTCAATTTATGTGTGTTTAAATGGCTACTAAGTTTATAGGAGACAAGTATTATAGGACACAAGTTGTTTGGATATAACTACTTAATAAGCAGAACTGTTAAATATTTCTTTTGACCTGGGGTGCCCTGAAAACGTTACAGGGTGCCATGAACAAAGAAAGTTAGGGAACCTCTGCCTAAGAGAACTGAATAATTATATAAATTCAGTAGTGTTTATATAACACATATAATACTATTTTGCATTTTTTGAAAATTCTTTCCTTATAGTTATCTTTGCCCAAAGACAATGAATATTTGCTAAACGACAATTGAAGGAAGGGGGAAGGGGAATGCCTTTTCATTTACTTATTTTTAAAACTGTTTTTATCAAGGTATGATTGACTGACCAAAAGCTGCATGTATTTAATGTGCACAACTTGATGAGTTTGCAGATAAGCATACACCTGGGAAGCCATCACCACCAAAAAACATGTCTTTTTGAAAGAGGGAGCTTGTTACTCTGAAAAGGAATTAGCTCAGGTGTGATGTCAGTCAATGGGATAAAACATGAAAACTCACAAAAGAGAGAAGAGAGGAAGAAAGGGAAATTTGGGACCAGCAGATTTGAGTGGCAGGCTTTTCTTTCCCTGTGTCTTGACATGACAACACAGACATAACAGCCCCTCCTGTTCGTGGGAGTGGCTTGGCCTCCACGAGAGCACAAAAGGCTCAAGATAAAATTTCTTGGGCTGACATGAGAGAAGCTGATGTCACCACATCTATCTCATAATCACCAGTGGAAAACAGCCCATTCCTCCTCGAGTTAGTATAGAATTTTTCAGTTGTGTTCAAAGCATGGCCACAGACATGTTCATTTTGTTGCCTGCTTCTCACTTAGGAAACAGCATGAACCTCACTGGGGCCCCAAAAGCCTGGCCCTGGTTCAAATTCTCTGGCTTTCCAGAAGGCATCCAGGCCTCTCCGCTTCTGCATAGGGCAGTATCCCTTGACCTTTTGCAGTTTTCCACGATTGTGTCATATCTAGACACTCACAGGCAAGCACAATTAGTTGCATCATCTAGTGCCAGGGCAGAAATGCCAAGCTGGTGAGGAAATGAATCAAAACGAATTGAAATTACCTGCAGAGAGCTGATGAGGGAGGCTCAAGCTGCAGCAAACATCAATGAGTGAAAAAAATGATCTGCCTGAGAAAATCAATGAAACCAAAATAAGCTGACCATACAGAAGAGTTCTCTCATACACACAGGCCATGCCTGACCTCAGACGTGCTTAGCAAATCCAGTGCTTGCCCAGCTTAGTGAAGAGAGCATGACCTCTTTCCTCTGTAGCAGTGTTTCTGGAACTTAATCGTGCTCAGGAGTTACCTGGGGATCTCGTTAACATGCGGATTCTGAATCAGTCAAGTATGAGGCGGCGCCTGAGAATCTACACTTCTAACACTTGGAGGCTGCTGGTATTTCGACTACAGTTGCAGCGCGTTTCCTGGTGTGTTCTCTCTGGAGCAGCGGCATCAGGCATCAGCTGGGAACTTGTTAGAAATGCAAATTCTTGGACCACACTCCAGACAAACTGAATCAGAAACTCTGGATACAGTTATGGAAGTCTGAGTTTTAACAAGCTCTCCAGATGATTCCAGTGCACTCTGAAATTTGAGAACCACAGATATTCTAGATCGGAACCACTTTTTCATATACATTCATGCCCATTAATACCGTGAAAATTTCTCTTAATAAGCAGACTGTAAGATCTCTTGCTGGTCCTCTGAAATCATCTCTTACATTAACTTTTCACATGCCCTTATTTATCTCCTAAATTATATCAATAGCTATCATCTTGTCTTCCAAGTTCTATCAAGAGCTACTTGAGAGCAGGGACCATACCTTGTGTAGTTCTGTGTCTCTAGCGCTGCAGTGTTTCCCATATACCATATGATCAATAAATACTTGCTGATAGGCTTATAGATTCACACTGAAGCCAGATGTGACTGAGGAGCTGGAATTAGTTGCTAGTATGAGCACTCTTTATAAGTGGATACAATGTATTTGTATTAATTATTTAACATTGCATAACAAACCACAAGAAGAACCTTAGTGACTTTAAATAATAATACTGATTTACTCTCTCTCATGGTTTCTGTGAATCAATAACTTAGGGTGGGCATGGCTTGGCTGTTCTAGCTTGGCTTGGGGTCTCTAGTAAGGTTATAGTCAGATACGGTGGGCTGAAATCAACCAAAGGCTGGACTGGGCTTTACGAATCTGCTTCGAAGATGGCTCCCTCACATGGTCGGCAAATTCGTGCTGGTTGTTAGCAGAGCCCTCAGTTCCTCTCCAGAAGACTGCTTCAGTGACATCACAACATGGCAGCTGGTTTCCCCCAAAGGAAGTCACCCAGAAGACTAAGGCAAAAAATGCTATGCTATGCTGTCACTTTCTTAGTATTCTATTGGTCACATCTTCCTGATTCAATGTAGGAAGAGATCATATAAGTCCTGAATAGGATAACTGGTGACCATCTTGGAGGCTGGCTATTACAGTGTATATCCTCCAGCTGATACAGGTAGTAAGTTTGCTCTCAAGGAGTTTACAGTCTTAGGAGAAAGAAAAATAGTAAGCAAGTTCACAAATAAGGATTTTAAACAAGTACATGTGTAAAAAAAATAATAGGAGACAGATGAGAGAGTGACTGTAGATAATGAAGTCGGAGGACTCTCTGAGGTAATGATAGTTGGGCTAAATGACGAGAAGGAAGCTCCATGTGACAACAAGATGGAAGGAATAGTTTGTGCAAAGGCACTGGATGAACCTGAACAAGCTTGGCATGTTTCAGAAACAGAAAGAAAGGTTAGTGTGTCTAGAGGGTAATATGGAAAGAGGGAGTGCCAGTGAGGAGAGGCCAGCATCCAGAAAGGCAGGAGGGAACCTGAAAGACTTCGGTGTCTCCAAAGCTCAGAAAGAGTTTCTAAAAGGACAGAGTCACCAACTATTTTAAAACCTGCAGAGGGGTGCCTGGGTGGCTCAGTTGGCTAAGCATTTGCCTTTGGCTCAGGTCATGATCCCAGGGTCCTGGAATCGAGTCCTTCATTGGGCTCCTTGCTCAGTGAGGGGGCTGCTCTCCTTCCTCCTGCCGGTCCCCCTGCTTATGCCCTCTCCTCTCTCTGACAAATAAATAAAATATTTTTAAAATATTTTATTTATGTGTGTATGTATTTATGTATGTATTTATTTATTGATTTGTCAGAGAGAAAGAGAGAGCACACAAGCAAGCAGAGTGGCAGGCAGAGACAGAGAGAGAAGCAGACTCGCTGAGCAAGGAGCCCAATGCAGGACTCGATCTCAGGACCCTGGGATCATGACCTGAGCCGAAGGCAGAGGCTTAACCAACTGAGCCACCCAGGCTTCCCTAAGTAAAATATTTTTTAAAAATAAGATAAAAGCTGCTGGGACTCTGAGCAAGAAGAATATAAAACATTGGTCAGTGGGTTTGGCAATAAGATCATTGGAGCCCTTGTCAAAAGCAGTTCCCATGGCGTGGTTGGGATTAGAAGACTGAGTGTGTGTTAAACCAAGGCTAGATGTGAAGAAAAGGAAGGAACTGGTGTGAGATTACTCTGAGAAGAAATGATATAACACAGAGAGGACAAATGTAGCAGTCCCTCGGTGGCATGGAGTTCATCAAGCTTTTTGGATCTTTGAGTTTGGTTTTTGAGATTTGTGTAGGATACCCCTACATAGGATGAAGGTACGATATAGAAATCTTGGAACATAGCAGTCACTCAGTATATGCCCTTTCCATCCTTACCCTTGTGACTGGATTTTATTTAGACCCAACTAATTTGAGACAGCTAATTTGGCAACTTGGGACATTTTTGTTCCTAATTTAATTGAGAATGGTTGTTCTTCTGGTAGCTCTTCTCATTTAACCCATGAGTAGCTTTTGAGATTTTAGTGTCTAATTTGCTGAGTTTGTAGAAGTAATAAAGGAATCTTTTTTCTGCAGTATGCAATTTTAAATTTATACTCATCTCTTTTCTTATACTATTTGGCTTATTCCTACTGAATTCTTGTGACTAAATGTGGCCGGGTGCAGACTCACAGCCCTAGGCATGCTCACCCTAGGGAATCTCCAGTGATCTCAAGGGGTGGTGAGAATTTTCCTACTGATCACTGAAATAGTTAGCATTTATTTACTTTAATTATATATACATGCCATAAAGGAGGTTTTTTGGTTTTGTTTTTAACTAAGAGCCCAATTCCCCCACTGGTTGCCCTGAGGCACACTGGGGAAACCACAGGCCCTGTGTTCCCCCATGGCATCTGATTAATACTTTTCTGTTCTCTATGTGCCACAACCTAAAGGAGGTTAGGAAATACTTAAAAACACTGAGTGGGAGTCAAAGGCCAGCCCAGGGCTTCTTGCTTTTTTCCTAACTACCTGCATGGGCCCTTGTGTGTCCCTCCCTCTCCCCTCTCCAGCTTGCATTGTCCGCCCTGCCCTCCTCCTGTGGGGAATTCTATTCTCTTTCAGGTTGACAGCCTTGTATACGACAGTACACTCAAGTTTGGGATTGCTACTTGGAGAAAGAGGTGAAGGGAGAGACTGATGAAAATCAGGGATCCTCACGTGCATGTAGGTCAATGGCTACTCCCTGGTGGCTGTGAGGTAGCGTGAGCCCTATTCAGGAATCGCAACTCCAGGAGCAGTTAACAGGCAGTGAAGAACCCTAATCATGAGACCATACTCTAGATTCTGCAAATGCTTCAAATATTATCGAAATCAGCACCAAGTTTCCTTAATTAGCATATGGATGTTGGGTTTAAGTTTTTCATTGGGAAACTAAGTATGCTTAAGGTTATAATTATATATATATGTACCACCGTCCTGCAGAAACAAGGCAATAAACCTGCAGAACAACAACTCTAGAAACTTCCCCACTTCCAGAATGCCATGTAGTCCTGAAAGGACTCATTGTCTAATTGAACTGGAAGACCTGCTAACCCTTTCATGCAGGACGCTGCTCAGAACATCCTGAGGACGGAGAACAGGGACTGCTCAAGCCTAAAAGAAAGGTTGTGTAGTGTTTTGAACATGCTTTCCTATAAAAGTGGGCACAGTCTATTGGAGGCCAGCTCCCATCTTTAACACATCACTGCTTCAGTTACCTGTTGCTGTGTGATGGACCACCCCACACTTAATGGGTTGAAGCAGTGATTTATTAATTTTCAAAATTCTGTTGGTTGGTAGTCTGGGTCATTGTTCTGCTGGTTGCACGCAGGTACGGTCATCTGGTGGTTTGACTGAGGCCATTGGTGCTGGCTGTCAGCAGGGCCCCTCATCCACCTTTTGAACACTGAGCCCCCAGCAGGCTAGACTAGAATTCTTCATAGATGATTATCTTGGGCTTCTCAGAGTATGGTGAAAATTAAAAGGCCTCTAGAGAAACTAGTTCAATGTCACTTCTATCATGTGCTATTAGTCAAAGGGAGTCCCAGACTACCTCATATTCAAGGAGGCATAAAAATAGACCCTGACACTTGATAGGACTAAGAGCAACATCACAGTGGGAAGAGGTGTGGCCACAGGGAGGAATAATGCATGGGGCCATATTAGAATGATCTACTTTCCCACTGAGTGAGGTAGGGCAGGGCAGAATACAAAGAACTCCCATGTACTCCTACCTCTGATCATTTAACACAAAAACTCAGCCCATGACGTTAAAGTGCATCCTTTTTTTTTTTTTTTAAGATTTTATTTATTTGATAGAGATACAATGAGAGAGAGAACACAAGCAGGGGGAGTGGGAGAGGGAGAAGCAGGCTTCCCACTGGGCAGGGAGCCCAATGGGGCTTGATCCCAGGACCCTGGGATCATGACCTGAGCCAAAGGCAGATGCTTAATTCTTAACAACTGAGCCACACAGGTGTCCCTTAAAGTACATCCTTTTTTTTTTTTTTTTTAAGATTTTATTTATTTATTTGATAGAGAGAGGGATCATAAGTAGGCAGAGAGGCAGGCAGAGAGAGAGAGGAGGAAGCAGGCTCCCTGCTGATCAGAGAGCCCGATACGGGACTCGATCCCAGGACCCTGAGATCATGACCTGAGCCAAAGGCAGCGGCTTAACCCACTGAGCCACCCAGGCACCCTTTTTTTTTTTTTTTTAAGATTTTATTTATTTATTTGAGAGAGAATGAGTGAGAGAGAGCATGAGAGAGGAGAAGGTCAGAGGGAGAAGCAGACTCCCCAAGGAGCTGGGAGCCCTATGTGGAACTCGATCCTGGAAATCTGGGATCATGACCTGAGCCGAAGGCAGTCGCTCAACCAACTGAGCCACCCAGGCACCCTTAAATTGCATCCTTAACCAGAGTAGATGTAAACCTCTTTTTTCAAACAGTCTTCTTGATAATTTTGAATTTTTCTTCTGGACAAACTTCTTGATGGGTCTAATGAAGTCCTCTTCTCCACCCCCCCCCCACCTCTTTTTTTTAAATCTCATAATTTATGTGATGAAGAGTTCCAAATATTCCCGGTAGGATAATAGTCAGCACTGGCATTTTTGGCTGTGTATGTTTGTATCATTAGCATTACTTTCAACCTCCAGCTCCACTACTGGAAGGTTTTTAAGTTACCTCTACAAGTAGTTAAGTTAGTTAACTAAAATTAGGCAGATTAATGCAGAAATTTACTTTGTACATGGAATGTGCAGTGTATGACAGTTTGCTCTTAGGACACCATTGTCAACCCCAGTCCACTGCCCCTTAAGGTACCTCGTGAACTGAATGGTATACATGGTTGGCTGATGTATAGACTCAGTGGGGGTTATAACATTAAACCTGCTTTTAAATATTAGTGAGCCTTATTTTGTTATTTTATAAATAAAT
The DNA here is from genome assembly GCF_022355385.1 of Mustela nigripes. NCBI lineage: Eukaryota > Metazoa > Chordata > Mammalia > Carnivora > Mustelidae > Mustela > Mustela nigripes. The sequence continues at coordinate 70,234,422 of NC_081565.1, read as the reverse complement.
CTCAACTAATATCTATTTATAAATATATAAATATTGAAGTAGTAATATTTATATATACACTCATGTATGTATATACATAGTAAGTCTATGTTTATAAATTGAAGCTATATTTTCTTCCCATGCCTCTAGTGGAATATCTTTCACACCTCTCTTTGGCAACTCTAACAATTACCTTAATGGAATGTATCATTTGTCACCTTATTTTATAATTAACTGTCTACGACATCTGTCATACTCAAAGCTGAAACTAGGGTGAAAAGCACTCACTATGGGCACAAAATTTAAAGGGGTGCCAGAAAACTCTGTAATCAAAATAAATATTTAAAAAAACCGAATCTGAGGCCAAAAAACCCATGATGAATGCACTGTCAAATTTTTAAATAAAGCCAGGATGAGGGGCGCCTGGGTGGCTCAGAGAGTTAAGACTCTGCTTTCAGCTTAGGTCATGATCTCAGGGTCCTGGGATTGAGCCCCACATCAGGCTCTCTGCTCAGCAGGGAGCCTGCTTCCTCCTCTCTGCCTACTTGTGATCTCTCTCTCTCTCTCTCTGTCAAATAAATAAATAAAAATCTAAAAAAAAAAAAAAAAAGGATGAAACAGGATCAAAATTAGGGTGAGGTGAGGAAGGTAGTAATGTGCAAGGATGTGCTAGATATGCCCTCATTTAAAGTATTCATATTGTGTTCATGATAGATTTTTTTATTTTGTTTTGTTTAAAATAAAATCTTTTTCTTTTTTAAGATTTTATTTATTTATTTGACACAGAAAGAGATCACAAGCAGGCAGAGAGGCAGGCGGCGGGGGGGGGGGCGGGGCGGGGGGGGGGGGAGCAGGCTCCCTGCCAAGCAGAGATCCCAATGTGGGGCTTGATCCCAGGACCCTGAGATCATGACCTGAGCCAAAGGCACTGAGCCATTCAGGCACCCCTCATGATAGATTTTTAAAAATAGTCTTTATTTTTTAGAACAGTTTTAGGTTCACAGTGAAATTCGGTGGCAGTACAGAGTTCCCATATCTGTGCTCCCCCTACACAAATACAGCCTCCCCACTATCACCATCCCACACCCACATGGTTCATTTGTTCCAACTGAGGACCCTTCATTCCCACTCAAAGTTTCCACTAGGGTTCACTCTTCGTGGTGTACATTGTGAATTTTGAGATATAATGATGTGTATCCACCATTTTAAGAGAATTTTCACTGCCTTAAAAACTGTGCTCCACTTATACATCCCTCTCCCCACCCAACTATTCCATCCTAGCAAACACTGGTCTTTGTACTCTCTTTGTAGTTTTGTCTTTTTCAGAATGTCATAGAGTTGGAATGATATGGTGTGCAGCCTTTTCAGATTGGTTTCTTTCACTTAGTGATACACATTTATGCTTCCTCCATGACTTTTCATGGCTTGACATGTTCATCTCTTTTTAGTGCTCAGTAATACTCCTTTGCCTGGATATGCTGCAGTTGATTTATCCACTAGATTGGCCTAGGTTTTTCAAGAAACAGAACCAATAGGCAATGTATACATATATGTGTGTATGTGTGTGTGTGTGTGTGTGTGTGTGCGTGCGTGCGTGTGTGTGTGTGTGTGTGTGTGTGTACAGAGAGAGAGAAAGAGAGCAATGTATTTTATGGAGTTAGCTCATGAGATTATGGAGACTGAGAAGTCTCAGGATCTGCAGTCAGCAAACTGGAGACCCAGGGGAGCCAATGGTGTAGTGCCAGTCCAAGTCAGAGGCTAAAAGCGGGCAAAGACTGTCCCATCTGAAGACAGGTAGAGAATGAATTCTGTCTTATTCAGTCTTTTTGTTCTATTTGGGCCTTCAGCTAGTGAATGAGGTCCACTCATATAGGGGAGGGCAGTTTGCTTTATTCAGTCTACTGATTCAAACATTAATCTCATCCAGAAACACACACACACACACACACAGAATAGTGTTCTAGCAAATATCTGGGCACACTGGGGACCAATCAAGCTGAAACATAAACTTAACCACCATATCCACTCACCTACTGAGACATTATGGCTGCTTCCAGGTTTTGATAATTTGGAAGGAAGTGGCTATAAACATCTATAAGGAGGTGTTTGTGCAGACATAAGTTTTCAACTCCTTTAGATAAATACTAAGGAGCATTGCTAATTGCATGGTAAGAGTATGTTTAGTTTTAGAAGAAATTGACACACTGTCCTCCAAAGTAACTGTACCATTTCATATTCCCACCAGCAATGAATGAGAGTTCTTGATGCTTCATATCATCACAAATTTTTGCACTAGTTTTGACATTTTAAAATTTCAGGAAAACATTATTTATCTTGATCATGGAGTTTTCTGGTGGCACCTTAAACTTGGAGCCCAAGAACAGTCCTTCCTCATCCACCCTAGTCCTGGTCCTGGACTTGGCTCCTTTAGTAAAGGCGGAAACCATGTCTTATTATAATTTTTTTTTAAGAGTTTATTTATTTATTTGACAGATTGAGATCACAAGTAGACAGAGAGGCAGGCAGAGAGAGAGAGAAGGGGAAACAGGCTCCCTGCTGAGCAGAGAGCCCAATGTGGGGCTAGATCCCAGGTCCTGGGATCTTGACCTGAGCCAAAGGTGGAGGCTTTACCCACTGAGCCACCCAAGCGCCCCTCTTATTATTATTTTTAAAGGAAATTTGGCAAATAGTTAGTAAAGTACCTGACATACAATAAGTGCTCAATAAATGTTAGCCAGATTATTATTATTATGTCCCTCAAATAGTACCTTCGAGAGTTATCTGAACATAGTAAATGTTTGTTGAATGAACTATGGCCTTTATACAACTGACGTATCCTCTAAACTTCCATGTGTTTTAAAAGCACGTTATTACTTGTTTTGTTAGGCTGAGCAGATTTGGTGTTTGGGGCCTGTCCATATTTTTACATGTACCTCTAACATTTCAAAAGTTGGAAATCAGATCTACTGCTTGTAGGTAGTGAATGCTTCCACTGAGTCCTGGATGAGAAAAAGAAAATATTTTCTATTCAGTCTGGAAAAAAACAACAACAAAAAACAACAACAACAAAAAACCTGGTTTCCTTTGTCTTTCTTGTTATGGAGTGCAGTGTAGATATATGTTTGCTCTGGGATTCTAACGGTGATTAAAATAAAATTATGATTCCGTAAAAAGTGCACCAGGCAGTGTCACTTATGCATGCCTATGTCACTGTGCTTATTTTTTCTTTTCTTTTTTTTTAAATTATAGATTTCATTTATTTATTTGACAGACAAAGATCACAAGTAGGCAGAGAGGCAGGCCGAGAGAGGAGGAAGCAGGCTTCCCACTGAGCAGAGTGCCCAATGTGGGGCTCGATCCCAGGACCCTGGGACCATGACCTGAGCCGAAGGCAGAGTCTTTAACCCACTGAGCCACCCAGGTGCCCTGTGCTTCTTTTCTATTTCAAGTTCAAAAACTAAAGTGTAATTTAGTAGTGACTTTAGGGTTTGCTCTAATGTTTTTATCAACTCTAGTTTTATTGATCAGCATTTATTTCTTCTAGGATTTTTCTCACATCCTAGAGTCATTGACAGGTTGATCCGAATGACTTAGAAGATTTCAACTGCTGGCAAATTACAGAATTACAATTCCTAACATCGAAATAGCCGTAAACTAAAGTAGCTCAGAATATAAACAATGATGACAAGAGAACCTTGTGAAACAGTCTGTAGAAATGCCAGGAGAAATACTGTCCATCTGAACAGGATAGTCACTGATATTTTTGTGACTATGCCAAGAAGTAATTCCAAAAGTTCTCACAGTTGCATGAGGCAAGCTGTTTGATAACCTGCTTTTCAACAGCTGTCAGTCGCCAACATAAGGAACCACGCATTATGTACAATGAAATTTCTGTTCAAGTCACACACACATTTTTTTTTGCTTATGCTCACTGATATATCTCCCAACTTAATTCAAAGAAATCATGTGTGCATCAAGGGCTTTCATCAAGCCTGGGTGGCATGTCAGCCTCGCCCACTTCAATGTGAAGTAAGATAGAGAAGGAGGAACAGGGAAAGTGGCAAGTTGAATGTTTTTTAACTTCTGGAAATATTAACTAAAACTGGTGTCTTATCTTTTTTTTTTTTTTTTTTTAAAGATTTATTCGACAAAGAGAGAGAGCGTAAACAAGCAGGGAGGGTTGGAGAGGGAGAAGCAGGCTCCCTATTGAACAGGGAGCCTGATGTGGGGCTTGATCCCAGGACCCTGGAATCATGACCTGAGCCAAAGGCAGACGCTTAACCAACTGAGCCACCCAGGCGCCCCACTGATGTCTTATCTTAACATTTTTCTGCCCCAAGATGGGGAGGAAAGGCCAGCACCAAAATCCATGTCAGCACTTTTTCTGTGTGAGTCATTGAAGCAACTCAACTAAACCTGCTTTACCTTGCGCCCCAAAAAACATGTTGAGTTGTGGCCGGTGGGAAAGCTTCCCTCAGCTATGAATGCTAAGAGGAACATAGCTAACAAAGGGAGCATGGACTCAGGGCTGAGCTCATCATATAAGAGTACTGCTCTACAGAAGTGTTTTATCAGATAGGCAGATATATATTTGTATGTTTATAAATATGTAAGTTTAAGAGTTTAAATATTTCACACTACTATTAACAGGTAGCAATTGATACTTACTAATTTCAAATAATCCATTGATTTAAAACTTGGTCAATTTTCTCTGAATAATTTAAGGCTAATGTTAGTAGAGGAGCCCAGAGAAGATGGCATGCTAAATTGTGTATTTATTTTAACAAAAGCCAGCTGAAAAGGCAAAAAATTCATGGTGTAAGTGATTCAGCATCTCTACACAATGGTAAGGGTTGAAATCCTTTTGAAGCCCTCTGTTCCTTTTGAAGAGTACCTTCTGTTGCTGATTTGCCTATGTTACTAAAGAAATAGCCATCCTGTTTTGAAATGTTCAGTTGGATTATGGCCGTGACAAAACATTTTTTAACAGTATATCGCTTACCTGTGGGGGATTCAGCTCTGCACATGCTAGGGACCACCTAGACCTTTTAAACTAACTATATGTGTACATTAAGATTTCCAGCTATTTTGGGGCATCTGAGTGTCTCAGTGGGTTAAGCACCTGCCTTCGGCTCAGGTCATGATCCCAGGGTCCCAGGATCATGCATCTGTTGGGGCTCCCTGCTCATCTGGGAGCTTGCTTTTCTCTGCCTGCTGTTCCCCTGCTTGTGCTCTCCCTCTCTCTGTCAAATAAATAAATAAAATCTTTAAGAAAAAAAAAGATTTCCAACTATTTTATCCTAAGAGTCATATCTTCTAGAAGACAAAATATCTAAAATGGATATAAATTAGTAAGATAGTGTGACCAAATGTTTAGGCACTACTGCAGAGATTAAAAATCAGCACTAACATTTACATTCTACATACTGAAAATTCAGAAATGCCACATGTTATAGCATCAAAATATCTGATATGATAAATTACAGCCCAGAAAAAGTGGTCATCCTGCTGTGAAGTATTAGTCCAGAAATCAGAAAGACAAACATGGTAGACAAGGAGGTTTGCACATTGACAAAGTGGCCATCATGGAAAGCAATAGTAATCACCTGAACCATATTCTTGGATTATTTGTTTGATAGAAGTTAGAAGGACAGACATCATGGCTAGGTAGATTCTATTTTATTCACTCTTCAAATAAGAGTCTTTCCAGCCCAATGATATGTCATGGGATTGAACAAATTGGCATATTCAGTTATCAAAAGGATGCCTGCCACCTAGAGAGACACGTGAGTTTACTGTCAGTGGCTGGCTGTCAGCGGCCTTTCTGATCTTGTTGCCATGGAAATTGACATTAGATAGGTGGGAAGAGGGGGAGTTATAGGTTGCATTCTTATTTCATTATTTCAAATATGATGTTTGAACCTTTTGCCTTCTTTGTACCCATCTGAAACTGGTTTCCCTGGCAACAGAATCGGGGACGCCACCTCCCCAAGATCTGAGAGCTCTTTCTTCGCTGATCTCAGAAGATAGCACTGAGGGGGAAAGCCAGCAAGGCTATGATTCCTGGGACTGGCTGAAGGGGTGTGAGGAAGAAAAGGAATTGGAAGTCACCTGAAACTTCCTAAGGTTTAAAATATATATATATATAAATATATAAATATATAAATATATATATATATATATATATGGTTTTCTTTAAGTCAGGATCTAGTCATTCAAGTTATCCAGGTGGGAGGCTGCCACCAATTTAAAAAAACTGCCATCACTCAAGGTAACTAACTAAACCCCACTGGTCCACACAACTCTTCTCTCCATAGCTCAGGCAACCTGCTCATGCATTTTCATATACATCATGCTTGCTTTTCTTAAAGGGGACAAAATGGAAAAAGAAAATTTCAGACAAGGACTCATTGGGTCATCTCTCCCCATATATCCATGTTTTCTCATCTGAAGTAGTTTGCTTTCCAAGAGACTGTAAGTTGTTCTTAAAAAGATTTTCACCGCAGAGGGTATATGTTCAGTAGAGAATGTAGTAGAACTAAAATGGTTGGTCTGCTTAAAAAAAATAAATATTACACACGAAACCATAAGGGAAAGGAAAGAGTAGCCATTAAACTAAACTATTCAGAATGGTTGCACTTTATATTCCAAATGTGGAGTTATGTATTGGGGCTATTATGATTGCAGAGGGCTGTGCAGTGGATTCAGTAGAATGGCCATGTAAATTGAAAAGCAAACTAATGTCTCTTCAGGCTCTGGAAACCACAGAAGGAATTTGCTCCCAAGTGGAAAACTCTAGGCATTCAACCAATGAATCACTCACCCAAAGAACCAGAGCTTTGTCTTTTTCATCAACTATCTTTTATGCACAAGTAGGATATGGGTCACTTCATACAATATCAGAAAGAAAACCAGGAGGGCACAGGTTTCAGCACAAAGACCTTTTCTGAGTGCTGATGGTTTTTATTATGGAAAAGGAGACAGTGTGTTTCTTTAATTTTGCCATATAAAACATTCCCATGAGATTTTATATCCCAAATGCTTGATAAAAATAAAACTCTTGATTGAGATGGTTGTGTTGGGTGGAGGTTAACAGATTTTACTTTTGTGCAAACAAAAAAGCCAACTACAGAAATGAAAAATATAGGCTTATAATACATTCACATTCTATGATCTAGCCATCTAATTCCTGAGATTATTCCAAGGCAATAGTTCAAAGGAAGAAGAAAGCAGTTCTATATGTGAAGTTGTTTAATGCAGCAGTAGTTATTAGAGCTAAAATGTGGTCAAAACAGTCACGTGACATTGCAGAAGTAGTCTAATAAACAGTGCTGTGTCACTTGATGGAGCCAATAAAAAGAGCTGAAGACAACCCAGAAATATGGAGAAGGAAAGGACTCGAGACAGCTTAATAAGAACAGCAGAATGGAAAATGGAATGTGTGCTGTGCTCACATATAAATGAATGCATGGGAAATACATCAAAAATAGAAATATTAGAATGGAGAGGTTTTGGGGTTTTTTAATGCTCTGTAGCTCCTTCCTTCAAGCATAAATAAATAAATATAAAAAATAAATAAATATTCGTATATACATATATTCATATTTTCTATATATCACATGTACATATGCGTATGTATATCAGATATATATGTGTGTATGTGTATATTGTATATCATATGGATATCATATGGCTTTGTCATGGGTATGACCTTGGGCAACTTCCTTAGCCCCTCAGGATTTTTCTTCAACTACAAAATTGAAATAAAAATAGTTACAATAAAAATAGTTGAAGGGATTAAACATGATGCCATTTTCTAACAATTTTAACAAATTTGAGAATTTGAGAATGAAAATATATATATAGTCTCTCTCTAGCAGTAATTTGATATTTGGACCCTTCCCGCTTCACTTTTGTAAGTGGCTTTGCACATTGGTTGTTGCTTATTGCAGAGCAATTAGCTGGGTTGTTCCCTCTGGTTCCTTCACTAACTAGACACAGAGTGAGGAAAATAGAGAAATAAGAGCATGCCTTGCTTACAGCAATGGCCATGTGCATCAAAAATTGCTGACACCCTTGGGCACCGGGTGGTGTGGTCAGTTAAGTGTCTGACTCTTGGTTTCTGCTCAGGTGGTGATCTTATGGTCCCAATGATGAAGTTCTAGAACCTAGATGAGGTTCGGTGGGCTGAGGTCTGGAGCTGATGACCAAGAATGAATTCTTGAGACATCTTTGGTGCAAAATGGTGGTTTATTAAAACACGGGGACAGGACCCGTGGGCAGGAAGAGCAGCTGCCCCGGGTTGTGAGGGTAGGCATGTTATATACCTTGCGGTTGGGGGAAGGTGAGGAGAAGGGAGGTTTCAAGGGGAGTTTTCATATGCTAAAGAGGGCCTACAAGGTGCCAGGATATTTGCAGGCCTTGCCCTTGCAGCTTGATCAAGGTTGTCTTCAGACCAGCCATTAACATTAAGATAGTTGGGAGACTTTTTGGTGGGATGTCACAATCCTGCTATCAATCGTCTTTGTTAGTGAGATTTAGGACATTTGCAAGCCAAGGGAGACTCCTGTCTAGCAGGATTGTGAGCTCTGCAAGTTAACTATTTGCTTATTGTTCATGGCATTCAGGGCTGCCTGAGGGATGCTACACGTAGGACTGAGTGGAAGTGGATGGGGGGGGGGGGTGTACAAGGCGCCAGCTTTTACTTTGTCCTCAGCCAGCCTCGTGCTCCCTCATCACCAAGATCAAGCCCTGTGTCGAGTTCTGAGCTTGGCCCAGACTCTGCTTGAGGTTTTCTCTCCCTCTCCCTACTCCTCCCACTTGTGCTCACTCTCAAATAAATAAATCTTTTTAAAAAAATTACTGACATCCTAACAATTAATGGACTAGGTAGAAATTGTGCAAGCCTTATAGCTCACTCCTTTTGGGTGAAATGCATAATATAGCCTTTAAGATGGCAAGAGATACATACCACCCAAACTCTAAAGATACTGAAACACACATTTTCCTCTTGGAGAGAGTGATTAGTGTTCTAAGAAATGAAGGGAATCCTCCCGATCTAACTTGTTAAGTTAAAGTCCACTCACAGTACGGCCAGCGTTTTTCCAGAGCAAAGAAATGAACAGACACCAGGTGTCAGCAGCCAGTGCCAGAACTGCAGCTCCCCTCCCTTGTGAACATGCCGCAAAGCAATTCCAAGTTTCTTTACAAATTGCCTTTTTAGAAGGTGGTGTTAGGAGTATGCTCATTTCTAGGGGAAGATGCCGGTGCAGGGGTCCTGAACATAGAGCCTTGACTTTATAAGATACACAGATATGCTTGAACTGAACTGGAGTTACCAATGACTGTTTCAGTTGCTAATGGACAAGCTTTTATTAAAGTCTGCCCTGAGACCATCAACTCACTGCCCAAGGCATTCACAATTAAAAGCCATCTGAGGAGGTCAATGGTCAGCTGAACTGGACCTCAAATTGCAAATAAAAGAAAAACATGACCAGTGCTATGTTAAATTCTCAAAACAAAGTCTCAAAAAATAAAAAGATGGAAATTCTTGGGGCGCCTGGGTGGCTCAGTGGGTTAAGCCTCTGCCTGTGGCTCAGGTCATGATCTCAGGGTCCTGGGATTGGGACCCACATCAGGCTCTCTGCTCAGTGGGGAGCCTGCTTCCCCTCTCTCTCTGCCTACTTATGATCTCTCTCTGTCAAATAAATAAGTAAATAAAATCTTAAAAAAAAAAAAGATGGAAATTCTTTAAAATTGCTTGTTAAAATTAGTAAATTATCCGAAAATGGCATCTCTTTTAATCTCTTCAACAGCCTTGTAAGGTAAATATTTTTATTTCAATTTTGTAGTTGAAGAAAAGTCCTGAAAGTTGCCCAAGGTCATACCCAAATGATAAATCCATATCAGACCTGGGATCTGTGCCTGATTCCAAACTTGGTGTCCTTCCAACACATCACAGTGCCCAGTAGGCTACTTCCAGTTCACATTCTCATTGCAAGTAGGGCATCACACCTGCAACTTTTCAAAGAACCTTTGGTTTTAAACAACAGAAACAATATAGAGGTAGGTTAGAGTTCCCTACTTTTAACTCACTACGAAGGTTTACCATCATTGGTGTTTGTAAATTACCTCTTCGAGGCAAGCGAAGGATAACGGTGGAAAGTAATGAACATACTTTCATAATATTGAAAATAGAACACACAAGTTTATGTAATAGAAACCTATCCTGAGAAAATTAGACATCCACTTTAGGTGTCTAAAAGAAGCTTTCAAGGTTCTATGAAAGGTTTCCTAGATCTGCTAATGGGACGGATACCTTAAGTATGAGGATCGGATGGTCAATGAGCTGACCTCCTCTAAGCTGGAGCAAAACTAAATGGAAAATGAGGTATCGCTTATTGCCTATCATTAGCAAGTATTTTTTAGAGTTAAGTGTAATGTGGTTGACCTGAGGCAAACTAGCATTACCATGCACTGCTGGGAGTATTATAAATAGGCCTAGGATTCCTAGCAAACAATGTTGGCAGTGTATATCAAAGATCTGAAATAACATTTTATCTTTTGATACAGTAATTCCTCTTCTTGGGATCAGGAATAAGAGAAAATTATATATGAACATTTCTTTACAAGGATTTTAACAATATCTCAATGTTTGAAATAGTCTACTTATCTAACAAAGGAGAAATGAGCAAATTATAGTAAATCCAACATTGTGAGTTGTTTGCGAGTAAATTTTAATAAAGAAAAATAAAGTCAACTGATTTGCCAAAAAAACCTCCCAAAAAAACAATTAAAAAATGGGCAAAGGACATGAACAGATGTTTTTCCAAAGAAGACATACAAATGGCCAACAGATATATGAAAAGGTGCTTAGCATCATTATTAAGAAAAATAGAAATCAAAACATTAGGTGGTATCATCACCTTCTATCTGCTAGAATGTCTATTATCAAGACAATGCTGGCAAATATGTGGAGAAAAGGGAACCCTTGCTGCATTTATTGGTAGGAATGTTCACTGGTGCAGCTACTATGGAAAACAGTATGGAGGTTCCTCAAAAAAATGTAAAATACAACTGTCATGTGATCCAGCCATCCCAATTCTGGGTTTATATTCAAAGGAAATGAAATGACAATCTCAAAGAGGTATCTGCACTCTCATGATCAGTGCAGCATTGTTTACAATAGCCGAAGTACAGGAACCACCTAAGAGTCCATTAGTGGATGAATGGATAAAGGAAATTGGAGACACACACACACACACACACACACACACACACACACACACACACGAATATTGAGCCTTTAAAAAGAAGGAAATGCTGCCATTTGCGACAACATGGATGAACCTAGAGGTCACTATGCTAAGTGAATTAAATCAGAGATAGACAAATACTGCATGGTATCACCTGTATGTGCAATAAAAAACAAAAAATGTTGAACTCCTAGAAAAAGAGTAGAATGGTGATTGCCAGGAGCTGAGAAGTTGAGGAAATAAGGAGAGGTTGGTAAAAGCTTATAAAACTTTTCGTTTTAAGAGGAACAAGGTCTGAGGATAACAACACTATAGTGTATGACAGAAATTTGCTGAGACAGTGGGACTTAAGTGTTCTCACTACTCCCCCCAAAATATATACTGGAGGTGATGGATATAGTCATTAGCTTGATGGGGGGAGTCCTTCCATAATATATGCATCTATCAAATCATTACATTATATATTTTAAACATCTAAGAATTCTTTTTGTCAGTTACACTTCAAGCTGAAAACAAGAAAAAGAAAGTGAGAAACATATTATAAAACCACAGGAACAAGGTAGTAGAACAAAATTAAGATAACAGGCATTGGAATCTGACTCCAGCCATTAGCTGGGTGATCTCCAGCTAGTTGCTGCCTCTCTATGCCTGTTTCCTTATCTGGTAAATGAACATGAACCCAATAACTATCTCATTGGGCTTTTTGAAGATTAAGTGAGATAATACAAAGTGCTCAAGTATCCTTGAGTATTTCATATCTGGGAAATACTCAACATATGTTCATTATTATTAATCACCTATATTATATTGAACATATTTGTTACAAAAATATTGTTTCTAAGAGATACCATTATGGGGTTTATTTTCCTCTTTTTACCTTGTTATATTTTCCAAATTGAAATCAGAAGTATATACTTTTATGAATTAAAAAGAAATATATGCAGAAACATCTGGAAAGGGCTTCCAGTGTCTTGCCCACAACAGTTCATCCAGACCCTTGCTCTAATGGCACAATGGGTTGTCCTAGGCAGCTAATGCCAAATAAGTAATTTACATCCAAGACTGGTGAGAACTGCCTGTCAATCCTTTACTGTTGAGTTTCCTTAGGGCAGTGCCTCACCCAAATCCCCCTCTGTGACCATCAGCAGTTTCTTCCTCAGGTCCCTCTCACTGGAATAATTTCCCCTCAGCTACCAGCCTGGTGGCCACCTTGCCAAGGGCAGAGATCACACCCTCAGTAAATGTTGGTGGGTTGAATGAATCTAATATGATATCCTAAAGATTAAAAACATTCTATAAAGTCAGCACCTTATTGTTTTACACAAAGTATCCAGTTTTCAGAAAAAAAAAATTCTCACTTTTTTTTTTTCAAAATGTTTTCTTTCTTTTTTTTATTTTTTAAGATTTTATTTACTTATTTGACAGAGAGAGAGATCACGTAGGGAGAGCAACAGGCAGAGAGAGAGGGGAAGCAGGCTCCCTGCCGAGCAGAGAGCCCTATGCAGGGCTCCATCCCAGGACCCCGAGATCATTACCTGAGTTATGCAGAGCCTTAACCCACTGAGCCACCCAGGTGCCCCTCTCACTTTTATATACATCACCACTCCAATTAAGCATTCTCAAGGCTTTCACTAAATTAGGTCCTTAAGGTAGATTTTCCAACGCTGATAGAAGAGTCATATAACTCAGATTAAATTATGACTTTCACTTAGTCATAATTTAATCTGAGTTATATGACTCTTCTATCAGCGTTGGAAAACTTTTTTGGAAAAAAAAGTTTTTTCTGGAAAAAAAGTTTGGGAAAAAAAAGGCTTGGAAAAGCACCTTTTTCAAGTACTCAGTTCACATTTAGTTGTATTGTAATATTCAGCTTCAAAAGGTGGCTTTGGGAGCAAAGACTAATACAAAAACAGCCACCTCAAAACAGTATGTCTTGTGTTTTATTGTCATTTTAGTTCTAATCCTTACCCCCAAAGCTTCTAAGATGGGAGACTCCCAGTCTTCAGAGAACATGAATACACTAGATTAGCAGTTCTCAAAGTGTGGTCTCCAGACCTGCAGCTCCACGATCAAATGGGAATTTAGAGAAATACAAGTTCGCGGGTCCCACCCTGATCTACTGCCTCAAAAACTCAGAAATTTGAATCTGTCCCTCATGGTGATTTGGATGCAGACTCAAGTTTGAGAACAACTTTTCTAGACACATGAACCCAACTAACAAGTATTTAGTTGTTTAAATGCCAGGACAAAATATGAAGCTAAAGCTTTGGTTGCCTGGAGATACACTCCTCAGGGCAGAAAATAACCCTTACCCAAGCTTCTTGCTCTGGGAAGCCCGAGACTATAGTGATATGACAATTTTGTTGCTGAGCGAAGATTGAAGAGAAGATATCAAGGAGAAAAAAAATCCATGGATCTAGAGCAAAGTGGAGGGTTTGAAACATCATCACTCAATTTCAAGCTGATGGCAAGAGGCAGCAGTCTCCTGACGGCATGAAACAGCATGCTGAAGGTAAGAATTTGATCTCTCCGATTTGCTGGAAAACTCATTTGGGAAAGTCACAATCTTAAATGGCACAAATGCCATTTTTAAAATCCCAATTTTAAAATCCCTATATGAATGCTCTATGGCTTTAAAACAGCTACTGACCAGTAATGAAATCTTAAAAAAATAAAAAATAAAAAAACTAGGTCATCAAAAATCCCATCTCTCAACTGCTATGAAGATTATAATTTATGTCAAACACTTCCCTACCACCTGGTAAACAGCACAAACTTTAAAAAAAAATGTTAATTATCATATTGATGAAATATTTTGTCCTTATTGTAAGTGCTAGAAACACCTAGTTACCAAAAGGCATTCCAAACCTAATCTCACTAGGATTTCAGTTTTTACCTAGTGAACTTCAGTTCCATGGAACTACATGGCAGAAACCCACATTCAAGGTGCAAAGACCACAAGTGATATTAAAAAAACAAACAAACAAACAAACAAACAAACCAAGATTAAATACATCTAGGGATAATGACAATCCTAACATTTTTATGGATTAAGCTACCTGGCATGGCTCTTGGCATATACAGGCAATCAATATTTGGTTGAATCTGAATTTGTAATCCATATCAAGGCATGGTGTATTTGGCTTACCAGGATTTCAAGAACCCCATGATTCCAGGCCGATTCCAGGCTCACTTGGGGACAGGTGTGTGACTCCTAATTTCAGTTTAGGAAGAAATCACTCTCCCGCTCATATCTTCCAATTGTGAGACAGTTGCCACTCAGTCCTGCTTCCCATACCTGTTTCTGATCCCCAAGACTCAGAGAAGCAGGCATGACTACTGTCTCATTCCCATTTTATGAGTAGGGAAGCAATTGTCTTGGCAATTCCCCAAGATTCCAAACACCCTCAGCAGAGGAGTAGGACTAGCTCTAGAATGCCTCTTCCAGGACCACACTAGCAAACAGGAGTGGTTTCATCAGATTCAAGATAACTGATGAACTGTAAGGTCTAGACCTTCAAAACTCTCACTAGAGAAAGAATATCAGAAGGTTGGGAAACAAGAAAGCACATAAGGAAAAAAAATGCACCAATAGAAAACGGGACTACTTCTTTAACCCAGAGCCCTTTCAAATGTGCCCCCCTCTTCTTGATGGACATACAGCTTCACAGCAAGCAAGAAACCCTACTTCCCAGTCTCCCACGTGACCAAGTCCTAGTCAGTAGAAATAATGACCAGATTCTTAAGTCACCTGCTGATAAGGACATCCATTTCCTTGGATTTTCCCCACTGCTGGCTGGAAGTGGGGGCAAGGAAAGCCAAAGATGGAAACACAGAGTTACACCGCTGGCCTGGCTCTCTGGGGAGATACAGACGCCTGTGGTCTCTAAGCACTTTACTGGTAGGTCTCTGTTCTAGCAATGTAACTTCTCTCCTCCTTGTACAGAAATTAAGGAAGGCAGGCAGGAAAAGAGAGACAACAGAAAAGATAAATACTATATTAATAAGCCATCAGAATCTGTTGTAGAGAAATGTACTTCATTATACAAGGAAGGAATGAGAGAGAAATCAGCCTTAGTAATAAGGGCTTTGCCATTCACTTAATGAGAAGAGAAAATACTTAACAACTCTCTGCATAAACAAATATTATTTTGGCAAAAAGCAAACAAAATAATGTTAAATGTATAAAAACGAGGAGGTCTGGATAACAAATGAAAAATATTAAGACAAACTGCCAACAACTTGCTGGATCCTAAGAAAACAAGAACATTAAAAATTCCTTAGGTGCTATTTTTAAATAGCCAGGAAGCCTGGTTTAAAAATATTAACCATTCTTTTCTAAAATATAGCAGTTAATAATAGGTATAAGAAGAAATGAGCCATATAGCCTTGAAACATGCATGGTCAACTTATTAAAAGCCCAGGGTTATGGGTTTCATCTAATCAAATTAATACAAGCTTGTCCGCCAAGAGGAAGACTGGACTAATGAGAGATGGCAATGGCAAGAAGCTCCGGGGAACACCTTAATGAGAAGAATGGGGCTCAGTGCTGGGCGTGACTGGCTCAGGTCAACTCTTATAATAGATTAAGTATTAATGAGACAAAACCAGTTGGCATCTCACCTTTTTTTTTTTTACAGGTTAATGAATTCCACAGCTTTGTGAACATCATCTATCTTAACACTGAACACAAGTCACCCACATGTCTTGAGAAGTGATGCTTGCCAAGGGAGACAATAAAGATTTGAAGATGCTGGACTCTCCTGGAGAAGAGAATATTCTGTCTCCCAGTGAAACACCAAGAAAAAGCAGAGCTTTAATTTGTGACCTCCAATCACAGGAGATCTTTAAAAAAACACGAATCTTGATGAAGTTATTTTAGCTTCCCAAATGAAAGTGTCATTAGTAAACCTTCAAGTACTGACTATTCCTAGTCTTGAGTTCCCACTAACTTAGAGGTGTTGATTAGGTTCCAATGCAGTGCGAGTCCACAACCAAATCTATTTGCAAATTCAGAAGGGCCTGCTTCAAATTCCTCTGCAAATGTGTGGACTCTGCTTACAAAACCCACATGAGTGATCCCAAAGCTTTGATAAAAACAACAGAGAAGGAAAAGGAAAACCACTTATTGGTACTAAAGCCTTTACTGTAATAAACCAAATATATTTACAATTTATACAAATGTTTAACCTTCAACAAAAATACAAAAAAACATTTCACAAGATGCGAAACCAGGAAACAAGTTCATTGGAGACAGCACTGCTCTACGAAGCACAGAATGTGAGGGGAACCGCAAGGAACAGGAAGGTAATCTCGGCAGATCACACAGACAGACAGGAACAGGCTCTGCCTACACCCCTTGGCCCCTCTGTCCACTCTGCCTCAGTGCTCCGTTTGGTCTAGGTAGATAGGTGACCTTCAGCTGATAGACTCGTCGCCTCCTCTCTGTAGACTCAAAGTAGTTTCATGTCAAGGTTTGGAAACAGGTTTTCGTGGCTTTCTTTTTCCTTTTAAAGTTACAACTTTTCTATTTCTACAAATTCTCAAAACATTTTGGCCCGATTCAACTATAAATGTTATACCACATCATGTTTTCAGTAGATGACTTCATAGACTGTAGCCTTCTTGTCCCCTGAGCCAGTGACTATGTACTTATCATCCACAGAGATGTCACAGCTAAGCACGGACGAGGACTCTTTGGACTGGAAGAGAAAACAATGGGCGCAGTTTTAATGGGAACAGAGATGCTCAGGGCCCCTGCTCCTCCCTGAGGTGGCTTCACTTCTGGAGTCCTGGAGAATGCCCCAATCAAACGGTCATTCTGGGCAAGGAGCGCTGATCTACTTACCTGGAATATACTAGCTCCGTAGGGGGTCCGCCATGCATTGAGAAGGTTGTCTTTGCCAGTACTCACAAACCATTTACCTAGAGTTCGCAAAGGAACATGGAGGTAAACAAGATTAAAATCCCTCCTTAGCAACCTGGACTTCATCAAACTCAGAGCATTTCTAATCACGAACTATTATGTCTAAGCACTTGGCTAGGATGGGAGTAGAGAGAGCAGGTTTTAAATCCAGGCTCCACTGTGAACCATCTGTGGTCTTGGGTTTTGTCTAAGCAGTGGCAGGGACCATGTCAGCCCCACAAGCCACCGGATACACTTCAGACAGGATCACATCCAGCACGCAGTGGGTCCTCAAATAGTGAATCGATAAAGCTGCTGACCTTGTAGTCCGTTTCCTCACAATGAAATGGGACTAGGAAGGATTAAACAACAAACTTAAGAAAAATGCCAGACATGATATATGGCACACAGAATGTGCTCAGTGACTAACAGCTACTCATCCCTCCATCCATCTCGAGGATAAATATTTGACTCCACATGAACTTCTCTCTTCATCTTCACTGCAGAGTAACATTGTGGGGCAAGCGGAATATGCCCTTCTCTGATCCTAGTTCCCTATCCTGCTCAGTCCATAACGACTTCCAACATGGCTGCCCCAGGCTTCTAAAAACCTTGCCCCCCTACAGAGTGGTAACTAATTGCCCTCCACCTCTGCGCTTAAGAAAAAAAATAAATCTGTGTCAAAATCTTGTATTAGGCAACTGTATCCCCTGCTGACTTTTCTCACATTAGGAAAACAGGCTGAAACGGACATCACGATGCTCTGAGGGACATATTAAGACAGCAGAATTATTGCATCCAGCTGCTCAGAGAACATTTTTTCCAGACGTGATCTCTACTGTATTTTTTTTTTTAGAAGTATTTTCCATTGCGGCCATTGGCGTCCTCCAGTTTCCTTTCAGCTCAACTCACCACAATAAGCAAATTTTAGGGACAGCACACAGCTCTCATGGAGATGCAGCTGGTACTTGTCAGGCTTATTCACGTGAAGAACTTCCACATTGCTACTCTCCATGCCCACGGCCAGCCACTCCCCAGTTGGGCAGTATCCAAGGGAGAAGATCTGTAGGAAGCAGAACAGGCTTGCTGGTGATTTTGCCCAATAAACCGAGAAGTGAAATGGCAACAAGAAACGGGTAAAACAGCAAGAAGAGGGGGATGTAATCCGCAAACTCTGGATTGCAGTAAAGTCCACAGGATAAGAGACCCAACACAGACCAGCCAAGTGTTAAACACCTTTATGAAAACAAACAGAAAGCTTGGAATACATACATCACATGTGATGAAATTATTCTTTTAATACTTTTTGAAGTTTACTTATTTAAGTCATCTCTACCCCCAATGTGGGCTCAAACTCATGACTCTGAGATCAAGACCCACATGCTCTACCAACTGAGCCAGCCAGGTGCCCCAAGAAATTATTCTTAATAATATGACATTTGTGGGGCACCTGGGTGGCTCAGTGGCTTAAAGCCTCTGCCTTCAGCTCAGGTCATGATCCCGGGGTCCTGGGATCGAGCCCACATCGGGCTCTCTGCTTGCCAGGGAGCCTGCTTCCTCCTCTCTCTCTCTGCCTGCCTCTCTGCCTACTTGTGATCTCTGTCAAATAAATAAATAAAAATTAAAATAATAATAATAATAATATGGCATTTGTGTGTATATGTATGTTTTAATGTGATCCTTGTCTTCTGCAGATACTAACTGAAATGCTTGTGATGAGATGACGTATGTCTGGGGTTTACTTTAAAACAATCCAGTGTTTGGGGGCAGGAATGATACGGGAGACAGGTCATGGGTTCACAACTGTAAAGCTGGGTGATGGGCAAGTGGGCTTTATTGGACACTTCTCTGTACTTCGATATATGCAATGACAGTCTCTGTACTCGTGTACACTTGAAATGTTCCATAAATTTTTTTTTTTTTTTTTTTTTTAAGGCAGACTGTAAACAGTACCCTAACTCATACTGGGAAAAGGGCTGGAATGAGTAAGACTCTAAGAAACTCCACAAAAGATTAACAGGGACATGAAATTTAGTAATATGTGTAGCTGTACACAAGTAATGATCAAAAGAACAATTCCACCCACAGAAAACACTTAAAATGGAACTGTCTTTCCCCAAACAAGTCTAGATTCAGACGCTCACCATCTAACTCATCCCCACAACCCATGAAGTTGCCATTTCATATCATTTCAAACCTCCATCAATCTAGTCAGCCACGAGTCCCTTTTCCCAGGGATGCATAATAAAATGGGCATCCACAGAGATACGACTGCATTTTTTTAAGCTCCCAGATGCAAGGGAAATGAATTAACTTTCAGAGCTGTTGTGATTTTTCTCGACTCCTTGTGATAACCCTGCCTATTTTTCAAGCTGTCTTTTTATATGTGAATCAAATAATCCTCTCTCACCCCCACATTGGACGGTGGGAATATGTTCCAACAGGTCAAACCACAGGTTCTTCACTGGACGAGTTCCTTTGGTGAACTCGTCCATAAATAAAAGTAACAGGTCTTAACCGATAGGGTTTTAGAAACCACTCTAAACATTTCAGGGATGTTGCCTGTCTGTCCGTGGGGGTTGTTTTTGTTTGTTTTAAATCGGCATCTCAAAGTCACGACTGGTGCCTTTTTCTTACTATGGTGGGGTATAAAGGGAGGGAGAAGCAGACCAGCTCAGAGATTCCCAGGGTGGGGGTAGGGTGGGGAGAGCTCGTCACCTGTGAGGTGAAGTCGTGCTGCTGCAGCTGCCGCCCCTCGCGTAGGTCCCAGGACCTGACCGTGTTGTCCAGGCCGCCCGTCCAGAGCTTGGTGCCGTCGTTAGAAATGTCAATACAGCTGGCCCCGTCTGTGTGGCCCTGGAATTGCCTGATAAAACAAACCAGACTGAATAATGATTTCCTGCCAGAGCTCAAGGTAAACACTATTGTGTTGTTAGTTTTGGACTCAGTGTGTGTGTGTCATCTCTTCAGTGTCTGCTGATGTGCAAGATCACACTAACCTTCCCCTGAGGAGGAAACAGCACCTGCAGATTTTCCTTTTCTTTTTTCGTGGTCCAATTGCTAAAGATGTGGAATGCCATTGTAGGTCATCACATGGGAGAACTTAAATACGCTCTTATAGCTCTTCTTACAAATCGTCTGGAAGGGAAAATTCCTCCCAGGTCTGGAAAAGTGTTTGAGTGTTAAAGGAAAAAAAAAACAAAAAACAAAAAAAAAGACAAACACACAGAATCCCGAGTATATTGTGTAAAGAAAGATGTAGGCCTACATCACAACATTAGGAGCTCGGGGTCCAGAAGCACTTACTTTTCCATGAGTGAATCCATAGGGTGATGACCTACACGGCAACAAAGCATGAGCTCACATATTTACTCAACCTTGCTTTCTGGATTAGAAACAGTCCTGTATTAGGAAATCTGGACTCCCAGAGACAAAGGGTCATGTTGGCCTCCTGACTCAAGGGCCAGCATGAGACAAAGCTAATTGCTGAGGCTGACCCATGGGCACCTCAGCAGGGACCCTGCCTTGAAGTGGAGCACAAGGTTGTTCTCTTCCAGGGAACTCTGGTGCTTTAGTCAAGCAACACTACCAAAACCAATTAACCAACAGAGGTTTGCAGAGCACAGATGCTCTGCCAGGCCAAAGGCGAGTGGTTTGCTGAGGGAGAGGCTAAGGTGAACCACTGCAAGGTTGGTGATCTGTGGATCCAGACCCAGTTTTGATTGCCAAGAGGGAGCCAGCAGGGACATGACCAGAACAGGCCCAATCACTACAGTGAACCAGAGGGGATGCATGAGAATGGCTCGGGAATTTCAACGCCCGAAGTTTCTAGGTCTGTTCTTCCTCTAAGTTCCCCTCACTTTATTGTTCCCACAGAACTCCAAACTTTTAAACTGAGCTTAGAATTTGAAGAGCGTGGAAGACAAGACAAAAGCAGCACTTGCCATGAATTCTGAGACAAGATGACAACTATTGCTTCAAAAACTATTCCTCTAAAAATTATTCTGAATGTCCGTCTTTGTCCTCTCCCCCTTACGCACCTGACTGTTCCCACCCCATCCCATGCACACATACCCCAACCAGCCCCACTTTCCTCCAAGACTCCTCACAAGTCACACAGGACTACTGAAGTCCCAGACCCATCTTTTGAAAGTTCTACTACTCCTTCCTCAAACTTTTACTCCTTGACTAAAAATGGTTTTCTCTACAGACTTGAGCCGCCTGGTGGGTGCTCCTCCAACCTCCGTCCACAAATCTTGGTGCTACTCTCAGGTTCCTAGAAGGGAGGTGCTGACCGTTCTGGGTCTCGGTCGATACCGAGATATTCAGCAGACTCTATGACACCCTCTCACACAGAGCAGCTGTTAGCCACACATGGCCAACCCAAAGTGAGCAAGAAATTCGTAAAGCACTACCCCATTATATCCAGCAGGTGTTTACTCCCGGGGGCTAAAAGAGAGCAGGAATTTAGAGCACAGACATGAGAACAGCATGGCTGCGCGGCATCTTGTCTCCCCGGCACCTGACTGTGTGAGCCAGGCAGGCAGACTTAACCTTTCTCTGTCTCAGGTTCCTTACCTATAAAATTGGGATAACAGCAGTGCAGATGTTATAAGGATTAAAAGGATTAATATTTGAAAATCCCTTAGAATAAAAATTTTGAAAGTGCTATTTATTGAGTAATTTTTTTGTTTTTTAAAGAAGAAAGAAAAGAAAAAACAAACAAACAGCAAACACTGGCTAGGCTAAAAGTTTGAAGGGACTGTCTGCTCTATCTACTTGTGTCCATTCTGCTCATTCTGAGCTGCCCAGAGCATGACTAGAGAAAACAACAGCAACAGCATCAGCCACACGCAGGGACAGAGCCTGACTTGGTGACACTGACTGGATTCCTATGGAGAAGGTTTGGAGGGAGACTAAGCTGCTATGACTTCGAAAATCCATCCCTTCGCTCCGGCACAGGAACCCAAAGCATCAAAGGAGCCCTGCTAAATCATCCACCAGCCTACCACCACACCATAAACAAAGAGCATTACTGAGCAAAGAAAATAGGGAACGAAAAGGTTGAACACGAGCCAGGTTTACCTGGGATGTTTAACTAGTGCTTCCCTTTGTAAAGACTGTTCTATAGCATCTCGGTGTGGACTCTGACTTCAACAGAGGGAAGGAGCTGGTCAGAACCAAGGAGAGACACATAGGTGGCAGGACTGTGGCTGTCACCACAGTTAAGAGGACAGACTACAGGAAGGCAGGCTCATTCCTGGTTGGAACGACACCTGGACAGCACTGTTTTAGTAAGTGAGAAACATGCATACTTTAAAACAATTTTGTGGGTGAAGTTCACAGCATCTCCCTCTTAAAATAAAAAAATCACTTATTTGACAGAAAGCATGCACTCACAAGCAGGGGGAGCAGCAGGCAGAGGGAGAGGAGGCAGCAGGGTTCCCACTGAGCAGGGAGCCAGACTCTCGGCCTGATCACAGGACCCTGAGATCATGACCTAAGCTGAAGGCATCTTGAGCCATCCAGGCACTTCTGGAATCTCCTCTTCTAATGTCCCTTTGTGGATTTTCTGTTATCCTTTATCACTCTGTTCCTGTTACCCCAACAAGGTTCTAGCCAAAGCCAAAAGCACCTAGTATCCAGGACCCTCTGTACCACCATGTAATCCATGGTATGTTTGCTGCCCCTTGGCAAAAGTCAGGAATATTTTTTGAATAAGTCCAGCATCTGTAAGTGGCTAGAGAATGGGGATGTTAGAGAGGTAATAGAAAGTGTGGAGGATACCGAGCATGGCAGCAAGGCTGTAAGCCCCCCAGAGGGCAGCATCAGTTTTGTCTTCACACTCCCAATACCTAGCGCTCTAAGACCAGCACACAGGAGGCTCTTCCCATGCGCTGAGGGCCTGTGTGAAGCCTGAGAAGCAGGAGGCCTTCAGGCCCAGGTACCCAAGGAGGGAACCCCCACCATAGAAAACCAGAGATGCTCACCTCACCAGCGTCTGGTTGTGCAGGTCCCAGACGGCGATGTTACCGTCACTGCAGCACGAGAAGCAGACCTTGGAGTCGGGGCTGATGGCCAGGGCGTAGCACGCGGGGGCCGAGGACGTCAGCTCTGCCTTGATGCGTGGGGTCGGAGCCGCCAGGTCCCAGATGGACAGAGTGCTGGCCTCCCCTCCCACGATGAGGGTACAACCGTCAGGGAGCAATTTGCAGGAACGGATGTAGTTATCCCTGTTCTGTGAAATAAACATAGCTCCATTGCTATGATGCATGATCAAGCAATAACAATACCATGCTCTCTAGCTGCTATCTTGATTTTTGACTTGGAAAAGTGGTATTTCACAGACACCAGCAGGGCAAGAGTTCTGTAGCAAAGACTGAGAGCCAGTTGTAACTTTCCCCTTTGAAACAGTCAACAAAACAAACTCCAAGGCTCGCTCATGGGCAAACACTTAGATGGAACTTTTCCTGACATCCAGTTTCCTACTGAGTAGAAAGAATCGAAATGATCAGCAGATGCGAGGTGTGTGTGCACACACTTCTCTGTGAAGAAACCACTTTTCAAAGCTAGTTTATAAATCTCTGACCTCATCACCCTCCCTTATTCACTATTTGGAAAACGCAGACCTGCTGCCTACGTTCTGGTTTTCATTACTTTTGAATCTCTACCTAAGGCTTGTGCTGACTCTTCATTAGTCACGGGATCCTTCTTAGGACTTTAACAGAGCTGCTTCCTCAAGGGGTAACACGGCTGCTGCCATATTCAAGCCTCTCGGTGCAAAGAAATTGATAAAAGAGGGCATCTCTCTATCAAAACCAGCACATATTTAAAAAGGAAGGTGGGAGGGGCATGTGGGTTGCTCGGTCAGTTAAGTGTCTGACTCTTGATTTCGGCTCAGGTCACGATCTCAGGGTTGTGGGATCAAGCCCTGGCATCGGGCCCCGTTGCTGGGCATGGAGCCTGCTGAAGACTTGTTCCTTCTCCCTCGGTCCAGCCCCATAAAGACAAAGAAAGAGAAAGGTGGGACCTAAAATGACCCTCCCCTCCCTTAAAGAAATAATTGCTATCCTTCAACCCAAATAGAACTGAAGTTTTCCCTATGCTTTGGCCATGGCCTATTATTCAAAGATGAGAAAAAACTTTAAGCACGTAAATTTCAACAAAGGTGAGGAGGGTCACAAAATAGTCTTACTATTATAGAATGTCGGCCTATGTTGAAACATGTTGAAATTACATTAATGGAGATCTTTTAAAGTTATCTGATTAAAAAGCAAATCAATAACTACTAGAGAAAAAAAGCTGTTGTATTTCAAAGAACATTGCTGTTCTTCTTTTTGAAACCTCTGGCTCCAGAATCCTCGGCAGTGGCTGGGCAGGCAGTGGGTAAACCACACCCGCTGCCACAGCAGAGTGTGGGCAGGCTCCGTATCGGGGGTGAGGTGGCCCTGATTCTGTTTAAGGCCAGTGGTACATGGGCTGTAAAATCTGGGCTCACAGTTTATAGAGATCAGAACATGTCCCAACATGTTCTGTGATCCTGAAAAATGCAAAGCCGTATTCTCCTACCCTGGGAGCAGGCTGATGAAGTAGAGTGCTCCGGGAAAGCTTTCTCAGCATTCCCATTTTGCTGGCGGCCACCCCGTTTTCTGGCACCGTGATCTGTTAACCTTTCCTGAAGCTAAGGTAATAAAACCCAGCCAGCCCTCCCAGGTCTCCCTGAAAACACAGACCCTGTTCAGAATACTTTTTTTATGCCATGTTATCAAATGTTTACTATTCAATATTTATCCGAAGGCTGCAGGGAAATTAAAAGTTGAGTGGATTGCAGGGCTCAGAGTCCAGGCCTCGCTGTGCTTGCATGCATTAAATGGGAAACCCCCTTTTGAATACACACTCAAACAAGGACAGCTTCTGTAAACTACTGTAAAATATTTTTTAAAAGAAGTCCCCCAACTCTGGGATTTAACCACCCAAAGAGCAACAAATGAAGCCTTCAACATTTCAGGGAGAGGGGTGGGGGCGGGGGGGGCTACACAGCTAACGCAGGAAACAGAAAGGGTTTCCATTTCCTCATAATGGGAATAAAACCCAGGCCCAAACAGCCATTTCCTTATTGAGTCTCCAGGGAGACATTACCCTCGTGCGCCAGTTCCTGTTCGCTCACCAGACAGTCGAGCTGAGAGACGGGGCTCTTGTTGCCGGGGTGGCTGATGTCCCAGACCTTGACGCAGCCCTTGCCGCCCGTGTACACGTGTCTCGTGGGGTTGCTGATGGTCACCGCGCACACCACCTCCCCGTGGTTCAGGGTGTTGATCTGGCGCGCGTGCCGGGGGATTCCGGGTCCGATGAGGGCGTCGGGGGGGAAAGGGACAGGCTGCATCTGGCCGTCTGCGGTGACGTGGAAGGAGTATGCACTTTTGGAAAGGGGACGGTTGGAGAGAAAGACAGGAGAGGAGACAGAGAAAACATTTATCATAAAGCAGTTGGCCATTAGCTCAGCAGCATCTATGAGGAGGACAAAGAAGGGAACAATTTTCCTGAGGATTTTCTTGGAATCAATAGAAGCTGAAGTATTTACCAAAGGAGCAAATTTAAAATACGTGACAGAAGTCTAGAGAGTACCAAAGGACAGGTACATTGAACTTTATTTTTTAAATATTTAATTATTTTTCAATTGTGCCTAACCATTCCATAAGGCATTCCTTCCAATCACATATAAAATGCTAACTACGCTTCCAAATTAACATAAAATACCTCCCTCCATGTACCTTGTGAAATTGTAGGATTTCCTAGCATAATTTTAAATGATTATTTTTTATGCTTTAGAACAAAGCCCTTAAGAATTCCTTAAGAAGCCCTTAAGAACTCACATAGTAAACAGTGTATTTCAACACAGACAAACAAAAGCAGTTTTCTAAATGCACCAGTTTCAGGCTTGAATTTATTCTCTTTGGCATAATCAAGAGAAAATAATAAAAGATTCTCCGATATCAAATAGGTTGGTGATAGATTTCAACTTTTCTCCTTGACAATCTCCATATCTCCCTTGGCCACGAACCCACTTCATCTAAGGCAGCAAAGCTACTCTTTGCTTCTCTCCCCAGCTTTACCACATTCTCACCACTGAGACGTACAAGGCTCAACATACATGAGCTGCGGGGTGGCATTAAGCTCATAACTTCCCAGAAAGTGGCTCTGGGGGATGTAGAAGCTCTCTGTACTTTTGGCTCAATTTTGCTACGAACACAGAACTGCTCTAAAAAGTAAAGTTTATTAATTAAAAGAAAAAGAATTTTAAGGGGGTGCACTGGGGTTCCTGCCTACCTTCTCTTCTCACTTCTTCCTACTGCTGTTAACTGTGAGCAAGGTAATGAGAGCTCCACCAGCCCTTGGGGGCCACAGCTGACTCTGAAGTTGGGAATCAATTGCTGAAGGAAGTAGAACCCAAAGATAGGATGCAGAGGCCCTGGTGACACTATGGGGCTGTGATACCTGCCCTGGGCTGCCGACAGCCGGTATCTTTTACGGGAGAGAGAAATAAACTTTTAATGTTACTTTAAGATCTTGTTTTCCTCCCCTGTTCAATACGAACAAACCTAATCCTAGAACATTCTTGTTTCTTTTTTTTTTTTTTTTTTAAGATTTTATTTATTTATTTATTTGACAGAGAGAGATTACAAGTAGACAGAGAGGCAGGCAGAGAGAGAGAGAGAGAGAGGCAAGCAGGCTCCCTGCTGAGCAGAGAGCCCAATGCGGGACTCGATCCCAGGACCCTGAGATCATGACCTGAGCCGAAGGCAGCAGCTTAACCCACTGAGCCACCCAGGCGCCCAACATTCTTGTTTCTACCCCGAAATCTTAAAGCATATTTTCTGCCTTAAAATCTAATGATTTAAACTCCAAGCACTAATGTATCACACACATTATAAAACATGCACAAAGAAAAGATACTTTAGAGGGTGAAAGATATAGAAGTGCTAATATCTACCCCCAACATCCAAACAGATGGATTTATGGATTTTGAAGAGCACTGCTTTCATTTTATTCTTCTCTGAAGCATCAGTAGGCATTTTAGTAGTTCAACATGAAGCCTTTTCTATAGGTCTGCTTACATAACAAATGAACTATGTAGAGTTTCCTCCTTCCTGTGACCTCTGGGATAAGTCTGGGCCCTTTCTGGAACTTGTCATTGGCACCTTGCAGTCCCTTTACAGATCTGAAGACTATGGGTATTAACACAGAACTCATTCATTTTAATGCTAACTCAAATTTTGTAAAATAACTTAGCATGCACAAAACAGAAAACTGACACAGGATATCAGGTTTCCAACCTGCTTGCACATAAAACCTATGTACTTCCCTAAGCTTGAGAAGAAAATATATGCTATTATTTTTGCTCTATGAAAGGAAAATATCAAATACATAAAGGCTTGAGAGAGAACTTCCCCTTCCCCAAACCAAGACACGATCTTAAATATTTTATGTTATTTCCTGACAAACTGGTTCCAGCAACTAATATTATGTGGTTAGCTGGACCAATTCCTTAACATTACTCTTAATTGGATAATTGAGCACATAATGGGAACCCTATAGAATGTCCTAGAAAAGAAATATGCATATAGAACAACTATAGGTCAAAGCCTTTACAAGAAAACAAGCCACTGAGTCCCCTGTTTTTTATGCAACAGTACCCTTTGGAGTCCTTAGTAACATCTCAAGCCCACATGATTTTAATACATGTGCACTGGAGTTAACAGAACCTATGCCATTTATTATGGGATATTCAGAGCTGGAATCAAATAGCACTGGATGGCCCTTGAAGACAGGACCACCATAAGAACTGGAGTTTAACTCTATTCATGTTCTAGAAGAATTCTTCAAGGTCCAGTAGCAATTATGTGACCCCCTAAGCTGGGTCTGAAAATGACAAAGAACTTAAAGAACTAGGTAAAGCTGGAGAAATGACCAGAGCGTTTTCATGAAACAATCAAATGGAATGTATTTGGTTAAAACAGTGCCTGATGTGGGGAGAGAACTTGCCTATTAAAGCTCTCTGTGTGAGAATAATGGCACATGTGAAGGTCCGTTCCTCCATCGGCCTTATATAAATCAAGGTGGGCGCCTCCAGATAGGCAAACTCCCCATCAGGCACCCTTTTAGCAATTCTGGAGTTTTAGGGGAAGAAAATTTTACCTTGTATCACTTGGAACCCCTCTTTTTATGGAGTTCAGCGTTCCAGATTAAAACAGATGCACAAAGTGTAGACAGAGAGCTGTACACCCATTTTTGGAAGACACTCGTCTCTCTCCCAGGTGTCTCCTTTAAACACACAGGAGGTCTGTGATCATCATACCGAGGCAATTTAAAATTGATTCACAGTGCAGTGAACTGCTGCCAGAAGCTGGGAACATTTCTGGGTCCCCCGGGGAAATGCACATGGATGTTAATACATCAGTCACAGGGGGCCTCACAGGAAGCTGGTGCCGCCTGCGGTGCTGGAGAGCCTAATCAAATGAACAAACCAGAACGACACAAAGGGCTGATGGGTCTCAAAGAGGGATCAACTGGAAGGAAAAACCAAGGGAGCCGACGAGAGTCTGGAATTAGTTATATACCTACAGGAAGTACAAGCATATCATTGAGCAAAGGCCCCACTGATGGCATATCATAACGACGTTACAGACATCCCAGAAGGAAACAGGAGATCCTCTACTTATTGAAGAGCTAGGAAAAGTAAAATCAACCAGGAAGGGGAATTTATAAACACGGCACGAGGATTTATAAATATCTCCCAAGCCTAAATTCAGAAAGAGGCCGGCCACTGAAGAATGCATATGGAATGACTGGATTTATAGAATTTCAAACATGGGCAGAATTCATCTGTGATGTTAAGCCAGAGGGGGGTGGTTCCCATCAGCTACTGGAGAGGACCCAAGAGGGGCTTCTACAGTGAAACACTTAGCTATATACACGATTCACACACTTTTCCGTATGTCTATCTCAATTTTAAAAGCTGAAATTTGTTTGCTCAAGAAAAAGTTGAGAGGGCTCCTGACTGATGATTAAGTAGACGAGGTCCATGGCCTGGTCAGAGCCCAGACTCAGGTGTTAAATGGACGGGAGATGCCTGGCATGCTGGCCTCACTATGGCCATCCTTCCTGGCCTATCTGCAGCCTATTAGCATGTCCATTCCTGATCCACAAGACAGACATATAACCAAGTATGAGGGATGCAGGAGTTGCTCTAAGGGTGAAAAGAGCTGCAAAACCATTAAACACTGAACACCATGCTCCACACCTACAGGGCCTTCAGAGAATGGGAGCATCGGTATCAAACACACATGATTTAAAAAGAGTAATGTGAGGGTATGCTGAATCAAGGGCTCTCTTATCAACCAGTGGGCGAGTGTGGGGACCAGGAATGCAGAAAGGGAGGAAGGTGCCGGCGTCTGCATCAGGAAAGCCTGTGGCAATGACAAGGCAAAGGAAATCCATAGATCCTGACGGGCGAGAGTAGAGAGACAGCCCTTGGCAAAGAGGAGAAGAGGACACGTAGCTAGGACCGTGGCAAACTGTGAGGCAGAAGGGTGAGTTCCTCGCACCCTCATTGGGGCAACACTGCTGGGGCCACCCACCTGCACCCAAGAAAAGTCTTGGAGAACTCAGCCCCTGACCCAACCCAGCTTTCTGCACGAGTGCCCGCTGATCAGGACCAAATTCCGAAATCTGGTTGGAGAACTGAAAAGAATAAAGCCCCCTGGACAGCACAGATGTAAAAACTAAATGAAATCAAACTCTTTTGGAGCTGAGGACACTTTCTTTATTGGGCACACAGCAGAGGTGAAGAAATTCAAAGGAAGGAGTCCCCAGCAGCCCCCTCCACCCCAGGAAGCCTCTTGGGGACAGCGGCAAGCTAGAAAACAAGACTACGCTTTGGAGAAGCAGGTTGTTTTTCTTCCTAGCAGACTGGTGCTAATAAAACTATGCTGTGCTCTGTGGCCAACGGAAAACAGGTGTTTACAGAGTCGTCGGTTTGCTGGAAATAGACAGGAACAGCAGCAGTGGGATCCAGTAAATGGTGATGAAGAACCATGGCCCCGGAGATCATGGCTGCAGCCAAGACCCCGCCGCCTGTGGACTTGGCACTCTCGATGGGGAAGCTCGTGCTGTCTTAACAAGTATCAAAAATCCAATCATGTCAGAAACCCTCACGTGCTCTTCGGGGCTCGCCAAGCCCTTCACGATATGGCTAGGCCTCAGTTCATGTGACCGTCCTGCATCCGAAACTCCCTGCCACATGGGATGACTGGCCAGTCCCCTAAAATACCACACGCTGTCACGTCTCCCAAGTTGTGCACAAACTGTTCCCTCTGGCCTGGAATAGCACCGCCTCCCTCCTTAGTGCTTGTCACTTGTTCTCCTTCTCAGTCTGCCACAACCTCCCCAGGAGGGACAATTCTTTTCCAGGGCGCTGGCTCTTCCTGTAAGTCTCGGCTATGGCACGTATCACGCTGTGGATGGCTGCACGTGTTTACACTTCTCATTCGGTGTCTTGCCACAGCAGAGTTTTCAGAGAAAGGTGGGCTGACTTCGCCAGGTGGCTGGCACTCAGTACCTGAATCTCAACACCTCATCATCGTACCCTACTCACTTAGAAATAGAGGCACAGAAGGTCACTCTGGCAAGGAGAGTAAGCTGCAAGAAAGTAGAGGGTCCTCTAACCACCTGGGTTGTGCCAGCCAACTATCCCCAAGAAATTTCCAGTTGTCCTATCAAATGTCACAAAGAGACAGTACCAACATTCCCAAGGGGGGAAACTGGTCCCTAGAGAGCCTATTTGGACCAAAACAAAAGGCAGTGAAAGCAACCACAGTGATGGAGTGAAATCCATGGCCCTTCCCCAAGTCAGCAGAGCCCAATGGACATGGGACCCTTCCAGAAGCTTCCACAGGTCACAGGCAGAAAAGCGTGACCCTGTGCTGGCAGCTTAAAAGCATACCAAAGAGTTAAAAAAAAAAAAAAAAAAGTGAGGAGACCCAGATTAGAGGTTCAGCTAGTAACTAATAAGATGTGGGGGCATAGGTAACTTACTTGTGCCCCATCCCTATATTTACAACATGCCCTGAGAAAACTTGCCCACTAAACACGACTGCGGAGGTGTGGTGTAAATGAAGCTGCATAAGAAAGTACTTTGAGAAAAGCACGACACACAACATAGATTCAACCTCTGGTTCTCGTGTCAGGAGGTAGCTCTTAATCTCTTATTATTTGGAGAGAAGCAGCAGCAGCGCAGGGGAGGGTCACTGGCCCACTTGGCTAGTAAGTGGAAGGCCCATGATTCAAGTTCAGGGCATCAAGGGCAGGCCTGCCACAAAAGTAGAGCTCTTGATCTTCACCCTAGCTTCCCACTGGCACTACACTGGGCATTATCATCTTCTCGAGAGGGAAAACACGTGCCCATCAGGATGAAGACAGGTAGCCTACACAAGAGAAATCTTCTTGTGTCAATGTCATCAGGGCACTTCATTAGAGAGTCCTGGCCCCAGAGGCTTTGAGGCCTGGGGCATCAGGGCCATCCTAAGGTAGATGAGAAGAATGTAATTTATGATTGTGGAGGATACTCTTTGCTTCAAGAACTAGTATAATGAAGGTGGTGGCGGGGGACTGGGGTGTGAGGTTGCAAGGAAATCAGAGTCATATTATTCTAAGATTTCAGCAAAAGAAAATAGGTCCTTGGGAATACAATTCCTCTATTTATGGTAAAATCTCCTTCACTGCCGACATAACTTTACCTTTAACATTTCTTCAGGTCTGCATATCTAACTCATAACATCTATAAAACACAGGATTTTTCCAGTTTGGTATCCCGGCATTTTTCCAAACAGCAAATATACAGATTGGGGCACAAAATTCTGACCCTATTTGGAAGACAGCATATCTACGTGAATGTAGGGCTTTAGTAACAATTAGATTATAAGGCGAGAACTTAAAGCATTAAGACGGGAGTCTCTGTGTTTTTCTTATTCATGACTTTAACGTACACCTGACTATTCCCATTTTTTGAAAAGGCAAATGCAGAACCTTTTAAAATGGACTTTAAAAGAAAATTACTCCAGAAAATTCTCCAGAGAAAACAGGAGATGGTCTAGTTGATATTCTAGGAGGTTCTCTAGCAAAGTTAGTATTTATGATTCTGAATTCTAGGCCCTACTTCCTCTACCAACTAAATGTCTGAAAACCTGTGGGGCACCTGGGTGACTCAGTTGGTTGTGTCTGCCTCTGGGTCAGGTCATGATCTGGGGTCCTAGGATCGAGTCCCATGTCAGGCTCCCTCTGCCCCTACTCGTGCTCTCTCTCTCATAAATAAAACCTTTAAAAAAAATAAAGGCTTATGCTGGGCAGCAACAAGGCCCCCATGCAGGACAAAGATTAAAACCGGAGAGATTCCTGGATAAAAAGTAAAACAAAGGAAAGTTTAAAATACAGCCCTTTTAAAGCTCAATTTGAAAATTCTAGCAAAAGAACCAACCAGTACAGGCAAACAAACATTATGTGAGCAAGAAAGAAGCAAAGCACACTTACATCTGATAAACAGAAAGGGGTTTCTGAGAAGGGGAAGAAGGACAGAGAGATGTACAGGGAGGTCAACTCTCTAGTAGCTAAACATAACTCACAGCAAAATAAAGGGCCTTCCATTGCAATATAGTCTCAAGAAATCAGCTACACATTCCCAGAAGATCAAAGAGTAGAAAAACAGAAATTAAACCCAAACCCATATGTGATAATGAGACATAAAACAAGCATGTTACTTTGGGCGCTTAATAGACTAAAAACACCCAAATACCAACACCAGTGAAAAGAGGGCTGAATTAAGTTTCAAATCCACTAAATAAGCCAACTGTGGATTCTAGACATGGTCAACAGAGGAACCAGAAGCAAGATCAGGACTGGAAAATGGGATAGGGAGTGGGGGCAGGGGTTGACCACGGAAATGTCTTCTTGGCTAGAAGCCAGAATGGCCGCTCTTCACTGCTGCAAAACATGTTTTCCTAAGAGGCAATCTTACCCCATATGTACTTAAGATTTTCTTTTCTCTTTAGGATCCAACTCCAAAAAGGCACTTTAAAGATTTATTTAAACAGTAAACGAGTGGGTGTAAGATTTCTCAATTACATGTCTAGCATTAAAACACAGGGTGAAGGAACCTGGAACGAAGCTGGATCTTAAGCCAAACTATTATTAGTCTGAGTTATTACTGACCTCTAGGTGCTACTACTCGAGGCAGGAAGGGCACAGCCTCCAAGCATGGATGAAAAGGAAAGTGGTACTTCGGGGCCCAAACGCCGTCTTGGGGTGGGGAAGGGCGGAGTGAGGCACAGCAAAGAGATGTTGACCTAACTAAACTTCAGAATTTCTCTTACCAGGATCTCCACAAGGCTCAGGGGAACACATTTCCTAAAACTAAAAGTGAGTTCAAGAGAAGCTGAGCAAACAATACCAATTAAATCTCGCCTCGAGGGTTTGGAAAACACAGTTGGGGTGACCTCTTACAAATCAGCAGTGCTGAACTCTAAAATGCAAAAATGTGAATCTCCTTTGGAAAGGATGAGTCACAGTCTTGCACAATCCCGGACTCATCTCCCACCTCCTCAATGCACCAGATATTTGTTTACTGGGTATTTGTGCTCAAGGGGACAGAGGGCCTTCACATGCTTCAGTTCCCATAGGGAAGAGGCAGGTAGAAATCGGACATGTGCACATGATAGTAACTCAAGGCCAAGGCGTGCAAAGTGTCACAGGACGTTACAAGGTGTTCCAGGCACCAGCAAGGCCCCATCAGCAGACATGCTTGGGCAGAGGCACGCAGCTGCATGGTGAGGTGAGCGTGGGAAACTTAAACCACAGATGAGCACTTACATTAGAGGCCCTCTCGAGATCCTTCCAGCCTCACTGGAACTCTCCTGGCTCTACTGACCGGAAGGAACTCTTCCATGTGCACAGGAATCCCTCAAGCTCCCCTGTACTGGGACCATGTGGCAGGCTGTCCCCTCTACCTGCAATGGTCCACCGCTTCTGCCCTCTCTGCTCTTTGGGCTTGTTCCTTCTGCGCATGCTTAGCTTTCAGTGTCTCCTCCTCACCCCGAGGAAGCCCGTCCCATCCTAACCGTCGTCACTCCTTACAGATTTGCCTGCCACCCGCTGCTCTGCCTTCACAGCGCCTCAGAAACATACTCCAGCACTTGTAATGTTTCCACATCCGCAGGCCCCCAGAAGGCGGGGAAGATGAACATTCTCTTTCCTGGAGCCTGCTCAGCGTCTAGCACAAAGCCTGACACATAGTTCTTGCTCAAATGTCCATAGTAACTAGCTGTCGCCCTACCCAAATATTACTTTGATTGGTATTTGTCAGAGGCTGACATTTGCAAACCTTTACCACACCTCACTCACCCTTACCCTGGCCATGTCGGTTTGACACCATTTCTCTTAAGTGTCTCAGACCAAAGCAATTCAAAGTGTGGTCTGCAAACATTTGCTACCATCCACATGGAGATCAGCTCACTCAGGGACAGAAGTGTTGAAAACGGTTACACTTGATCTTAGCCAAAAGGCCGAGAAGCGATGTGTTGAAAACGGTTATACAGCAACTCGACAGAGCCAACTTATGACAGCTGACTCTTGTAATAAGAAACTGGGTCAGGACGCCTGGGTGGCTCAGCTGGGTAAGCATCTGCCTTCGGCTCCGGTCATGATCCCAGGGTCCTGGGATCAGGCCCCACATCGGGCTCCCTGCTCAGTGGGGAGCCTGCTTTCCCTTTGTCCGCCCCTGACCCAGCTCATGTTCTTTCTCCATCTTTCTCTGCATGCGCTCCCACTCTCTCTCAAATAAGTAAAATCTAAAAAACAAAATAAAACAACCTCCCCCGTAAAACAAACACAAAACCTCACACACACACACACACACCCCCAAACCTCGGACTTACACTGTATATCTTTCTTCTCCTATTCATCTGTATTGTCTGTTATAAGAGTACCGATCTTGGTCGCATTGGAGAAAAACTGGTCATCATAGATGCTTTGAGAAGCAATGCCTCAGGGAGTATTACTTTCCTCCACAATGAGGACAGGAAGCCCTCTCATACTAATTAATGGATTAAAACAAAGGAAGTAAGATGTATAGCCCAGATCCCAGAGATATCGGTGAACTCCATTTTCCCCTTCTCATACTAACTTGATCTTTCTCACATTACATGGCTCCCCTCAAACTTAAACTCTGATCCAGAGACTCACTCTCCTATGTGACTCTCACAACTTTGCTGCCGCGCCCACTGTCATTGTCCCTGAGCACATCATGTCCTAGCTTAACACAGCTGGGAATACAAAGAAATCCAAGGTGCTCACAAGCCAAGCCCCTGAGTATTTTGGCTCTAATAAGCATGACACCAGTCTTATCATTCAGAGAAGCCTTCAACTTTGTGTCTAATTGCATTATTCACACACACACACACAACCATAAGGAGCTAGGTCGGAGTTAATGGTCCTCTGCACCTTCAAGACCATAACAACAGCTCATAGCTCTCCCCACCCCAACCTATCTGCCTCACACCTCACATTCAGGATAGAGCCTTGGCAGTCAGACATACCCCTACACCTCCAACTCTTGAAACTGGGTTTCCCTAATGGTCAGCTGAACTTGGCATTATTTGCTTATTATATCCCTGAAGATTCATTAGTTACTATTAATTATTGCGTCTTATCACATTACTCATTTGCCCTTTATCCACTCGCCAGTCTGTAGGACAATACAACAGCTAGACTGCCAGAGACCACAGATAAGAAATACCCACTAAGTGCCCGGGGGCATCCAAGGCTGGATGCAGAAGGGCAGACCCAGGAAAATATGAGGTTACTCAATCAGAAGAGATCCACCAGGTAAGAAAGCATTTATAACACTGCCCCACCCCCAAGCCTGCTCTTCCCTGGGCTTAGATGTCACTGTAAATTCTTAATATCTCTACATGTTCTTAGCACAGAAAAAGTTTCATTTCTTCATGAATCAAATTACCATGAAATAGATATTATCATGCATGTAAAGTAGAGTCTACTTCCAAAAAGCAGGTTATGGAGTAAGGAATTCCACTTTTCCTCATGCTGCTGGTCTATTTGAAGAAAGACTCCAATCCAAGTCACACAAAGATGACCAGGTAGTTGAATGGACCACTCAAAATAATGTAACATGCAACACACAGTGGACGCATAAGTAAAAGCTGAAAGCAACCACACAAAGGCAGAGAGTATAAGAAAAATAAACTGAAGGCCTATGACACATACCCTTATTTGGAAAAATCAAAATTGTAAAGGCCCTATGGAAGAGCAGAGTATGTGCTGGGAAGTAAGCCAGACACCCCCTACCCCCATATTTTACTTTTGCTTTGTACGAAAACTAAGGACTTTAGGAATTCTTCAAAATCTCATTTCTAATTACGAACATATGGAAAGCAAGTGATTTTAAGTGACCCCGGAAGAATAACCAATGGGGTTTTTCAAATTCTGAATGCTCTTTTGCCCCTTTAATCTCTCTTTCATGATTTCCCACAAAGCCACGCTGCGTTTTGTAATCTTGGATCTCTTAGAGTGAAGCACGCACCAAACTTTATTGGGGACGGGGGAAGGGTGTGCAGGGAGGTTCCAACCTCCAGTGCCGGCATCCGACAGATGCGACAACTACCTTTCGTACAACTCAAGTTGCCGCCTACACAAGGAAAAGGTAACACTGAGACAGGTAAGGGGTCGACTGTTTCAAATTTCAGAGATTTCAAGAGTTGATGAGAGCATAACCATTGCCCACAGCACAGTCCTGTTGAAAACCTCCAGCAGCTACCCTCTGACCAAAGGCACAGCAGAGAATGCTTCTGAAGAAGGGTCAAGCGAGGAGGGCCAACCTCCCCGTTCTTGCCTCCCTCCTGGCCCCCCGTCTACAACAGCTTCTCTCCAGAAATAACCAAATGCATGAGATCACCCATAGTGAAAAGACAGAGGCATGACACCTACAAGGTGCCTATTTATAGAAAGTGTTAACACTCCTCAGGAAAAGACACTAGAAATCTCCTTGGAAACACCCCAGCCTGTGCTCCCTTTGGAATTCTAGTCTGCTAATAGCCATGACGAAGTAATTGCCTTTAAAACAAAACTGAAGAGTTAGAGGTACTTACGGTTTCCCCCCAGGGATTCCTGCCAGGTTTGGAGGGATGGTAGGTACTCGCATGTGAGGGGGAGGATCAAACCCAACCTGGAAACAAAAATAAGACATCGAAGACTCAGTTTATGCAGAGTACGCACTTGGTGAACACATATAAAGACTTTTCACTAGAAACACCCACATCTCCAAAGCAACATAAACAGGAACGGTAACACATGCTAACATTTAAAAAAAAAATTACAACTCAAGGAATACTATAACCAC
This sequence comes from Mustela nigripes, assembly GCF_022355385.1. Lineage (NCBI taxonomy): Eukaryota > Metazoa > Chordata > Mammalia > Carnivora > Mustelidae > Mustela > Mustela nigripes. The sequence goes on along the minus strand of NC_081565.1, from coordinate 70,196,819 downwards.
CTGTAAATACAACAGGCCACGCTCCTTTCTGGGGAGGTCAGTGGGAGTGCGGTCTATTTGTACACTGAGAACCAGCTTCCCATAGCAATTACTTCCTGTGGACTCAGGATGTCCTGCCTTGCCCAAGCAAGTCCAGAGAACAGTGTGCTGTCTGAGTCAGGATTTCTAGACCTTGGCACTATCAATGTTTTGAGCCAGGCAGTTGTTTGTGGCTGTCTTGGGATAGTTAGCAACACCCCTGGCTTCTACACTCTAAGTACCAATAGCATTTCCCACTTCTGATAACTGAAAGTGTCTCCATATATTACCAAACGTCCTTGGGGGCGGGGGGTGCAAAATCGTCCCCAATTTCATACCACTGGTCTAAGTTACCGCTTAAACATGCATGTATTCCCTATTCTGTGTACCCTAATGAAGGTATCTTGTCCCTTAGCTGCCTACTTTGTTTCAAACTATCTTGCCCCCCAATGCACAGCCTTTCTTATTAGTACAACATAAGGGAAAAAACCCTACAGACTTCACTGTCAGCCCAAACTACTGGAGGTCATGCCATCTGAAGAGAGGAGAGGAGAAAACCGAACATGACCTATTCTAAAGAGCCAGGAGAAATCTATAGGGACTTCTATTTGCTACAGGATATCATCTGTTTCCTTTCCCTGATGCAATCGAGGGTTACAGTTGATTTTGCCCTTTGCATACAGTTTTGTATCTTTCCAGTGAAAAATGAAGCTATTTACAAGGCTGGGCAAGAAGATGGGCAGGCTGCCCCTGGGTTCAGTCACCTCTGTTTCCTCACTGTTGCCCTGAAATCACTGCTTACACCTGAGTCACACTGTTGGTTTGAAGAATAATAGAGGCATGGAAAGAAAACGTTACAGCTTCTCAAATATTTTTTCCTAAGAATTAAAGAGGGGGGATAAAAAACCCTCAAGAAAATGAATGAAAAGGCTTCTGTGAGCTACTTGAGTCATTCCATCGCCTTCCAAAAAAAAAAAAAAAAGAAGTCTATTTGGGGGGAGAAAACCAGATGTCCCCTGAACTGCCAAAGTAGCTCCTAAACACTGCCTTGTTTCATCCACGAAAATAGTAAACCAAGAAGCGCTGTGCCCTAACTTAATGCAGAAGCATGCTGATGGCAGCGGGCGGAGCACGGGGACACTGGGGCTCTGTTTCGCAGGCGTGGTTGGGGGTCCCGGCCCTGGCCTGCCCGCCAGCCCGCCCATGGCACCTACCATTGGGGAGCGCCCATAGGCCACCACGGCGGCGGCAGCGGCGGCTGCACTCATCTGCGGGGACATGTTGTGCAGACTGGCGTAGGCGGCGCCGGGGCTGGTCAGCTCGCCGTTCATGCCGGCGTGGGGCACCATCCCGAACGGGGCGGGGTACGGCCCAGGCACCGCCAGCGGCGTCCTCAGGCCGGCGGCTGAAAGTAAGCACAAAGCCGGTCCAATCTGACCATTAGTTCCAGAGTCACTCTAGCACCATTCAGGAAGGGTGAGGACAAAGAGGGCTTCTTCAGTAAGGCAAAGGGGGTAGGGGGCATTTGGTGTGTGTGTGTGTGTGTGTGTGTGTGTGTACATACGTGTTAGGGCCATTCATGAGGAAGACTTGCATGAGGGTGTGTGTGGATGTAGGGGGCAGGCTTGGGGGTGGTTTCATCACCACCAACTCAGCCCGATTCATCTCCAGGGAAGAACAGACCCCAGGGGAAGCACTGCCCACGGGCTTCATCCTTGGCTTGGCAGCACTGGGAAACCAGACAATTAAAATTAAATAGCAGTACTGTACCCAATTCACAGAAGGCAAACAGAGGCACAGCGCACTGTTTACCTGACTTCATCTTAAAAGAAGGTTTTGATAAAATCCAGGATTTCTCCTTCAGTCTAAACTTTCCATTCCCTGCTGCCAATTCCAAATGAGAACCTGACTCTGGGTTTACTACCTAAACCAAAGCCCGGGCTTAGGAGGAATATTCTGGGGCCTATTTTCCTCTGGGCCCAAGGTGTTAAGGAAGATAAAGTTAGAAGTTACCAACTAATTCACGGGCTGGAGTCTCAGTGAAACCCTCCCAATTTCTACTGACAGAGAGACCACGGATTCCTGAGGGATGGACCAGGAGAAAACCATCCAACTCAAGTGAGCAAGAAGCACACTTGGGCTGGCCGTTTTGGTCAGTATTAGCAAACTCAGACACGCGGTGATAGTTTCGTAAGGAGGTTATGTGGGGAAAAATTATCGGAAGCTTTATTAAGTCCCTAGGATTTCGATTATTTAGGGGGTGGGGGGGGAAGAAAGCCAAATGTAAACAGTCGGAGACCAAACAGGGTACAGCTGCTGAACCTAAGGACAAACATCTGTTTCTTATCACGGCTTTTCAGGGATAGGAAGGAGGCAGGCAGTCGAGTGCGTTTCATATTCATGGGGAAATGGCGTCAGGAGTGCACAGACGAGGAGTCAAGCCGGGAAAAGGAAAAATAAAACAAAACACAAGAGGCGAGGCTCTACCCGCTTGGTTAACGAGGGGGTCCATGGCTGGAGGCTTGCCGAGGCCTGGACGGAGTCCTGGAGTGGCACTGGTGCCCGGCGTTGGCATGTCGCTCCGAGGCGTCGGTGTGCTGGATTTCAGAACAGGCGTGCTGGCTTTTTCATGCTGGTATCATTAAACAAATTAAATGAGTATTATTTTTAATCCAAGCCATATTACACAATTTATCACAACAGCAGCTGGGACACTGGGCACCTTCTAGCTACTCCCTCAGCCAATTTTCATAAATCCACACAATGTTGACAGCATTAACTTGTGAGCGAGAAATGTTGACCTTTCCTCTTCCTGCCAGAATTAAAACTCTAGCTAGAGACACAGAACATGATCACACTTCGTCCTCCGCAGATTTTATTTTAAAAAGTATTTTTCCATCAGGCGTGTGGACTTTGGATCCAGGCCAAGTTAGAATGATGACCACCCAGTGAAAAATTCCCACTCACTCAGAAACAAATGGCCGGGTCACCAAGAATGTCAGAGGGAGGATCCCTTTTCTACCCTTGCCTTTTAGCAGCAGTGGGATTGCGACTAAGAGTGAGAAGCAGCAGGGCTGTGGATCTGATGAGAAACCAACCAGCATCTCAAAGGCAAATGCCCTAGAAGGATTCCCACCCGTTTGAGACTTGTGTGTGGACTTAAGCACCGCTACCCATTTGCTACATAATGGATGTGGCCCCACTAGCGCAGAGTCCTTCAGGAGTGGGACATAACAGGGTCCTGGGGCACCATGCTCTGCACCTCAACATTTCATCCCTTTAAATTCCAGAATGAGGAGAGTGCTGTGAGCAGCAAACAGCATGCATGGGGCTAGGGAGAGACCTCAGCTCCCGCTGCCTTGGACCTGACAGGCAGTGTAAACTTGGCAAGCTCCACAGGCTTTCTGCCCCATCGGTGCCTAGGAAGGCTGTATAAGAATCAAATGCAGGACTCTTACGGCTCAGGCTTTTGTGAGTTACGAGATGACATGCTCCCCACTATTTGTTGAATGGCTGCAAGCAGACTAGGAGGCTCCGCCCCCCTGCACCTGTTCCAGGCTTCTCTGGGGGCTCCTTGAGTACATCCCCATTCTGATACCAAACCCAACACGCCCCGACACAAAGGGTCTGTCTAAAAGAAGGTGAACTCAGGACTTCAACTTCCTACGAGGTTGCACATCCCCGAAATAAGAAAGCGACGAACATGGAAGCTTGCTGTCTCTCTCTAAGGACATTACCAAAAGACATTACCGAGAGGAAGAAAGGAAACACTGTGTGAGACAAGAAGCAGGAGTCACCGTCTCACTTTTAAACACTTAAAAATATACCTCTCACTCCATAAAAGCCCACATTTCAAATACTTTAGGGTCCTCTGAACTGCAGAGAGAAACACACTGCTACACAGGCAAAGTGACAGCTCATGAGACCTACCAAGCTCATTTCTTTGGACTTCAAAGAAGTGGAGCTTCCTGAAGAGGCCGTGGACGCTGGGCTGCTAGAAGCATCTTTCTTCAGCAGGCGGTTTTTGTCAATCCCGTTTTCCCTGGGTGAATGGGTGGGGCTTGCTCGCGGAGAAGAAGGGTCCTCGACAAGTATAAGCAAAGCTTGTGTGATTTCATTTAGAACGGATGAACCCTGCCCTTCATGGACTCTATCTCCACACTAATTCTCTAAATTAAAGGAGGACACTCTAAGTCCTTCAGATCTGGGGGACTTGGGAATGTGCCCCCTGACTAGCAATGTTATTATAATTACACAGGATGGTGTTTGCACACACACCTGTGAAGACCACACAGAGGAAAAGACATCCAGGAATGATCTGATGCATCCTCATGCTCAAATACTTTGCTCAAAGGGCACAGAAAGGAAAGGAGCACCAGGCACCCAACTTAGGAATCCGAAATGACTGGGAAAACAGATTTCTTTTAAAAAGGAAACAAAAGTTCTTGTCAGACCACTACCGCTCCATCTGTGAACACCACTAAGTTTTTAATGTGCAAAGTTGAGAAAAACCAAAATACCATGGCTCCACTTTCTGTTTCTCATAAGTCACTCTGAAAATAAAGTTTGAGAAAATGAGTAGTTACCTCATTAGACACATCCACAACTAAGTTGTCATCGCTTTTGTCACCATCGCTATCCTGGAAAAAGAGATGTTAATGCCGTTTATTAAAGGGTTGGAGCCCCAGTTACATTTCTATAGTTCTTGGTAGCAGACACACTGAAAAATGGCCCAGGACATGCCTACAGGTTCCTTTCCAGATTCCCAGACCTACTCATTAATACTGCCTTCCCCTCCTTACCTGACATGGGAGCTACCGAAAGCCACAGGTAGGAACTGTTGCAGTAGCATACCTGCTAAAGATCGTTCGGGTGAGGGCCAGTTGCAAACACCGGGTGCAGAGTAAGAGCTCAATAAATGTTTGCAACAGGGGCATTTCTCCTATAATCTGAAATCCTCCCATGGCCTCCTATCAGGGCTCTTTTCCCACTGGATGTCAAATTAAGAACATGATTTCATGCCATTCCTTTGTGTGTATCATCTTGAAGATAGGTAACAAATCTAGTGTTCACAGACAATTTTAATTATAAAGACAAACTTCAACCATGTTCCCATGGGGTCATTAATTCTTGAAGGGAAATAAAAAAAGGAACAATAACACCAAAAACAACAAAGCTATCTACTTGGCTGGGATAATATACCAAGATCTAACCTCATGTTAAGAATAAAAATCTTTTACAATCAGCATGGAATATTTTAGGAGAGAGGGAAGAACACAGGATGGCAAAATCTGGAAGGCACTAGCATCCTGCAGTAGGGCCTATAGTCCTCTTCATAAAGCTATACCATTTGCTACTCCAGGAAACTGCAAGGTTGTCCTAAGTTTGAAAAAGCTTCAGAAAAGCTATTTAAGTGTGTGCTCACTCCTACATCAAGTTTAGAGCAGACTGAAAAAGTCTACTTTCTTAGCCAAAAGGCCTCCTGTCCTTTAGTACAGAGATACAATAAGCCTATGAAAAAAGTAGGCTCTCACCTAATTCTCCCAAAGGAATGGGTCACTAATTTATGACCAATACAATCCTTTTACTGAGTCACTATCAATTACAAATATACAAATATTTAAAAATTTGTACTAATAAGTAAAAGAGCAAATATTAGCCATGTTGGCTTTCTGGGGGGCCTCCAAGTCCAGCTAGAAAGTTACCCTCAACTTTAAATCCTTACCCTTTACAGGTTTTTTTCTAACTGTACCTGGAGTTTTACATGTGGAAGACCCAATTTACTTTCTTCAATAGTATGTTACTAGATTTACTTTAATCACTGTTGTTAAGGCACCATGCAATTCACTATAACAACATAAAATTATAACCAATGAGGAAACCTGGGTAACTCAAAATAACAGCCTGCTGAAAGAAACATTTTCATGTAATAAAAGAAAAAATAAAACTAAAGAAGATTTTCTTTTTCTGTTAGTAAAGACCACAGAAAAGCACAAATGTTTTCAGGTGTTGAAAACACAAAGACGGGGGCGCCTGGGTGGCTCAATGGGTTAGCGCCTGCCTTCGGCTCAGGTCATGATCCCAGGTCCTGGGGCTGAACCCTGCATCAGGTTCCCTGCTCAACAGGGAGTCTGCTGCTCCCTCTCCATCTGTTGTCCCCCCTGCTTGTGCGTGCTCTCTCTCTCTCTCGGACAAATAAATAAATAAATAAAATCTTAAAAAAAAAAAAAACACAAAAAACAAAAAACACCCAGAGATGGTGGTGGTGAAAAAAATACAAGCCAAAAGGTTTTCTCTCTTAGAAAAAAAAAAAAAAAAAAATTATTAAAAGGTTCACATAGTATACAAACTGACAAAAAGAAGCGAATAACTCATTTTATTACAATGGGCTATGAAGTGAGTTTTTAGGTAGTCCGTACTTTCAATCTTAGCTTTGGACCCTTCTGCAAATGTGAACCTTCACAGTCCAGTGTAGCCTGGTCATCAAGAGCTGAGGTCTGAGGACTTCGCCCCAGATTCTCCAACATCATTTCAGTACATTGCCCTGAACTACCTATACATCTGGGCATACTTCATGTGAGCAGGTTATAAAACAATTAATGCAGAGCTACAGATTCCAGATCACTCACTACTCAAAATCTACACGAGCCTCATGCACAACAACTCAAAAACTGTATTACCGGCAGTTTCCCAATTTCTGCATGTCATGGACTAGCTTATTAACAATTGATGCCATATATAAAAGTACCTGCAGGGGATACCGGCTATGGGCAATGGCAAGGGGCAAACAGTATGTGCGGCAAAGGCTTGGGCTAGGATGGAGAGAGCCTACAAATCCAAATTCTTAGAATATTATCATAGTACACAGTGTGGAGCAATGCAAGGACCTCTGGCAAAATACCCTCTCCAAGGCGCGCCTGGGTGGCTCAGTCTGTTAGGTGTTTGCTTTTGGCTCAGGTCATGATCCCAGGGTTGCAGGATTGAGCCCTGTGAGCAAAAGCCTGCCTCTCCCTCTCCTCCCTGCCTGTGCTCTCTCTGGCTAACTCTATCTCTCAAATACATAAATTAATTAAATCGTTTTTAAAAAAAAAAACACAAAAAACCTCTTCAAGGCCCTCAGTTTGGGGGTCCTGGCATAGTGATATAGAGCATGGATTCTGGAGTCAGACTGCCTCCAGGCTCCACCACTAACCCTGAACTTGGGCAAATCACTTACAAGCCCTGGGCTTCAGTTTCTTTAACTACCATACCTGGAGGTATGGTACCAAACTGACAGTTTTAAGAGTCAAAAGAAACAATCCACGTAAAAGCACAAGGTACGTGGCATGGACAAGCTCTTGCTCAGGAAATACTAGCTATTGTTAGCTACGGGCTAACCAGCCACCAGGAGGCAAAGAGGTCTCACGTGTTAACCCCCATCTCGTCCACCTGTAGGCGCACCATAAGTGGACGCTTCTTCCATAAGCAATGGGAAGTGGGCTAATCCTGTGTTTTATCCATACTGGTCCTGACAATGTGTCCATCATGAAATAGACACACCTGGGGACATACGAGAAAACTCCAAGACATCTATCAGCTGCAGTGTTTATGACACTCAGACTCGAGCTGGTTGCCACTTGGCTTGGTGTGCTCTCCTCGTGAAACAAGGTTCCAGCTCGATGTGAGTCAAGAGCCGTCCCTTCACAGTCACGCATTCTCAATCTGCAGGGTCTGATCTGGATGCCTCCAAGGTTTTTTCTGTTTTTACCATGGACTTATGTGACCAAACTGCTTGCAGTTCTAGAGAATGAGCTCTACTTCAAGACCAAATAGGAGCCTGAATAAGTCAACAGAATAGTATCCAAAAAGGTATTTTGTGACAGCAGTGTTTTTACCCTGATTATTTTAGCAGCACAGGCTACCAACTTTGCAGGGCCCAGGACAGATGAAAATGCAGGCCTTGGTTCAAAAACAGAGAATTTGAAGACGGTGAGAACAGAGCATCAAACCAAGGGCAAGGTCCCATGAAGAGCAGGGCCCTGTGCAAAGCATAGGCTGCAGGTCCGGCCCCGCATGTTGGTATCCCCTCTCATGAGGAACTTAGGAAGCCTAAAAATATAATCATGAGCCTGGAAGCACAGAGTTTACAGCTCTAGAGGGAAATACTACCCTTATAAGAATCTATCCTCTTGATAGTATTATTTATTTATTTTTTAAAGATTTTATTTATTTATTTGACAGACACAGATTCAAGTAGGCAGAGAGGCAGGGAGAGAGAAAGGGGGTGAAGCAGGTTTCTGCTGAGCAGAGAGCCCGAAGTGGGGCTTGATCCCAGGACCCTGGGATCATGACCTGAGCCGAAGGCAGAGGCTTTAACCCCGAGCCACCCAGGCGCCCCTGCCAGTTTTATTTTAAAGGATGTGGAATTATCACTAAGATCTTAGAGCATGCTTGTATGCTCACTTAGAACGTGAGCAACTAAGCAAACAAATACTGTTTCAGGTGATTTATTTACTTACATAGTGGCTGGAGTCCTTATCATCCACCTTTCTTTTTTTGATGTCATTGGAAAATTCAGGCCCGTTTCTGCGTTTATCGGTACCCCTTAGACTGTCTGGGACCAAGAGGGAATTACTCTGCAAGACAAAAAAAAAAAAAAAAAAAAAAAAAATCAAAGATTCCTTCCCAGATCTCTTTGTACACATGAAAACCCAAACCAGGATGTGACAGCTGTTTCAGAAAGGTGATACCTACACTGCCTTTCATTCCATGTAATTCATCTCATCTGAAGACTTTGATGGCAAACATTTATAGATGCTTAAGCACTTGGAAGGAAGACCCTGACTATGCAACGAAATCTTCCAGAGCATGGTGGATCCTTCAGGCTCGACTCACTTGAAATGCTCCTCTGCTCTTTTTACTATTAGAGAGATGGGAGCTTGCTGTTTACATGTGGATATGTTTTTATTTTTTCCCACTGCAGTTTCCTGGTTGGGAATACAAATGGCCTAGGAGCGGAACCTGAGATTATTCTACCGGGTGTATTTTGTGACTGTAACTGTCAGTGTATGCCCCTCGAAAAAGACACACAGAGAGCAGGTGGGATTAACAGCATGGCTCCCTAAAAGGCAAATCACATTTTCCACAGCAACAATGACGGAACTCTTCTGAATTCTTTTAATTTACTGTTGAAAATAAGATTTAGTCTTCCTCGCCAATAGCACTGAAATTCAAGACCCAAAGTGAGTAGTTCAGCCAGTGAATCTTCAACAGCGGGGCCAGCTCCTGCACACAAAAGCAGGAACAAGGACTGATCTTTTCTACCAACCACACAGGATACTTTCATTCCCATGTGCTGAGTACAAACTGTTGACCCAAAGAAAACAGGCATTTTGGGTCTTTGGGGGTCACATGACAAGTTCTGACATCCCTTCAATTCCCATCTCCCCTCAGGCTAAAGCATCAGAACATGATACAATGAGTCCTTTTAAGTACAGGATTAGCATATGCAAGGGGGCAATTTGTTCAGTGATGTGTTACCGCCTCCAACAATACTGAAGGCGCTGTGCAGAAATCTCCTGCACAAAGCCCAGATAACCCCAATTTCTGCAAGATGCTGGAGAACTACCAGGGGGATGTCCGGGGCCAACAGACAATTATGTTCCCTTTCTCTGCCACAGTTTAAAATAGAAGGGGCTGGGGGAAACCTTTAAGTCAGACCATCTCTAGTGCAATGGCATCTACCAGAAGCAAATTATTAAAAGCCGGGATGGGGGAGGTGTCTTCACTCCTAACCAGCCCAAAGTAATCAGGCAGGTAGCTGGGTCTGTAAGCTCCCTCCTGAAAACTGTGGACCCCACCATGGGAACATTCCCAGCTCCGCTCAACCACACATAGGAGGAAATCAAAACGGGACCAGGAGGCCATCTGAAGCCTCTTTGCCCGCTGCAGGGGCTGACACTGCAGCGAGCTGAGCTTTGATTCATGACCGGTCAAGCTCCACAAATGCAGGAGGCTTACATAAAAGCAAAGGGAGGGACTCATGCAATTCAATACAGAGCGGCTCAGAGTAATGTCTTTAGCACAGCGTGTGGGGCTGAAAGGTGAACTGGCTGGATCCCTCCACTAATGACCCTGGTAAATGTCTGCTAAAAACAAACGAACCTCTCTGACCCAGGCCCCTTCGCTGATAGGATACAGGAGACTTAACCAAACTCCTGAAAGTGCTAACATGCACTCCCAAGAGCCAAGGGAGGGGAGTAGCAGCATGCACTCAGGTATAAACAACATTCCAATACACCTGCCTGGGTTCTAGATTTTACCAGGACTCCTCGTCCAGACCGTTACTGGAGGCACTGAGGGCAACAGCACAGAGCACTGAAGCTTTATATCTGCCCCAGTGCCCAGAAGAATATGGCACAGACTCGGCATCCACTGGCAATTTTAAAGTTCAGTCTCTGTCCACAGGGTCGCTGTCAAGGCCTTCCTGCTATAACCAGCACGGGGCATCCAAACTGCTCAGCCATTCAGAGCCATTCAGAGATAGCATTTTAATGATCTTATATTTTTTTAATGAAGTCAAGCGGTACTGTAAACTTAAAAGTAAACTACACTTCTGTTAGCAACAATGCAATTTGTTAGAAACAGTAACATTTCTCTAGTTGGACCCAAAAGCCTATCAAGCTTTGAGGCCTCTGCTTCTACATGTTAGAAGTTACTACTGTAATTCTTGCTTGCACGGCTTAAATGAGGCCTATAATCTGAATAGGTTTTGAAAAGCTTTGGAAGTTCCTCTAAATTTGGACAGGACTAGTAATTAGCACCGCTACTTATGTGAAAATTGGCTCCATTCAAAATGGCAGACTCAGACAAGTTGCAAAACACAGTGTCTCATCGTACATTTGATGCCGTAAAATGGATTCAAAACAAGGCAGCAAACACTGTGGGCTGGAAGGCCTGGGGGAACCACAGTCAGGAGCCAGGGGGGATCGGGTTCACGAGGCAGCCCCGCCCCAAATGGACCACTTCCTTTTACCCCTGTTCCCATGAACCCAGTCTTCTTTGTGTAATTGTCCCCGACATCTTTCAGCCCTGACACTGCTTTCACTGTCGTTCCTGACTTAAGCAAATGGTTCCAGCCTAATGAACTTCACCGTCAGCAATAACAGCTGTTTTGGTTAACGACTGCCTAGGTGACCCTAATCTTCGTGACTCCCTCGTGTGCTCCCCAGAAACTCAAAAGTGACTTCACAGGTATTACTGGAACGTCTCATGACAACAGAAGTGTTTCTGGTTGTTTTTTTTTTCACCCTCATGATCTGTGTTTTCCTCACACACCAGCTTATGTTCATCATGACCCAGGGGTGGAACAACCGTCATACTGATGGTCATTATGAGCCACTTTATACACATTTTAACAATAAAGAGATTATACCTGGGTATTGAATGAATATCATTTGGATCTTCAAAATTTATCTTGGCTCTATCTTGATTTGTTAGACCTGGACTAGAATAACATAGTATCACATTTAACATTAATGTTTAGCATTTAATCAACATTTAAGAAGAAGCCATTTGCAAAATAATGAAATTAAGGTTGCTTGACTTCGTTTTTTTTTTTTTTTTTCCTTCAAAACTTGTGCATTGGAAACACAGAAGTAAATTAGAATCACACCTTTGAGGAGGCCAAAGCAACCGTAAAAGACTTATTGTTCATCATCTTCTTCATTCCCCCCACCCCTTTTATCTGGAGGCTTGACCAGAGAAAGGCGGCCATTTACTTAAGGTCACAAAGCTCTTTCTATTACATCAAGGCGTCTCCCCTCCCAGAGGAGTGATTCTTATACTCAATTTATGTATGTAAAATACTTGTCCCCACACACTTATCACTTAAGAGTCACAATGGCTCTTTAACCATTAACGTTTAACCATTTAACATTCTAATGTTACATAATAATGCCTAATACACACTGCATGCTTTCTCTGACTGCCCCCCCCCAGCAAACCACAGTCTCTGTCTCCCTTTCTCTCTCACACACACAGACACAGTTTTATGCCACGATAAGAAAACCATAAACATATTTTAAAAATTACATCCGACATTAAAATGACCTGAAAACAGTCCCAAATGCCTGCCTTTCCACTCATGAATCCTGCCATTTATGACCCAAGATGTGCACTAAAACAGGCCTCAGCACAGAGCAACAGAGTGGTCCAGAGCCCCACAGCACCCTTTTCGTGACGTCTATCATGGCTGCTGGGAGCTCTGAAGACTTAGCTGCTACCAGACTTCTCCTCCCAGAGTCCATATTTTGAAAGCCTTTAATCTACCAAACAGCATTCATCAAGTGAAGTTCATTTTCAAACATTTAATCTGCCAAATAAATATTTAATTGTGAATCAGGTTTTTTCTTTTCTTTCTTTCTTTCTTTTTTTTTTGATGAGCATGAGAACTAGTATTACCACACTGACTGATATACTGTAACGCTAGCCAAGAAACTCAATGTTTTATTCACCTTGCAGCTGGTAAAATTTAAGTGTCTGCCAGAATTCTTAAAAAATGATAATTACTGGGCAGATTTCTATTACAAATGTCCCGAGGTCTGGGATTTTTGAGACTGTATATATAAAGTTTCCCTTTGTTTTAAAATTGTTTTAACTAAACAAAATCATCTTATTTACTTTGTGTCTTCCACGAGAGCTCAAAATTGGACATTTATATAGCCCAGAGGGGAGATTACGAATCTGAGCAAATCAAGGTCGGAAAACACACTAGGACTTCAAAACAAACTAAAATTCTAGAACCAAGATGAGTTTCTGTACCTTACATCTTGTACACACTTAAGGGAATGCAGCCAAGTAAAACAATAAAGAGAGAGATCTATCTATCTGACAAGTCTCTGGAGAAAAAAGATCCCCCTTGAGCATTAAGTACCAGAGTCAGAAAGAGGGTCCACAAGACCGATTAGCCCCATTGGTGTGTCTTTCTCTCCATTTGTAGGTGGAAACTACACATGAAACGAAGAGATAAGGGACAAGGACCGAGAAAACATGCACCCCCAGGGAACTCGCTCTCTTAAAAAATCTGGGGAACGTAAAAATCTCAGGGTGCACCTTCACTGACCACAGGCCAACTTTGCCTACCATTACTGCAGGCCTCCTGCGGATCAGTTCTCCCACTCACAGCGGCGTGATGCTTAAGAACAGTTACAAGACGAAAAGAGCCACTCAGAGGAGAAAAGGAAAAGTAGCAGATCTTCTTATGTTACAACTGGTGTTCACTAGTTCTAGTCACTAAATCCAGATCAAATCATTCTAACTGGGTAAACCATGTTTCATAAACACACATACCAGGACTAGCCGCTGCTGTCGTTCTCTGGGTGCAAGTTAACTACAGCGCTGGCAGCGTGTTTGAACCGAGCGGGCAGAAGTGCACGATCATTCTCTTAAAGCAAAAACAAACATCCAAATGCAAACATTATACCACATCTTCATATAAGAACTTCCCACGGTAAAGCATCAGAGCCTGCTGCACTGGAGAGAAGATGCAGCTGAATCAAGTGAAAACCTCACGATTTGGACTCTGTGTTACCTTTATATTCACCGTTCTGGACAATGATGTTTCCATTTCATGCTCTGAATACCCACTCAAGATTGAGGCAGAGAAACCCAGATGCTTCCGTATGGACAAAAACCCGTCCTTATTTGCTGGTTCCAAGACTTTCACTTTTCTTTAGCAATTTAACAGTAATGGCTGTTCATGTAATGAAGATACTCTGGAAGGTAAACTCCAGAAAATATGAAAGAAAGCAGGTTTAATGGAATGTTCCCCTGTCAGTGTTACCAGAACACTCGTGACAGAACCCTCATGTTTCCTTCATCGACTCTGAGACCTCAAAGCAAGTCTTCTGCCAACCATGTCTAAACCCTGAAGCCACCAGCAGCAAATCTGAAAGGAAAACCTGCTCATGGAGACAGCAGAAGCTAGACAGGTTTCCCTAATGTGAAAATAATGCACATTATTCAAATGGATTTCTTTAGCTGCCATGCTGATTCCCCTTGGGAAGTTTCTCCTCCCTGCTGGAAAAGTGTTTGTGTCAGAGGTACAGACTGGAAACTCATGACACCTCATTTATCCTCAGTTACACTAAGGCAGTGGGAACCCAATTTGCTAGCACACTCTACACTAACAATTAACTTCTCGGTGAACATTAAAACAATTAGGTAGTGACGCACCCCGTCACATCTGTGCGCCTTCCCGATCTACACCTGGTACCAATTAAGCCATCACCCCGCGCTGTACTTTTTGCTGCAGTCCAACGGGTCATTTGGATTCTGTCTGACATTTCAACAAATGTGTTTTTAACCCCTAAAACTAACGGGATCCCCACTTGTCAATGGGGAAGAGGGTAAGAAGGTGAAGGTGTGGAAATGTGTCTACTTGGCAACTGCATCGCATCGGATCTCAGGAGCCCCGGCTGTGAGGTGGGTCTGAAAGGCACACGTCAGTTTTTCGTACAGTTTGGATGCAAACTATGAGAAAGAACCCATGTGTTCTCGCACCTTGATCTGGGAACGCTGAGACCCTCTCAGATGCAGACTGAGTGGTTCAGTCAGAACCCCCAGGAAGGAAGGTAGCCACGTAGAAGGCACACAGACCCAGTAAACAGGTGAGCTGGGGGACCCACTGGAGAAGGAGACAGATATCCCCGACATCACACACAAAGCCCCCAGTTAGCCCTTGCATACCAGATAAAGAAAAACAAAACACCCCCCTAACACACACACATTGAGAGCTCACGATAAATATAATTATTTCCAAAGAACTTTTAAATGCTCTCATGACAACTAATTTACCCCACTAGGACTGTGGTGACAGCAAAAATCAAATCTGTATTTCAAACTGCTTTAAAAGCAGTCTTCGTAGAGCAGCTTAGCTAGCTGTCACTGTCCCTCTTTATTCTCTAGTCCCTGAGGACAAACTTTCCAGTACAAGAAACCAGAAAGCCCTGGGTCAGGACTTGCCTGTGAGTTAACCTGGATATCTGATGGCACTCACCTCTGCCTCTCCTCGCCTAAAAGATGGAGACCCCGAGTTTTTGGCTTACTATGTTTCAGAGGAAATGATAAAAATGATCATGGGGCTAAAAGGAAAAGAACATTTCTAAAGCCTGCTCTAAATGGTGGGCGTTATGTTTTCTACTCACAGAGCATGAACTGAAATCTGAAAAGAGTTTCGGACGGAGGTAATATATACTTCTATCTGCTTTCTGGTTTTTTAGTTAGGATGCCTGATGCCCCATCTTCATTGAAAGCACAGTGAGTTAAAACCTGAACATTTCTCTAGTTACACACAGGCCCCGACACCCTCCCGGTGAGTTATGGTGTCCACAGTAAACACACGCCTTCACCTGGTATAGGACAGACCACTCCCGACCATCTAGAAATCACTGCCCTTTCCTTTTTTCCAGGTTTCACCCTTCTCATGGCAATGATGCTGTGAGCAGTTTTCCCAGAGGAACTATTTTTTAAGCACATAGTTTTCAATTTTGCCAAAAAGGAAATCTGCTGAGACAACTGCTGAAAAAAACTTAAGTGTTTTCCACTGTGCCTAAATATTGAAATTTTAGGTGACTCATCTCAGTTTCATCCTTCACTTTCAGGCAATCCCTTGAAATAAGTCAGGAGATAAATTCATAAACAATTAGGCAGAAACATTTCCTCCTTTGATGAACTTGAGTATCATGAGCCCAACCAAGTTCAAGATGGGCTATGGACAGTCCCCTGCTCTCCATACTGAGAAACACTACCCAAATCTCCACAACTTCCTCACACAATTGAAAACAGGAGAAGAAACCACCAATAACTACACAGAGTGTGACCAGTAATGCATGTATGGCTGTCTTGCTACTCTGCAGGTAGAAACAATGGGGAGCCATTCCTAAAGGCTTGCTATTCATGGTCCCTGTTCATGGTCCTGTTCAGGGTCCCTAATACCCCTCACCCCGGGAGGCAGCCTCCATCACCAATTTATAGATGAGGTTAGGGGGAAGTTCAAAAGGATGGAAACACCTGGCCCATGCCAGAAGACCACTGAGATCTGTCTCTATTCAAAACCCGTATTCTCCTTATCACCCCATGCCCAAGGGTTACTGGGAGCTAATGGGATACTCAAAAAAGTAAAATTTCAGGAAAAGGCCAACATTAAGATATTCTCCAAAAAACTTTACGTCTTACGTTCTCCTTGCACTCTAAAGTGCTGAGTGTGATTTGAGAAAAAAAATCATGGGTGGTCCTCAGTAGGATCTAGTCCTACTAATTAACTAGTTAAGCAAAACAGCTGCAGAAGAAACACAAAATAAAGACACCACGTTATATTAAATAAAGTGATGGCTGTCATCACTATTTTAAAATACGTTCTATTCTACAAAGTCAGTTATGGGAGTGATAACCAAGTCCCTCAGAAAGGCATAATCTAAGTCTCTACCTCCATTAATTAGCTGTATGATTAGAAGTATCTAGCCACCTTGAGCTTGGTATCTTATTGGTAAGATGATGGTGTTGCACCATTATGACCTCTAAATACATTAACAGTGCTTATAGTTTTCAGGGCCAGGGACCCCTTTTGAGAATTTGATGAAGGTTATCATCTCTCTCCACAATTAGAGTAAAGAGCTCCAATCCAGAATGCTCTGTAGACAGTATTAGGGGGACTCAAGGACCTCCTGAAACCCACCGTGTACCCCGCCAAGTCCACATACCCTGTGCTCTGGAGTCCCTCCCAGACATATATCCCCATCATCTCCTCCCTCTTCCAAACAGTCCAAATAGTGGTCACACGTGTTAGGCATTCCACTGTTTTTCATTTAACAAGTATGTGGCTGTGACATTAAAAGACATCACTGCAAAATGGTAGCACATACAACTGACCTTTGAACTGGGTGCACCCCCCACCCCGACTCAGTCAAAAATCCATGCCTGGCTTTTGATTCCCCCAAAACTTAAGTACTAATAGCCTGCTGTTGACCGGGAAGCCTTACTGATACAACTGTTGGTTAATACGTATTTCGTATACGTATTCTATACTATATTCTTAAAGGTAAGCTAGAGAAGACAACCTTATATAAAAATTGTAAGGAAGAGAAAACACACTTATGGTGCCATCCTGGGTTTGTCAACAAAAATCCACATAAATGGACCCACTCAGTTCAAACCCATGTGGTGCAAGGGTCCACTCTACGTGCAGTGCCTTACACAGTGCTTGGCACATAGTATGTGCTCATTAAATAATTTCTTAAACGAATGAGTAGCAAAACACAAATTCTGTCATGTTTTTCATTGTATGGCTATACAATGCTTTGATAATTCTCGGATTCTAGGTCTTTCAAGCAGACTTACTGGAAGATTTCCTTCAGCCAAAACGGAACACAACTCATCTTCACATTAATTGAAACATCTGAAGTTTTTATTACTACATAAGAAATAAAGTCATTTTTGTTAGGTCATGTCATGTTTCTTTGCTCAACTGTAGCACTCTGACAGGCAGCCTTATGTTAAAAAAAAAAAAAAAAGAAAGAAAGAAACAAGTTTTGCAAGTAAATAAAAACCATAGTCAGATCTTAATTTAAAATCAACAGCCAAAGAGCAAAATAAAACCTCTTAAAAGTTTTTCCCTTTATCATTCATCCCTTTCAAAAAGAAGAAAGTTAAATGCCTGGGTGGCTCAGTTGGTTGAGCGGCTGCCTTTGGCTCAGGTCATGATCCCAGGGTCCTGGGATCCAGTCCCACATCAGGCTCCTTGCTTGGCAGAGAGCCTGCTTCTCTCTCTCCCTCTGTCTGCCTCTCTGCCTACTTGTGCTCTCTCTCTCTCTCTCTCAAATGAATAAATAAAGAAAAAAAGAAGAAAGTTAAAAAACAGTGTCCATATTTTCACTGTTCTTAGTACCTTTCATTTTTTTCTTGGGTTTTACATTAAAACAGACTACAGTAAGGCACGTTTGTTTTCCTAACAAATAACCTTAAACTAGCAAACAAGTGACAATTCTGTCACTAAAAATAAACAAACACCAACTATCTACAAATCTGGTTTAGACTCGCAGATGAAAATCCATACATACTCAAGTTCCCTCTGGGTCCAGAGAAGTCCCTGACTGCTGTACTTGATACATGTAATTATCATGTTTGTTCAATACAGAAAGAACGGCAGGAAAAAATCAGATCATATACTAGCGTGGAATGTTTCAGAACTCCTTGGTCTTACATATGACAGAGGTTCTCCATTCAGTCCAAGGACGTTTAAGGTTCCCAGAAACAGTTACAAATCTCCCTGGGGCCAGATCTTCTTCCTATACCTCAACCAAAACCATGTATTTCAACAGAGAGGGCGCAGAAGCTAATGAGAATATATCTATCCTCTCTTCAGTCATGCACCAAAGATACCTGCAAACAAGCAGAACAAAGCCACTCCTCTCACTCTAACTTTTTGTTTTGGAAAATAGCTTATTAAAAAAAAAAAAATTCTTAATCCAGAAAAATTTCAAGGATATAATCCACACAGAGAAAAATTCTCTAGCGTCATCAATAATTTTAATTTAAGAGGTAAAGATCCTGAGACCATAAGGTTTGAAAACCACTGCCCTGTAGCAAACTGGCCTTAGCCCCTCACTGGTTTTTAAAAAAAAGCAAAAACAAAAACGAAGCCCTCCAAAACCAGCAGCAATTACAGAGTCATCAGCTGACTTTTTCTGTCCCGTAAAATCTGACTTCATAATTCGAACCACTTTATTAAAAAGAGAAGTACCACAATATTTTAGTCACTAGCAGTACACATCATCTCATTACCCACTGCTTCTCATATTCAATTTTACACAAGTTTAAAGAGCTACTTCATTTTATGTAACCGCAGCAAAACCCCACTTATGTGGACAGTGAATAGTTTCATTCCCCTCTACAGACTGAATTAAATGCTTAGGTTATCAATTAGTGCAGTTTTCCCATTTTATATCATCATCACCTGGAGAGGTCTATAATAATTAGGCAAAAACACAGTATATATACTTATTCCGAAAATACCCATTCAAATTATCATTAAGACGTGTGAAAAATTTGATGTAAAAGAGACATGCAAATAGCACCTTAAGTAACCATTTGTGTTATGGTATTGTACGGACTGGCTTATGCCACATATCTGCCGTATTTTGACTTGAAAGTTCACTGGCCGTGAACTCAACTCGAGGACCTACAAGAACAATCGAAATCCAAGGATTGTTTTGCACTTCGGAGTGTACAAGTCCTCACCCTGTCTCCACCCCACCCCCACTTCCCCAAGTGAATTAAGTTCTTGCTTACATCTGTGAGCCAAAAATACAAACAGGTTATTTAATACACGCAGACGCACATGGAACTCTGGAACACGGCCCTTCTGGGTTCAGCAGGCACACCTCAACTCACGGCTCTGGCCACGGCAGCTCGGAGAAATACACACTACAGTCCCCCTTCCACCACCATCTAAAACTCCTGCTGAAACTTCCTACGATCTGAAATCTACACGTATTTTCGTCACCTCTCCTCCGTGCTTTTGAGAAAGGGCTTGTAATACGTGGGGCCTACGTAGCCCTAGCAACCGCTACACTTCCTGTGTTGTTGTACGTCTCGCAAGCACTCAACCAACACACAGGGATTTAAGATGAAACCGTACCGAGAACAGAAAGTTAACTGAGAAATATAGGTCCGAACCTAGAATTGGTTTGATAAATTAAAACCTTCAGCAGACTACGGGACGGGAGCTTTCTCAACATCTTCTGCTGTCTCTGTTCTTCGGTCCAGGGTTAGGGTTCTTAATCTGACACTCCACGGAGTGAACGTGGCACAAAAGAGGACAATCGTCAGTGCCAGAGACAGCAACAAACGAAAAGGTCAGCTCCATCAAAGTCCGTTTACTTAGGTTTGTACTTTGGGAGTAGGGGATATTATTCCCTAGCTGGAGTTTTTTTTCTCCCCTTTCCCTCCCAAACATCTTCCAGAGAAAACTTTATGAGAATTTTAAAACTAGTGGGGTGCCTGGGTGGCTCAGTTGGTTAAGCAACTGCTTTCGTCTCAGGTCACGATCCTGGGGTCCCAGGATCAAGTCCCACATCAAGCTCCCTGCTTGGCAGGGAGTCTGCTTCTCCCTCTGACCTCTCCCCTCTCATGATCTCTCTCTCTCTCAATAAATAAAATCTTAAAAAAAAAATTTTTTTTTAAAGAATTTTAAAACTAGCTACCACCCCATCTTTCCACCCTTATCCATTGTCCCCAATGCAACCTTATAAATGAAGTATATAACCAACTCTTCATTTGGGCTCAGGTCATGATCTCAGGGTCATGAGATCGAGCCCAACTGGGCATGGAACCTGCTCTCCCTCTGCCCCTATCCCCCATCTCTCTCCTTCTTAATAAAACACAAAACAAAACAAAAAACCCCACAAAACAAAAATATAAGCACCAAGATCAGTCTCAAAGAGAATTATTTAAAGTAGCCACTATTCCACACAGAAGAGGGAGAAAGAACTCTCTGCACACTAAAGAATCACCTATCTCCCCCACAACCCACCACCAAAGCTCCTGGAAAAAGGATCAGAATGATTTAAAAGTTCAGCATCCCAATTCTGCTACTATATTTAGATTTATTTTATTTATTTTTTTTTTTTAAAGATTTTATTTATTTATTTGACAGAGAGAAATCACAAGTAGATGGATAGGCAGGCAGAGAGAGAGAGAGAGAGAGAGAGGGAAGCAGGCTCCCTGCCCCGCTGAGCAGAGAGCCCGATGCGGGACTCGATCCCAGGACCCTGAGATCATGACCTGAGCCGAAGGCAGCGGCTTAACCCACTGAGCCACCCAGGCGCCCTATATTTAGATTTAACCTGGCAAAAAAAAATACTGCCAGGTTCAGAAGGAAAGGAAGAGGAGGAAAGGAGGCAGAAACTGTAGGTTATCCTCGCTGAAAAGGGGCCCATTTCTCACTCCATTTACTCCACAACATTTGAGAGATGCATTTTAGATTCGATCTCCCCACAGCTTACTGGCAGATACACGTACAGATTAAACGTGCAGTATGTAAAATGGGTAAGATTTAGGCTGGTAAAAAAAATGAACCTTTATAAGCCCAGAGCCTCCATCCACGGAGGTTCCTCGTTTCAAGAGCTTACTCAGACGCTCAGTTCTTTGGTCAAAAATAAATTTGAGTTCAAGTTCACCCTCCAAGGACAATTACGAAAGAAAACCTAGATATGGAAACCTAGCAACTAAGATGCATTTGCAGAGGATAATGAATGGTTTAGGTAGAAATAACACATTACTAACCAATTTCACATATGGATTGTGACCTCTTGCCTTTAAGACTGATTTAAGACAAAAACGAATATGAATACTCTTAAAATTACAGGCAAGATGGAGTGGGAATGCAATAATAAACATGTTTTTAAAGTGGGTATGGGGCACATACAGATCAAAGTCTATTTCCAAGTGAGTAATCCTAGCAGACAGCTTTGCCTCCAAATCATGTCCCTCTCATCTCAGTAAAGTTTTATTTAAAAAAAAAAGAAAAGAAAAGAAAGAAAGAAGAAAAAAGAAAAGACAAAGGTCAGGGGAGGAGGGGTGGAAAGTCTTATTTATAAAAAAAGGAAGAAAAGGAAAGAAAGAAACCAGGTCACTGAGAGAGGGAGCATATGTGTGTCTGTGGCCGTGTTTAAAGAAAGGCAGTTTGGGATGCGTTGCTGGAAGGGCGACGTGTTTATGGACAGCAGGCGTTCGAGTACTTACTGTGCCCGGTTCTCTGTCTGCTCCCGAGGTTACCAAGAAATGCACAGACATGCCCGTTCAGACACAGAGGCAAGAACAGAAATAAAAAAAAGGGGGGAATAATTAGAACACAAGCCCCAAACAGTTTTAAAAATGGCTTTTATTTATATAAGTCATTGCACATTCCTAATACAGTGATTTCCTGAAAATTACAGTATTTTGTAAACATAAGATTTACAGTTTAACCATACACAAAGCCTATTTTTTTTATTTCTTGACAGAATAAATTACTTTTCTTCAAAAAATTAGTCAAGTGCAATTTTGCCCAATATTTAATGCATACTAGAATTAAAGCCTATGAAACTAAGTAGTAACAGATGCAATTATCAAACCTTTCATTTGAACACATTCACTTTCAAATTTAACTTCTTATTTCGCCCCATTTAACAACATTACTTTCTTTGAAAATTACCCAATTAAGCAGTTAACAGTTTTCCATAATATGGTACAGGCCACTGGCATTAACCAGGCAGTTGCCAAGATGTCAAGATGCCTGTAATCTAAAGAGATCGAGAAATCTACAGATGCCCACGTCAAACCCTGGAAACTTCCAGGGAGGACTGTGTTTCAGTGGCCAAGCTTTGCGACAGACAGTTCCTCTTAGCTCTGTATGGGGTGGGGCTTTCCTTAGCGGTGCACACAACTTTGCAGCACTGTATGAGTATCAGGACCAAGTCCTAATCTGGCTTGCCCGGCCTCTCACCTCTGTGGTGCTCTGCATCGTGGTGCTTCTTGTCATCTTTTATTGCCAAGTGAGACTGCCCACTCAGAGCACTGGACAGCGCCAGGAGGCCAGCACTGCCCCCGAGGGGCGGGATTCCAGGAGGCTGAAGTCCCGAAGGGTGAGGCGTGAGGGGCACTGGGGGTCCGTGGCCGTGAGAAAGATGCTGAGCTTGCAACTGCTGCTGCTGTTGGTGGTGGTGAGAGAGGAAAAAGGGGGGAGGAGGAAGAGAGGAGAGGACAGGGAAGGGGGAGGGGTGAGAGATGAGGGAGGGAGGAGCGAGGGGAGGAGGAGGGAGTAGAAGAGGAAGGGGAGGAGGTGAGAGAGGAAGGAGCAGAGGGGGAGAATGGAGGTGGCAGCAACATCCAGGCGGAGAAGGACCCACAATGGAGGAAACACAACAGGAGGTACCACAAACACAGGAAGGGAACAGAAAGACAAAGGGAGGGAAGGGGAAAACATGTGATTAGCATTTTCAGTTCATCAAAGGCGGTCATCTATACAGTTATCTTTCCTCATCTTCCCAAAATGCCATGGGGATCTATCTATGCTGCCTCCTCCTGGCACGGTTCCTGCCCGCAGAGCGTGGCTGTGGATCAGCAGCAAGCCAGGCTACGCGGCACATCCACCTCTAAGCACCAGGGATGCAATCCAGTTTGTCACCAAATGCAAGACTTCTCTTGATTTTCAGAAGGTTGAAGCGTGGTGGGGCACAGATGTGCACTCTAGAAAGCACTGACGCTACTCTCCACTATTCACAAGTTATGAGGTGACTTTGTTTCCCAAACATTCTCGTGCTAACTTACCACGACTTACGATGAAGCGTAAACAAAATACTACCTTAAATTAAGGGAAGGCTGAAGAAAGATCTAGCTTCTCTGAGGCATGCCCCCCCATCACAAGTACCCCCGTGTCCTTATTTCATTGAGCCCCTCAGAGCTAGGAGGAAGCACGGACATTCCCATTTCACAAAGGGAATCAAGGTGCAGGGCCTTGAGGAAACTCCCACCAGGCAGAGAGGAGTGGGGTCGTATAGGAATGACCCTCATGGCTGCACTCGGGTCACTGTGCCACCACACCACCATACACAGAGGGAAGGCCTGGGGGCCATGCTGTGACAGCTAGAAGAAACCACAGCTGGGAGAAACCACAGCCTGAGGTTGTGTTTATTGCTTCCTTTCTCCAGAGCCTCACACACCATACTCACCCCTTCAATGACACAGAGGGAAACACTGAGACCCAGAGAGGCCACAGAATGGGACTCTCCCCACTGTGACTACGTCCCCACTCCCAAATGCCTTTGCCTCTATCCCTTAACCCAGTTCAGAAGTCAGAAATCTGTTCACACTAAAAAGTACCATTGCTCTCATACATTATATTGAAGAGACTGTTGTAAGTAAATGAAAAAGTATCTAAGATATGGCCCTGCGCCATAAATCTGGCCACATTTCAGCTGTCCAACATAAAATTCGTTTTTGATGAGATAGTAAAAACGATTAAAGCTCAATTTCTAAGGTGTAATGTTAGAAAATTCTTAAGATTCTGATTTGTGCTCACTTCCTTGGGACTCAATTACTCGGTTTATTTATTACCCCCTCGCGTGTACTGAATATATTAAATCTTCACGCCAGATCTTCAGTAATTTCTACCCAGACCGCTGATCTTTAATTGAATCCTAAACATGCTTCCCGCCCTCGAGAGTGAGAGAAAATAGCACCTTAAAGCCAGAAACTGGTGTCTACCATCAGTTGACAGTAAATTTTTAACCACTCCTAGCATCTTCTAAAACATCTTTAGGACCCAACCTTCTCTTGAAATTCTCCTTCTTTCCAAAGGGGAGCACAGTGCTCATCAGAAGAAAAGTGGAAAGGGCGAGAAAGAGGTAAGAAAGAAAGAATTTATAAAGCCCTCATTCACCATTTGAGATCGTAATAATTTCTTTATGCACAAAATCACCTTCCTGTCATCCCAAAGACACTAATTCTTGCTCTGTCACCTTTTAAGAGCTTGGCAATAGCCAGACATAAAACTGGAGAAGCCGGCAGCAGCAGCATGGTCCACTAGGCATGCTCATTAGCACTTAATTAGGAAGTAGACACCTGCCATAAGAAATGTGCTCGGAGAAGGATGAGGAACAGGTCTGCCCTACCAGCAATTGCTATCATTACTTAGAGAATAAGCGCTACGTCCGGCTTCTGGGGGGGGGGGGGGGGGGGAGAACGCAATGATGCATACACAAGCAGTGCCACGGGGTAATTAAGCATGGCACGGATTACAAGATGAGAGAAGCCAAGCAGAGGGGAAGGGATTTAACTACTGGGTGGGGGACACCACCCTTTCACCCCTCCCTGCACACCCCGCTCTACCGAAAATCCAAGAGAGTCACCAAAAGACTTCCAGAGGTGTGATTTTATGTCCCAGCAAAGGCATATTCAGGCAAATGTCTGGATACATGCGAAGGGAGGAGAGCTTTGCTCCCAAACCCAAGCTGGTTTGTAGAAAGATGAACTAGAGAGCGTTCTATGATACATTATCGAAAAGAAAAACTAGCTTATATAATAAAGGGGCTTTGCCACAGCTGCAAACTGGACCCATGTGATTAAGCCCCACAGTGAGGCTAAGAACTATCAACAGGGATGTCCAACAGCCTGAAGTGGCCCCGGGAACTCCCACCTCTACCCAGCTCTGGTTTTCCAGGACCCATGGAATAGTTCACTGTCCACTATTAGAGGCAACTGAGTTTTTCCATCCCTTGCTTGGCCATTTTGAAAGCTGCTGCTGCTTCTTTTTACTGTTATATTTTATTTTATTTTATTTTATTTACTTATTTATTTTTGAGAGAGAGAGAGAGAGAGAGAGAGAGAGAGAGAGAGAATGGGGTGGAGGGCAAACAGAGAGGGAGAGAGAATCTTAAGCAGGTTCCATACCCAATGGGGAGCCCTGCTCAGGATTCCATCTCACAATCCCGAGGTCATGACTTGGGCCCAAATCAAGAGTTAAACGTTCACCCAAATGAGCCACCCAGGCACCCCAAGCTGCTGCTGCTGCTATTTTTTTTTTAAAGCAAAATCCTACCCAACTGGAAAGAGTACGAAGCGGTGAGAGGATGGATCGCAACTACTGAAGATGCTACAGACCCAAGAACTTGGATAATGCAGCCTCACATTCTACTTCTTATCCTGACATGCAGCGCGCCGAGATATTCTCCGTCCATTGCCTGGCCTCAGCTCAGAACACTCCCAAGGCAGGAAGGGTGGGCATCGTGGATCCCGTTTCACAGAGGAGAGGGTGGCTTGCCACAGGGAGCCATAACCAGAATGAGGACTGCAAACATTTTCTTCCCTAGAACAGCCTTTCTGCTGTGAACCCAGCAGCCCAGTCAAGTTCACAGGGAGTAAGACTGGGTGTTCCCAAGCACAGGGAAGGGAGAGTGCCATCTCCTTCTCCAACGAAGACCTCATAGGTCTTTCCCTTCTCAGGTTAAGGGGAAGCTCCTGAGGGTGTAGAATGCCACATGTGCTGAGACAATCTACCCTCCCCAGAGATAAATCCATCTTCACCATGCAGCCTTAATGGCAGTTAAGATGAAAATTTGTTCTTAGATTTATGCCTTGGGGCACCTGGGTGGTTCAGGGGGTTAAGCCTCTGCCTTCGGCTCAGGTCATGGTCTCAGGGTCCTGGGATCAAGGCCCAGATTGGGCTCTCTGCTCAGCAGGAAGCCTGCCGCCCCTACCCCCAGCCGCATGCCTCTCTCCCTACTTGTGATCTCTGTCAAATAAATAAAATCTTTAGGAAAAAAAAAAAAGGATTAATGCCTCGTGAGTCCCATCTCTCTAGTCCCCACTTCCCAATACCCCGTGTCACTCCATCGGGAAAAGGAGGATCTCTTTAGCTCTAGCTTTTGTCCAAGGAAGCATGTAAAGAAGAATCAAGCCAAAACAGGGAAAGCCTTGGCTACTCTCAGAAGAAGATGTTTAACAAATAGAAAGTAAGTGACTGCAACTGGGCAGCCCACCTGGCCCATGAGTGTTCAGAAGGACATCTCTCAACAAGGCTCACCTGAGACACCTGGGTGCCTGGGCCCTTCCCCAAAAGGGGGGAAAAGAAAAAAACATGAATGAGTGCTACTTTAAAAATGTATTTTAGAACAAAAGAGATACTGACATCTCTATACAGCCAGCAGAACCTCAAAAAAACCCGATGGCTCTACCAACTGAGAAATCTACACGCATCAGTCCTCCACAGACCCAAACCTGCACAGACCAATGGGGAAACCGAGATGTTTCTCAACAGGACAGCAAGGGTGGGAAAATCCAACCTTCTACCTCCTCATCACCTTCCATGATTAAGTAAACTTTTTTTTTTTAATGAATGCTTGCAGATTTATATAGTACAGGACTCACACGCAAAACAGTTTGTAGAGCTATCAGAAAAGGCAATTTTGATGAGTAATGGTGGTTTTTAGCGATGCAGGTGGTTTCTCAGATGACCAGTGGCTCTCAAACAACAATTCTGACACCCCCACTTCTTCACCCTGGGGACATCTGGCAATGTCTAGAGACATTTACGGCTGTCACACCTGGGGGGTGGGGTGGGGGGAGGGAAGACTGCTGTTAAACATCCTATGCTGCACAGTTCAGTCCCCCATCACAGAGAACTAACAAGCCCCAAATGTCAACAGTGTTGAGGCTGAACGCTTTTAGCCTAGATCTAAGCTGCAATTCTGTCCCATGACATCAGAAGTCACCGTTTTTTTTCCCAGAATTCATGTTTTTATACAGCAAGCGACCTGACAAATTATTGCTTAAAAAACAAAAATGCTTTTCAACACTCAATTGTTCACTGCCCCTTCACCGCCATCACGTACCTTGTCACAATGCAAAAAATAATCATCTGCTTCCCAGAGTAGACTCCACTGACAATTTTAAAATAAAACAAACAACAACAACAAGTTCACATTTCATCAGATGATTTTAGAAAAGCTACACTGGAAATGTCCACATACTGGTGTTTTGCGCCTCAAAGGGGGTCGCAGAAAGGTTTTGCTGTTGACAGAAGGAGAGACTTGCACTTGCTCTTACCCAAACAATGTGGACAGGCTGGGAGTGAGACAAGGGAAACAAACACCAAACCCTGAGTTAATGATAATGAAAACCCACAACGAATAAAGTCACCTCATCCATGTCAAACAACAGCCACACATTCAGAATTTTAATTCGCGTTTTACCTAGTGCAGCCTGGGTCAATTATGTTACTATAATGAAATTGACTTTGCTGTTTACATTCAGAGCTTTAACGTAACGATGCCGTGGCGTCCACAGTTGTATTTCTAAAACAGCTGTCACACGTGCTTCATCGCCACCGAGATGCCTACACAACAGGAAAGGACACTCAGAAGGAAAAGGGGGACCAACGCCCACCTTAACAGAGATGCCAAGCTCTTTATCACCAACCACAGAATCAACTTGAATTTTTGGAAGTCTCCCTCACTCTGTAACCTTAGGGAAAACCATGTCACACAGATCACAGACTGAACCCAACCAGAACTGAAACCATGCCCCCAAAATAGCATCTCTCGTGTTAAGAGCGTGCCAGCAAGTGGCATTTATAGCATTTGGTATTTAAACACTTAAAATAGGGGGAAAAATGTGAAAAGTAGAATTTGTTGACAGTTCTCTCCAAATCCCTCTTCCTCGATTTCTGCTATTTCCCTGTTCTTTAAAACACTCCGCTCTTATCTGGGGAGAGTGCAGAAGGAGAAAATTGGCATGCTCCAGTAAACAAGCTGGGAAAGTGGGGAAGAGCTGTGTGGGAGCAGAACCATCAAGGACACTACTGTACGAGTTATCTGAAAACCTCCCATTATGTGAATGGCCTCTCTCGAGAAGAGGGGCAAGGGTGATAAACCGGCAGAAACTACTTACAGGGGCCAAGAATTCTCAAGCCACTCGAACATAGTTTTTTAAAAAAGAAAAAAAAAAAAAAAAATCCCCTTAAAGTTCCCATCTCCATGCAGGAGCACAGAAAAGGACAGACAGGCAAAACTGATGGCCTGTATAGAGGTAGGCACCTGGAGGAAGGCCTAAAACTCTGAAAAAGACCTGAACTCATCTTCACTCTTTCTGCATTGCAGAGAATCCACAAAGGCCAACTCTTCCCGCATTATCACTGATGTCCTTGCTTGTCCTGCTTGCCCCAGATCACGGTGACAGCGACGACGATGATCAGAGCACTGGGCTGAAAGGCCTGAACTTGATGAAGTTTTAAAAAGCCAGGTTTATTTAGACAGACCCACTTCTAAAGCCATGGAAGGTTTTGATGAAAAGATGCTCAGCATCATTACCCAGCAGGGACATCTGCAAATCTAAACCACAGACAAAAGATACCACGTCACACTCACTGGAAAGGCTAGACTCAAAAAAGGTGGACAGGTACGAGTGCTGGAGAAGATGCTTAAAAAATGGAATTCTCATTCATTACTTTTGGAAAACAGTCTGGCAGCTGCTCAAAATGTTAAACAGAGTTATCACGTGACCCAGCCATGACATGTGTAGGTTCAGTCGGGAGAAAAGAAAACGGGTCCACACAACATGCACGCAGTGTTTACTGCAGCGTTATTCGGAAACAGCCAAAAGGTCTGGAGACAACCTCCATGTCCACCCGCTGGTGACTGGATTAATAAAGGTGGCGTATTGATACAATGCAGTATTACTCATTAGTAAGGACTAAAGTACACACTATATGAATAAGCCTTGAAAACTCTATACGAAGTAAAAGAACCCAGCCACAAAAGGCCCCATGTTAGCAGATTCCTTTTACGCAAAATGTTTGGAATAGGCAAATCGACAGAAATAGAAAGATCAGCAGTTGTAGGGACTGGGGGCCGTGGGGGGCAAGGGGGTAACTGCCAATGGATATGGGGCTTCTTTTTGGAATAATAAAAATGTTCTAGAATTCGTGGTGATGGTTCCACAAGTTTGTGAATATATCAAAACCCACTGATTTGTACGCTTTGAAAAGGCAAATTTCATGGTATATAATTACACATCAATGTAAAAAAAAAAATGCATAGGTCTAACTCTTAAAATGCGGTGCTCTACTTTCTACTCTGAAAAGAGAGAAAACAGGAAAATGCCTCCTTCCAAGGTATCAAGTACAAATCATATGAATGTATGAGAGGAAATTAAAAAGTGAATAATGCCTCAAATTTTCTAGCAACTAAAAAGCACACTCACTATTCAAAAGGACCAAGACATTGAAATCAAGCTCTGCATTTGTCAGCGATACCTACCTGTACTCCCAGTAAAAAATTTAACTTGAACCCAAGGAGAAGTAGGCTACCTACCAGACTTGCAATATTGCTCCTTCTCCATGGAAAATTAATCGAAGGGTTGGACTGATCACTAAATATAAGTTAGGAGAGCCAGAATATCGATGCAAGTTGTAGCCCTGTCATTTTCTGCTCTTGGTAGCAGGCTAGGGCATTATTCTCTGAGGGCGAATTTGTTTTATAAAGAAACTTACAGCTGGGTTATTGATGGGCTTTCCAGGGATTAACTGCATACTCATAAGAATAAGAGGCTAACCTCATCCTCTTAAACTTCACACACTACAATCCTATAGATAGCTGACAGCTACAGCCGGAGGAGAAAAATAATCCAACATTTTGCTAATCCTTAAACCAATCATCTCATGCAACAATGGGGAGCCTTTAGGTCTACAACTCAATCTCTTAAGGACAGGAAGCCTCCTTCTACAGACACATCAGGAGTTTGTATTCATAGACATGCCCTACATAAACACAGACAGACATTACAAAAGCCCCTAGACTTCTTTCAGTTCACACTAAATTGTTTCCAAGTATAGAGAATTTTACGTTCACCTATGAAGCAGGGATACAGACATCTGACCAATAACTGGATTCCCAAAGGCCTTGACAGAAGTTCTTCCATTCGTCGAAAATTAAGTCAGACTAGGTCCAACTAAATGAGAAGCGAAAAACAAGGTGGCCAACACTAACCCCGAATGTTTTGAGTTGCTGATGTTCACAGGTGTTACTATGAGAAACTGCTCGAGTTTTCTTACGTTCAGCAGTCAGCACTGGGGCAGCTGTCAAAAATCAGGCAGTCTGTGATATGGGAAGGACAATCCCCATGGCTCATGCGGCCAACTCTTCTCTCTCTCCTTCCAATTCCATCACAATGATCTATGCAACAGCCCCTCAGGACCAGCAAAGGCCTTATTCTCCTTTCTCCTAAGTAAGGAAGCCAACGATGTCTTATCCTCACTTCTGCCTCTCAATTTTCTCTCCACCTGCTCCCAAAAGTTAACTTTACACCCTCTGTTTTGAACCTTAAGTCTGTTCATCAAGTTCAATAGCCAAAGGTTCTTCACTGCTGCATCCTGAGTAAAAGCTGTTCACGCATGACAGCTGAGTGGCAGGAGCAGAACATCTGAATGGGGCTAATCTCAAACACTGACACCCACCTAATCACTAGGAAAGACTAGAGGGGAAGTGACCCGCTGGTCCGAGCCACCACCCCTCACGGAGACTTGGCCAAATGGACCCACAGATCTGCTGCAGGCACTCAGAGAAACAAGGTAGACGGAACTACAGTTCAAGGAGTCGGGACCATGCTTGATAAAGGCTGCCAGCCAGGGTGCTATCCCCACAAAAGCCACGCTGAGTCGATGGTATTACCCATCTGCAGATGGGGACACTAAAAGGAGGTTAATTGATAGTACGAGGTCACAAAGCTCCCAAGTGGCAGCACCAAGCATCCTACTCAAGTCCATCTGATCCCAGACTCATGCTCTACCTTTGCACAAGGTAAAACAAGACAAATGCTCTGAGAAAGATGAGCACAAAGCGCCGTGGTGCTGGCCAGCCAGTACTTGCAAGCAAGTGGACATCAATCATGCAGTTGTTTCTTTAAAAATTACACTCAGCCAGTCATATTTTACTTTCTAATAAAAAAGCAACCATCTTTCTTTGGGGGTAGAGAAACACCAGGTGAAAAATAGTACAAGGGAACTTCCTGGGGTGAAGGAGAGAATCTGCACCCCCGAAAGCAGTGTGGGTTACAGGGTGTGTGCACATGCTGAAGTGATCACCCTATATATTTAAGACTGGTGCATTTCACAACATATAAATTATGCCTCAATTAAAAAAAAAAAAAAAGCCTGTGTGAACAAATACATATGCATCTCTATCCATATGATCTGTAGAGACCACATGTGATATAAATCCACTAAAATTTAATGCTAATTATCTGGAATCCGAATCTCAACTAAAATCAATTAGTATCATAGCAAGGAGAAGAAGAAAGTTCTTAGTTCCAAGCTCCCTCAAATAATACAAGGGAAAGTGATCTCGAAGAATCCTTCAATCATTTTCCCTGCCTTCAGGAAGACATGAACCATTCCACAAAGTGTTGCCATCTAAAAATCTATTTTGTTTTGAGCGTTTTTAATAGAATTCCAAATTGGGGAGAGAAAAATCTTTGGGTAAGTCTGCTTACATCACAGAGACTGTACCGATGAAAGAAATAAATTTATTAATTAAAAAATAAATTAAATTCTCCAGTAAAGCTCCCTTCCCACACGAACCTATTTTCTAAAGAGCACATGAGCTGTGTCACACCACATAAAACTTCGCCTATGAAGATCTCTGCATTATTAAATACTCTTTCTATAGCTACAAGAACATAACATACTTAATAGCAAAAGAGCTTAATATAAAGCAACATTCAAAAAGTAGGGCTATAGTTATTCTGCCAATTATCAAATTTGCTATCCGTCACAACTGTTTAAAAATAAAGTATCACATGAAAAGTAACTATTCCCACAGTTTCTCCAAATATCAAGTATCTAAGAAGCTTATCTTTCTGAAATACCAGTAATCTATGTAAGTCGAAGCCAGGTGGTGTCTGGAGTGGAACAGATGTAAAATTCAGTATTTTCTGTAAGGTAGGAGAATTAAGTTTTCCATGCTGGTGAGAAATGGGCATCATTAATTCACTCAGCACGAACAGAAAAAAGGGGACCCTCTCTCTTCCTCCTCCAAGAGCACTCCACAGTTCCAGGACAGAAGCTGAGCCCACCTCAGCAGCCCTGGTGTCCTTGAGATTTCCCTTTTTCCAGATCTGCTAAAGAGAAATGTCTTTAGCCCTGGCAAGCAAGCAAGCAAGCAGTAGGCCCCCTTGATTGTACCTTAAAGGGAATGAGAATGTTTCGGCTCATTTGCATTTTAAAGGCTACTCTTTCATGATCTTTCACACTTGTAATAGATGTCTAAACCGTTAAATTACTATTTCTTTTCTTAGCCTGAAAGTCGATGCAGACGAAGAGCGTGGCCTCTCCCATTGTTCTTCATCCTGAGCCGGTCCCTGAGCAATACTGACAGCTGCTATCAGACCGGGGCTGCATTTACTCTGTGCGCAGCTGCTGCTTGTAGGAACAGACAGCCTCCCGGAGCCTCCTCCCCTCTGGGGAGACAGGTTGACACACTGCATGTTCAATGAAGGGGTGCGAAGGTCCACTGAATTGTCAACCCAATTTTATGCTACTTCAATTTTCCAGGACGCGCACAATTCCTTTCAAGCAAAAATCAAGCATATGCCAGAGCATGAAACTTACGGTGCAGGATAATTATTGATCACCGCAAACTTGCAAAGAGCCTTCTGACATAAATTAATAGACTGAGCCAAAAATTTACAATTAGGAAAACCGCACAGGCTAGTAGGCTGAAGACACACAATTGGCGTTAAGTCTTGTGCTCCGGGCCCAATTCCCTGATTTGGGTTATTGTCGCTAGCTATCAGAGCTAATCTGCCTTTATAATCTCAACAACATGTTTCCTGGATGAAAGCCATTCATAAAATTAGCGATTCATCTGCCCTTCTCAAACGACCTGCCATTTTCATTTTCTGACTCAATTCAAAAGGAGTCTTACCTATAAACATCTGGGTAATACAATTTCCCCCTTTCTAACATGTGGGGCTGAGCAGGGCCTCAGAGAATTTACGGGTACAAGGTTCACCATGGAGAAAGGATATGTAAAAATTTAGAGACTATCAGAAAACAAACATGTTCCACGAAGTGTAACTGGGTACTTGAGAACTGCTTTGCATATGTTTCTCTTTAATCAAAACAGGCTTTTCCATCCTCATTCATTTGGGTTAAAAATTTCTGTGCTCGAGCTACAAGTACAATTTGTTATTAGTCTTTGCTAATCAAACACGGTACATGCAAAAGTACCAGTGAATATTTGATTTGATCTCTGAAATAAAGCAATTCATTACACAAGAAAAGGGTACAGAAGGCAGCCGACAAATGCAGATGTAATTGTGTTTTTCGTGGAATGTGATTAGAGAGCCCACTAAGTAACAGTCAAAAATGTGATCTAAAGAGGGGGGGTAGGAAGGCAGAGCCTGGGTCTGCGGGGGAAGAGGGGGGGGGAGAATTGTTTATGCAGAGCTAAGCTGTCAAGTGTAATAAAGCAGCTTGAATAAAATTTAAGCTGAAAATCCACTGAAGCTCCCCATTTCAGGGAGGAAAAAGCTATTAAAAGGAAATGAAGGTCACCCTCCCACTTTATTTCACCTAATTGACTGCCAATAGCTTACCACAGGCAACCCGACTGCAGATCGGCAATTGAGAAACTGATGAAAGGGGAGTTTTCAAGCTGAGGCTCATTCTTTAATCCTCCTTGGCTCTTGTGTTTTTTTCTCCATCTCCAGTTGGGATGTAATTTTAAACCCTGATGGATTAACTGGTTCCATTGTCTGTGGCCGTCATTGGACTATGGCACTCTTAATCCGTACAGCAGCATGTCTAATTATCATTACAAAGTGTCTGAGGGAACTATAAAGACCAGCAGGGCATCTTCTCACAAGCAATTAACATAAATTGATAAATGAGTGATCTGAATCCGCTCAAGGCACTCACATATGAATAAAATCAGAAAGGACGGTCCCTTGTTTCAGCTACTTCTTTGGCTTAGTCTGGAAGGGGAGAAAACAGGAGAACTGTCCCGGGATCCCGGGGCCTGCAGCAGTGAGGACAAACTCAGGGGGAAGTAAGGGGGCGGGGGACAGGAGGGGGGGGGGGAGGGGAGACGGACCCAACACACCGCACGGTTCACTGGGCTCATTAATGCAGAGCAAATGACTTGTGATTGACAAGCGGTCGCCAGCGTGGAGCGCTAACTGAACTCAAGGCAGGAGAGCAAAAACCTGGTGAAAGGCTAGAGAGCACTGGGGCAGACAATTATCACTTCTTCAATGGCAAGAGAGTGTTCTTTTCATTGGGGTGCCACTTAAAAATTCATGCAAGAGGCACAAGGAAGAGAGAGAGCAAACAGTCACCTAGGGCCCAACACCCCAGAAAGCAAATGGCAAAAGCAAAGATGGCTGAAGGAAAGGATCATGCTGAGACCTGTCTTGACCTCCCTGTGATCCAAAGTTATAAGCCTAAAGTAAGGAAAGTATTTAAAATACTGATAAAGAAAGCAGGGGTGGTCTGAGTGTCAGGGCATAAACTGCATCTATCTTCTCACTGAACAGTAGATCAAGTATTCTTCTCCCCCTCCTTAAAGTGTTTCTATCACCTTCCTTATTACGCTCATCTGTCTTCCCCTGTGTACCTCCCATACCTGAGCCCTCCTCCCCAACTCTCACTGACCAATGTTAAGACTACATGACATTATACACAGAGAGAGATTAAGCCATCAAATTAATAAGAAATGAAAGCTGGTTATACACACTGTAGGAGGTAGACCTGGAAGGCCACGTACCCCGATGATGGCATTCAACTCTGCCATGGTCACCTGCTTGGCACGCTCCACAGCCTGGGCCACCTGTTGTTGATGCTTTGAAAACAAGGAGAAGAAAAAGTGTTAGTAAGGCAGCCAAAGAACTTCATTCTACCTTCCAGTAACAATAACAACAACAACAACAAATATGACAACAAAAATATAAAAGCATACGCAGTGTGGATTCAGCAGAATGTGGATTTAAATGTGAAGTGTCTCAAGCACTGTTTATTTCACAGAACACATGGACAGCAGGAAAAGGAAAACAGAGGACAGGGCTTCCCTTATTTCTAAGCAAAACTAGTCCCCACTTAACTTCTGATGGGAATTTTGGGGTTGGAATGATAGAAAAATCAAAGACCTCAAAATAGGTAACTGAAGCCTTAGAAAATCACTGGTATTGGGGATTTGGAAGATCAGCCAGGTTTGCAAAAGGGGTTCACTGTTAAGTTTGAGCAGATAAAGTTTACAGCCAGTTTAAAACCCCCCACTTCTATACTTAAAATGTAAACATTAGATCTTTGATTACTTCTCCGGTCAACAAATCTCAACCCTCCGGTAGTTTTTGGACACTCTGGAGATTCCTTTCTTTCTTTAGCCTTTTCATCCTCCTGAGGGGAAAAGGAAGGAATCTGCCTCCCCAAACTCCTAGTTCACAGGCTGGGAACACTCTGCACAGTTCACCCGCAAATGGCTTAGTCTGAAAGGGCAGGTGTTTCTCTTCAACTCCACCCACAAATAAAAACCAAGCCACATCTTTGCTTTGGGAGGCACGAGACTGTGGTAGAAACCAGTATCACTAAAGTCCAACAACACCATTCCAAAGGCCAACAAATCTCTAGTGCATCATCGAACAGATGTTACACCGGAAAAGGCAGAGGGGATCCCTGCTCTCCACTCTGGAGCAGCAGAAGCCGGTAAGAACAGACACCTCGTGTTCTAGCTGTGGCTCCAGGAAGCTATTCACTGTCTCAGTGCAGCCTGGACACACTGAGAACACAACTTATCCTTTATTAGCTTGTATCCAAAAGTAATCTTGAAGGCAAAACTAAAATATACTGGCTTTGAGTCCATTTCACAGATTACTCATATCAAGAGCTTTTCCCTCTCAAATAAGAAAGTTCAACCTCTGTGACTTTGTAACTTAATACAATGGCTCACATGTGTACGAGACTGTACGAGACTGTAAGTTACGGCAATACAAACCCCTATTTTATCTTTCAGACTATTAGCACATCAGCTTCCTCCATGGACAGCATCGCATGAACCTGACTTGATGTCCAAGGACACATTAAACACCTGCTTCCATGGTCAAGTCAACCCTGATGGAACCATTTTTTTTTTTTTTAAATGCAGTAAAGGAAAAGCTCTCTTGAAAGCTTTTCTAGAGATTGGAGTGTCTAGAAAGACACTCCAATCATTAGTAGATTCCCAAGCTTATACTACTCGAAGAAAAGCAGAGTTTTATGTTGGATCGTCACTTTGCAGTCTTCTACGGGAAGAAAAAAAAAATTAATTTGAGGTTGAGCTATCGTCACCACGTTTACAGTGTGCCCTCAGCTCTGCTAGATGGGATAGCAGGGGGCTTACACACTTCAGCTGGAGCAGATGTTCTTCACACTTGTTCCTTGTGATAAAATTAACATCTTAAAACTAGCTAATTTGCAAACAGAGAAGCAACATAATTGCACTTTAACAGCTGAACAGTTTTACTTACTTCCTGAGACAGAAATGGGATGACTTGTGCACAAATTGTATTCAATCTCTTGGCGATTTCAGTCTATAAAGACAAAGCCATATAAATGTTTAGTATACTTCATAATCAGTTCAGAAAGATAAAACTTCATACCCAACACTTTAGCCCTCCACTGCCTCACTCTTGAGTGCATAAAATTGCTTTCCCAAGCTATGTTGCTAATATTTATCTTGAGATAAACAGTAGATATT
Source organism: Mustela nigripes (assembly GCF_022355385.1). Lineage (NCBI taxonomy): Eukaryota > Metazoa > Chordata > Mammalia > Carnivora > Mustelidae > Mustela > Mustela nigripes. The sequence continues at coordinate 70,159,500 of NC_081565.1, read as the reverse complement.
AATCCCACTTGCAAAGTAAGACATAATCGCACGCTTTATTGGTTACTTAAAGAAAAGATAATGGGTAGCTTAATTGAGTTGGAAAATCTACATGGTTTAAGGCTATATGATCCTTTAACCTGGTAAGTACAAACCCCCTTTTATGCTTATTCAATTACAGTGTACTACCAAATTTTTATGTCGTTATAGCAAGTTCATTCGGAAGCCAGTGGGGCAGGGGTACCAACAAACTGGTTCTAGCCTTCAAGATCAGGTCCAGCATGAGAAAGCATTAGAAAGGAGCCCAGGGACCTCCTTCCTGCTTGTCCCAACTCTCACACAACTCTAACATGAGTTGTTAGCGTTAGTAGCCTTGACTGAGTCTCACTATCTCAAACAGGCCAAGAGAACATTGTTGAAACAGAACCCACTTCCAACATGAAGGTCAAGTTTCGCCACGATGCGGCATTAACAGCAAGCACCTTGCTGAGAGAGCCCCTGGGTCAGCTTAACGTTACAAAACGTGTCCTGAATGACTGTCTGTGGCACAGGCTTTTGTAAAGAAAGTAGAAGTCCCTGCTTAGGTCCAAACCCACAACAATCCCTCTGCTGCAAGGGACAAACTAGCCAAGGGAGGCCATAAAGAGTGGTCTGCTTCCAGCCTAGGATAGAATCCACCTGCCCCCTGGCCTCCAACCTCCTCCAGCAATGCAAAGCAGCTCTGCTTTCCTCTAACTCTGAAGAACCAGCTTTGCTTTAAAAAAAAAAAAAAAAAAAAAAAGGAAAAAAGTCATCTGAGAAGAGTCCTAGCCTTGACCTTATTTATGTCATCATTTTCTGTCAATGCTTACTAATGCCACCTCTATTACCGAATTAGGCAATGAAAAGGAACACAAGGAAAAGAAAATTATGAAGCGTACAGACCATGCCCTTGAGAAACAGAGAACGGAATAAGTAAAATGAAGTAGAAAACTCAGAAACTGTATAATCAAGTACATTAAAAGGAGCTGCCTTGGTCCTATAAGAGGATTCCAGTTAACTGAGCCACAAGGCCTTTGGTTTTATGGGATGGGATTTCAGAGAAACCAACTCAATTCTCCCTGACCACCAATGAGAGAGGGTTTCAGACCTTGCCCTGGAAGAAAGGAGGAAATGATTGGTATAGAGAGCAAAGTCATGACCTTGCTTTAACCAGCAGGGCAACAGATCTATGCAAAAAGGGTGCAGCTGTACCAGGTGCAGAAACAGAACTGCGTCAGCCCCACCCAGCTCATTTGATCCTAGCCACACACTCAAGCTAACTCAAGGTCATAGCTCTCCTCGAAAGTATGGGCAGGCATCCCCTTCCTTTGCAACAAGGTTCTGCACTATATACTTGGGTGCAAATATAGGAGTAGGGATACCCCTTGCAGACTTGTAGGTCCTTACTCCCTCCTCCCTAGCTACCGTACATTCCAATAGCATTCTGTACTTTCCCCCACTCCAAAATTCACACTTAAGGTCCACTTTTATTTTTTTTAAGATTCTATTTATTTATTTGACACAGAGAGACACAGCAAGAGAGGGAACACAGCAGGGGGTTGGGGGGGGAAGCAGGCTCCCTGCTGAGCAGAGAGCCCGATGCGGGACTCGATCCCAGGACTCTGAGATCATGACCTGAGCCGAAAGCGGCTTAACCCACTGAGCCACCCAGGCGCCCCTAAGGTCCACTTTTAAAGAGGATATATACTCACTTCGAGCATACACAGACACACAATGAGATATATATACAGAAATATAAAAGAAAGTCAGAAGAACCCTAAGTCTATCATCCAGGGATAACCGTGAATAAGATTCTGGTGATTCTGGAAAGATCATTCCAGACTCTCAATGCATGGTTGTGTACAAAGCCCAGAGTGGAAAGACATACTTTCTATAAAAGGCGTCCCATCAGATACATGGCTTTTCTATAATATGCTATTTTCACCCAAAACTGTATTATGGATACCCTCCCACTCAATAAATACAAAGATGAGTAAGAACATGACTCCGCTATACAAGCATACTGGTGGCTAAGTGCTCCTGATATCAGTAGATGCTCACGCTCCATCTCACGTTGCACAATTACAAACTCTGTGTCTAATAACCCTCTACACAGATCTCTGAAAGGAATCACTAGAAGTGAAACTGCTGGGTCAAAGGGTATACATGTTTTACACTGTATTACAGTGTAAATCAGCCTGTATTACAGGCTGATCAACTGCCCAGCAGACAAGGTCACCAATTTACAGTATCAACCATGTAGGAGGGGGCTTGCTCTCCTACCCAATGTCAATATTGGGTTTCGTTGACCTTTCTTGTCATCTCTATCCATGTAATAGATTAAAACAAAGAGCTCGTTTCTATTTGCATTACTTAGATTCTTCCTGAAGCTAACTAAACATCTTTTCACATATGTTGTGGTCCACTATCTTCCTTCATTTTTCCTTTGATGTTTATTCATCACTCTTTTAGTCGTAGTTCTTCCCGTATGGCAAATATCAACCCTCTCCATAGCTTTTCCAGCTTGCCACTTGTCTTTCCACCTTGCTTCCTATGGATTTGTTGCCAGAAGTAACTTTAAATTTTTAGGTGATCACTTACTAAAGAATATTTTTTCCTATGACCCTGGCTTTCGGGTCAGGGTTCGAACATCCCAAAATCATAGATGCCATTCTTAATTTTCTTCCTAGTGCTGCTAATGGAATTTATTTTGATTTAAGAAAAAAGGATAATCTCTTTAATTAGTGATAATAATGATATGTGTTGCTACATAGGATGTCTTCAAGGTAGAACTGAACTGAAGGGTCAGGAGACAGTTAAGACCCTGAATGGAATGAACTCATCTACCTTTAATAATACCAGAGTTCCTAAAAACAAAATAAAAGAAGTACAGATTAAAGTATAGACAATATAAATTAGGTGAGAGTAGTAAGACTGAAGCAGAAAAAAGAAGGTTAAAGATCAAAGCTCAAACTGATGAAGAGACATCAAAAGCCATACCATCTGTCCTGGGAATTCTCACTAAATGCTCTGGAGAAAGAATGGAAATAAGAGCAACACAGGAGGCTGTTACCCCAGCTGTCTCCCCTCCTCCGCCAGGTCACTAAGCCCTCATCTTAAACTAGCCTCCGACAAGCGAGCTTGGTTTGGGGCCACAAAGCTAAATTCAGATCTCCCCTCCGGTTTACCCTGAAACTCTTCAAGCCACCCCGATTCTCCCTACCGAGAGTACACCTACCCTCCTGACAGCATGAGGATATGTCTTGTCTCCCCAACAGTGCCTGAGTTCTGAAAACATCACCACCACCCCGGGAGGGTTTCATAAACATTTCCCCCCACACTTAAAATAGCATGGATGGCAGCATAAAAACAGACAATAATCAGTATTGGCTCTTGCTTCAATGCAAGGATATTCTGAAAAGACCTTTAATTCAGCACAAATTAACAAGCAGCAGTTGCTACCTGGGCTTGTGACCACAGAGTTTGGAAGCTACTGGACATCCAACCTGGCTTACGCAGGTATTAAGAAAGTTCTCGGGCTCTTTTGAGACTGCCTTCTACCTACCCTGAAGGCTGGACAATGCCAGTGGGGGTGGGGGCGGGGGGGGAGATGTACACAAGGCAAACCGTATTTTCCACCTAGAAATCACTCTTCTGCCCAAAGCTGAAGATACATTTGGTACCTGCTAGTAGTCCCAACTTACACTTAAATAAGTGCCTGTATTTAGGACACAATGTAAAGCTACAACATTGAAGTGTTCAAGAGCTTACCCCAAACCGGGTCTGCAAGGCAACCTGGTGCCCAGAAACTTAACCAGCAGGTGAAAGCCCCAGTGTCAAGCCTTACTTCACGGAATGCCACCGCACACTGAGGTAGCAGGAATCCAAATTACCTGTCCAGAACGATCTGCTGTTCTTACTGGGGTTGGCCCTGATAATCCAAAAACCTAGGTTTGCCTCTCAGCAGATGAGTAACTAGGTGAGCTCAGGCAAGTCACTTCAACTGCTGGGCCCCAGGTCTCTGCCAATCGGCATTAGCATGTCATCAGTATCAAGTGAGCAGCTATGTCAAACTACAGCTGTGCTAGTACAAAGTGCTAAACTCTTACCTCGACCCTTCGAGGCCTTCCTCAAATCCACACAGAAGGTGCTCCGTAACACCAATAAACACTTCTCTAGGCCCTTGATGATCTTCCATAGCACTTTCTGTCATTTAGCAAACTAAGCCTGTATGTTTAAAATCATGTTTACATCGGGATTCCTGGGTGGCTCAGTCGGTTAAGCATTTGCCTTCTGCTCAGGTCATGATCCCAGAGTCCTGGGATAGAGCCCTGTATCAGGCTCCCTGCTCAATGGGAAGAGTCTGCTTCTCCCTCTGCCTGCTGCTCCCCCTGCTTGTGTTCACATGCACGCTCTCTCTGACAAATAAAATCTTTAAAAATAAATAAATAAAATCACTTTTCCGGGGCACCGGGGTGGCTCAGTGGGTTAAGCCGCTGCCTTCGGCTCAGGTCATGATCTCAGGGTCCTGGGATCGAGCCCCACATTGGGCTCTCTGCTCAGCAGGGAGCCTGCTTCCGCCTCTCTCACTCTCTGCCTGCCTCTCTGCCTACTTGCGATCTCTCTCTGTCAGGTAAATAAATAAAATCTTTAAAAATAAAATAAAATAAAATAAAATCACTTTTCCCTAAAACTTCCGTACAGTTTCCAAACAGCTTCTGGCATTAAAGTCTTCTCCACGCAGGATGGGAAGCATGAGAGCAAAGACTCCCACTGAACGAGGACACAGCTTCTTACCAGACCTGTTCCACTCACACACTGACCGCATGGTACATATTCAACACACTCTCAAAGGAATTCTTCACTGAACCAAGACGGAATCCCCACACACCCTAAACTCAATGATCAAGGTGCAACCAGATAAACTCTTTCTGAACAGTGTCTGAATAAGACTGTTTACGGGAAGAAATCATGTCTTGGGAGGTATGAGATTCATGTACCTGGATATTTTAACTGAGTTCAATATGGTCAAATACCTCCAAGGCCAGCAAGGAACCAAATCCTGGTGTAATATGCACGGCTCTTAAACGGAACACATGTTCTTCTGGGCATCTGAACTTAAAGACTTAGGATTTTAGGATTCCTAAGAGCTCAGCTCTTCACATTTTCATACTCCTTACACACTGTCTAACTACTAGACTGAAGAGCCCACTCCTGCACACTTGGCCACGACGCACAGAGTAATATATAAGGAGTGCTGTCTGAAGCCCCAAACAGGGCAAGACTGCTCTGGAGTGATTGCCCGTGGGTCTCAGAGCAACCCAGTGGCACCCTGCCCAAAGTCAGCATAGGGAGGGGAAACTCCACCACCATTAAATTGCAAATTGATGGATCATAAAAAATGCTGCTTGTGCTGAGGGCTGGCAAACTGATCTTTTGGTTTCCTTGACTTAAGCGGGAAGCCAAGAGAAAAACACAAGTGGAGTGTTGGGAAGAAGTGTCTGGCCACAGATAAACGGGCAACAGCATGAAAAACAAAGCATACCAAAAAAAGGAAGTAAATAATCTCTAAATCCCTTCTGACTAGAAGTTTCTGAGTCTGGGAAATGACAGCCTGAAATACAGGAAGAAAAAAAAAACCACATGTTCAACCTCGCCGACAACCAAATAAAATGCAGATTTTGTTGTATGTAAGGAGCTCCGGTCATTCCGCACCAGTTATTTTATTAAAACAAAATTAAGAAAGAAAAAAATCAATAAAATCTAACAATGATGAGTCCTCTGGGAAGTTGGAACAATCATACATTACTGATGACAGAGTAAATTGGTATAGTCGTCTTGGAAAGAACTGGGCAATGTGTTTCAAGAGCATGAAATTATTCAAACCCTTTGGTAAGGCTTCCCACAGCTAAGAATGTATCCTAAGGAAATAGTTCAGATGAAAAGCATTCCATGCATGAAGCTGTTCACGGCAGCACTTGTTTCAAAGCAAAAGAGAAAGGGCCAGGTAAAGATAGAACAGCAAGCAGCTCCACACATCGCAACCATCTGCAGACTTTTTGCAAAAGTTAACATTTGCCCTCCTGATAAATCCATTGTCTAAGACTAGGAGAATGGTTAAATATGCTACATCAACCCAAAGGCATGGCCAGGAACCATTAAGGAGATTTTTTTATGGATAATGATGCTTAAATGGCCAATACATTTACTAGATGAAGCAGGAGGTGAGGAACAAAGATGTGGTGTCAGTGTGCCTACTTTGTTTTAAATATATCTAAGTGGCCAAGCACTGTAATTTGATACCCCAAAATAAAAACAGTGATTATGCTGGGGTGGCAGAGTTATCGGTAACTTTTTTTTTTCCCCTCCAGTGACCTTGGGAACACCGTCCATGATTGACTGTTTAAATATGTGACAACACGGGAAGGGAGAGAAGAGCAGGCAGGCCCACAAGACCTGTGATTGACGGCGCTGAGTCACAACAATTCTGGCAGAGCCGGAAACCCTCTGGGTGCTCAGCCCTCTTACAATCCTCTTATCACACGTGGAGAAACCAATGCCGAAAGGAAATGATTTGCCCAGGATCATAAGGCAAGATTAGAAGCCACTTCCTCTGCCTGCTCCTTTCTCTAGGAAGTGGAAGTGGGAAATGGGCACAAGTTCAAAGCCAGAAACAAAGGTGATGAAGTTGGTCTTGTCTGCAGAGCAATACAGCCCAAACGGGACCATAGCAGCACAGAGTCAAGAGCATGTCATCCATCCCTCAGCCAACAGCAGGACCCCAAGGTGACATGCAAGGTAGAAGAGTTTTATAAGGGACCTCGGTTATAAATTGCACACTAATAGAGAGCAGACAGCCAGCTAACCGCACTTTTATCCTCTCCTTCACGGGCAGACAGAATTAGTGCGTCGGCCCCAACATCAGACAATACAGTACCCCAGGAAAGCAAAATCCACAAATACATCTCTAGATCCTAAAGATGACAGTGGATATACCTAAGGAAAATCCAGGATGTCTGAATGAAAACTGCATACCTAAAATGATATACACAAAGCACTGTAAATAATCTCCCAAGAGTCTCCCCTGCCCTTCAGAGGAGGGAAAAGTTCCCTGACTCCAGACTTTCTTCAGGTCAGCTTTTTACCAGCCTGTCTCCCATGATGGTGCCTTGTTCTGCCAGCACATTCAAGAAAAGGTAGTTTTATCTTAAATTCTAATGCATCAGACTAGCTTTCTTCTTAAACTATAATTATGTCGATAAAGGACTAGCCACATTTTGGGGAAATCCAAATGAAAAGGGCTTGGCATCTCTCTGAGGTTTTAACAGTTTAATGAGGTTGTCAGTGGTTTTCAAACTTAAGGGTGCAGCAGGATCACATGAAAGCCTTGTTAAAACACAGATGGCTGGGCCCCACTCCCAGAGTGTCAGAGTCAAGAGGTCTGCAGCCCATGCACCTGCATTTCCAACAAGGTCCCAGGTAATCTGCAGCTCCTGAATTGGGGAACCCACTTTGACAACCGCAGGCTCTGCCAAGACAAAAGCAGCATCCACTGCTTAGCACACACACCAGTCCCTCTTACGCCTCATCCATCAGCACAGGTGCCCAGCTGAGAAGGGGCCAAAAGATTAGCAAAACCCGAGAGGGGCTAGAAAGAAGCCTGCAGGGAGGTCAGACCTGCCCCTCCTCCAGAGCCTGGCCACAAGCCGTGGCACCCTTCTAGGCCCGTTTTGTTAATAAAACAAGACCATGGCAGGAACACAATCCAGGAGCACAGGAACACATTTGCCTACTGTGGGAAACCTCAAACAATATTCATTTAAATGATTCCATCCCTGGCAATGTAGTTTCGCCCCTTCTTAAACCCTATGATTAAAACAAAACAAAGAGTACCAGATGACAGAAACCCTTTAGTGGCTCAATTAATCAGAACAGAAGTCACCAATTACTGGCAGATAATAACTTTTATGTCCTACCTCCCCCTCATTTGGCAGCTCCTACCGTGTTCTAAACCTGAGCCCTTTCCAACTGGCCGCATGCGCCATCTTTTCTCTGCTCCTCGGCTTCTCTGAAAACAGGGAGGGGTTAAAAGGAAGGAGGGGAGAAAGAAAAAAACAAAAACAAAAACAACAAGAAAACCCTGCAGAAGGCTGCCGGGGCGGAGATAGCAACACTAATTGCTCCCATTCTCTAGCTCCTCACGGGGCAGATTGCAGGGGCCTGCATCTCCGGAGAAAGCTCTTGTATCTTCGCGGCAGCTCTCAGCAGAGCAACTCAAGTGCCCTTAATTGTTTATGTTCTTAATGCAGAGCCTCTTGATGCATTCATTTTTAATAGCAGGCTTGAGTGTGGGGCCCATCAAAGAATGACAAAGCAACTCTATTCATTGGTTCCCTGTCCTGCAATGATGGTCTTTTGATTTATTTGCAAATGACAAGCTTGGCAGGCCCCACTTGAGGGTTGCCCTCATTTTTTTTTTTTTTTAAAGAATTCAGTTACATTTTCCAAGATGAAGTTGAGTCTGCAATGCTGTGTATTTGTGTAAAAATTTCCCCCTTCAGTTCCTTCTAATTAATGACTTAAATGTTTTGACCCAACTGTTGCCAAGCAGAGCATTTGGGCTTTAATTTGTCATTTTGGTAAAGATGCATCCTTGACAAAAGCATCGCAGCTGTTTCAAGGCCCAAATAGCACGTTTCCATTATTCAGAAACCCTTGTTATGGAGTTTAGCAAGTGCTGCTCACAGGAAATCCTACCGACTTGTCCCAGGATGGAAAAAGACAGCTTTTGGTAGCCTTAAAGGAAAATGCGCTGCTGCGCCACGGAACGTTTTCAAGACACGCTCTGCGGGGTGAATCACAGAACACAACCATGAAGTCACTACCTATTGTTCTCAGAATGGCAAGAGAACAAGCCTCTTCTGGAACACACCCAGAGCAAGCCTACACCTTTCACCCTCTTCACAGGTCTTAGTCATTAGGGAGCTCATGAGAAATTAGATAATATCATACAATAGCAGGATTAGTGGGAGGAAAAGCAGACTACATCATCCTGGCACGAAGGCTAAAATTACAATCACGAAAATAAAATATGCCCATGTAAAGACAAAGACTGCATGGGAATATGCAAAAATCCCGTCACCTCCGAAAACCGGGTTGGATGAGACTGTTCCTTTTCAAAACGTGTAATCGTATTTTCCTTTCAATAAAATTATAAAAAAAACAAAATAGCCTTTCCTTTTCACTGTAGCTACCTTTTTGGCCTGTGTAACCACTCTTCAGTTAGGACTGACCTCTGACCGTCTACAGTCACTCTCTCTACATCTTCCCATCCTGACACAGCCGACAAGCAGCGCACACTACCTACGAAACACCAGTTACCTTTAGCTTTAACATTGACCATGGCCTCGTTCCCTGCATTTTGTTTAGAGATCACTGGATAAACAGCTGGGTGTGAGTATTTCCCTAACAGGTTGGAGTCTTTAGCCTATCCATATAGTGGGAGAGGAAACTCCTGCCTGGGGTCACCATGAGCCAGGGGTTCCCTTAGTTTATTTTACTTTATTATTTTATATCATTTCACTTCGTTTTTGAGAGCGAGCAAGAGCACGTGCACGCGAGGGGGTGGGGGAAGGAGGAGAGGGAGAGAGATTTTAAGCAGGCTCCATGCCCAGTGCGGAGCCTGATGCAGGGTTGGCTCTGACAACCCTGAGATCATGACCTGAGCCAAAATCAAGAGTTGAACGCTTACCCGACTGAGCCACCCAGGCGCCCTAAGGTTTCCCTAATTTTAAGAGCATGCTGCAGCTCAATCACCCACACACATGCAGGACAGCTGCGACTCTTCTTCCAAAGAAACTTCTTAAGCAGAGCAGCTCCTCTACCGGGAGGCCTATGCCACCAGGGCCAGGTGGAGAATGGCCACAAGTCAGATACACATTTGTGATGGTCAGAGCCCAAGGCAGAGCCTTCACAGCCCCAAACTCAGTCTCAATAAGAAGACACACTCTTCCCCTCATTCCCCACCAGCCACCACCCCTGGGCTTTAATGTTCCCAAGCTGAGCTACTGGAGAGGTAGTCCTTTGGGAAGGAAGACAAGGTTCCCGGCCTTCCCAGTTGGAACCTGGGATTCTCTTTTCAATCCACCTCTTGTGCCAAAAAGCCCACCAAGCTCCAGAATGCAGCAAGCACGGGGCATCGCAGGCTGGGAGCCACCAGGGTAGAAGAAGAGCTTGTGCATAATGAAATCAACAGTCAAGGGAAAAAAAAAATTATTGTCTTGAAAGCATCTCAGATCAGGATGAAAATGAAATGTGGGATGCTGGCAAAAATTTTCAACGCATACTCCTTTTGCAAAAGCTTTTAAATATTTAGAAGACGGTAAGTACAAGGATTCTCGATGACAGACTTCACTGGTGTATTAAAGATTCACAGAGTATTTACTCAGCTATGCAGGCGGAGGCAAACGGGAATCTCATTTTAAATACAAATTAAATTACTTAAAACAAAACAAAACAAAAACAAAACAAAACAAAAAACCTTGATCATTGCATCACAATACAGTCCACAGAGAAATTGAAGCAACAGAAAAATACCAATTCTTCAAGATAATAATCAAACTACTTTCAGGGGGAAAAGGGAAAAAAAGTGTGCTGCATGAGGCAATTAATTAAGGGTTACATGGATTGGCCAAAAATATATATAATTAAAAGCATGTCAAAGAAAAGCCCGGAGTCCCCTTCTACCCAGTCATGCCAACTTATAATCTGAAAGTAATCCAGCGTTCCGAAGTTACTGTGCTATCCAAACTAGACTGCGGAAACATTACGTAGAAGGGGGAACAGCCAGAGCCATGACTGTGAGAATGAGTTATATACAAGCCATGGGACCCCAGAAGTTACCACTCCTGTAACTCACCCGTTCTTTGACAAGTGGACAAATCAATTTATGTGCTCCTGTGTGTTTTTAAAAAGCATCCCAGATACCCTTTCATTAATTATGTGGGTTTGGGACATGTCAATTCTCGTTTCCCACAGCAGCAGAAACCAAACTGAACCCCGTATTCTGTTACACTGGTTCCCACCGGGCTGGGCTGGCTCGATAATGTTGAGCTCCTTCTGGAAGAACAGAATAGACTTCCTGCCATTTGGACTGTGAAACACAGTAATCCACCAGGGAATAAAGGTCAATGTTGCACTTTTGGTCATTACTGAATCATTTGAGATGATCTGTGGTGAGGATGAGAGGAAAATCGAAGGCTGCGAGAACGCTGCAAATGGCCTGACCTCAGACCAATTTTCATCTCCATCTGTCTAACAGACATGTGGATAAAAGGCCCTCCCCTCCCTCCTTCTGGGCCACTCGGCTGTTTCCAAATCCGCGGCACAAGCCAGGAACCAGTTAAACAATACATTAATAAGGGGAAATAACCTTCTAAGCCCCAGCCCAATGCTTACTCAGGTTTTAGGCCATCGGCTAAAGTTTGGAACACAATTTTTCCAGTCTGCAAGCAGTGCTGCAAAGTAGAAATTCTAAGGAATACAGAGAAATCATCTGCAGTGCAGGGGCATGTGCCAAAATCTCCTTGTTTATACATGCAAATATATGCATACTTACACCTCCGCCCCCCCCCCAAAGACAGCCACACAATCTCTATTACATCTGCTAGCACACACACAAAGGGAAGCAGCAGCAGTTTCAGAAACTGCATGCTGCTATGAAATAAATCTTTTTTTTTCCAAGTGTCCAATTAATGCTGCTTAATCATTATTAAGGCACTTCAATCCTTAAATACAAAATATTCCTGGGAACCCAGAGCCTAATGATCATTTAAGCCATGGAATTAATGTTAACGTCCTGACTTTATACTAATACTCCCCTTCACTGGTTTGGCGGAGCTACTTTTTAAGGTAACACTGCACCATATATAAGTTTAGGCCCCCACAGTATATCAATGTCAAACAACATCGTGTCAAGCTAAGATTCAATTCAGGTAAGTGCCACTGCCAAATTTTCTTGTTCCCAGACGGGCTTTAAGATTATTTTATTGCTTAAAATTTAATTTGTTCCAACTCGTGTCTCCATGACAACGTTGGCTAACCCTGCAAATCATTTGGGTAATTGGATATCTTATCTTTCTATTGCTCTCAAATCGAATGATTCTGCTAGAATTGTAACAGCCAATCAAATTTACAGTCCTCCTGAGTAATAGACTTGGAAAAGTAGCCACATTCATCTCCTCTTTACAGCCATATTAACCAGTATGCGACAAACAGTAGAATCTGGTCTTCAAACTATACTCCAAATTATAAATGGTGTCAATACCAATATTCTCACAGTGCAAAGCCTACTCAAAAGCTCCTTCCCTTTTATACTGTTTTAATTTGAGAAGCAACAATTGGTACTCATTCCATACAAAGCCTGAGCAATTTCAGTACTTTGAGGGAAATTGACAAGAGTGCTCATCAGAAAAAAGAAAACTGGGTGCATCTGGCTCAGCGGGTTAAGCCTCTGCCTTTGGCTCATGTCATGATCCCACGATCCGGAAGTTGAGCCCACATCAGGCTCCCTGCTCAGCGGGAAGCCTGCTCCCCCCGCCCCCGCCTGCCTCTCTGCCTACTTGTGATGGCTCTCTGTTAAATAAATAAATAAAATCTTTGGGGGGGGGCGGGAATCACAGCTTGGCGGGGGGGATTTGACCTTGTATAAAATAGTGACCAAAGCCATGGCTACCCAATAGTATCCTAGCGTACTGACATTGACCTGTCTGGGTTCCTTGGGTGGGAAAGCCATATTTGATGCATTCGTCAAAAAATAAGAATGAATACAGATTCAACAACTAGCTCAAAAACTTCTGTACCCTGAGAGAAAGCCACATCACCAAAATATGACACCTCTTTGTACTTCATTAAATGTAGGAATATCACAACATCAAGTGTAAGACAATTATGGAATACTGACTTCTTATGAGATGCAAAAGCCAGCAATATTCATCCTGAGTTAGTGGTGTGCTTCTGGCCTTTGGTCAGCTGAAAAGTACAGAAGTTGGATACATTTCCGTGGTCCAAGTCCAATCTTCTCAGTAGCTATGCACGGAGCCTGGCTCTGTGGGCGGGAGCTCACAGCCCAGGCACTGCCGAAGAGCCAGCAGCTCACAAATGGAAAAGGCTCCAGAACCCTGGCCAAATGGCAGGCGCATGGGTTGTGGAGAACCTTGTGCTTCCCCTACAGACATGTGGGACTTAAGATCGCTTCTCAAGCTCAGCACAAGGAGACAGTAACGTGGGGCTGCTCTGCACACAGATGTCAGCAGGCTGCCAAGACTTGCAGCAAGTGTGAGAGCAGGTACTGGCACAATTTGTCTGAACACAATTTGAGCTGTGCCCTCCTCCATCCCAAATGCTTATGACGACATCCAAAAAGTTTCTACAGCACCTATAGCATCGTGCATGATGGGAAGAGCCAAACACCTAAAATTCTAGTGTGTCTAATCCCAATGCCTCTGCTTTTCTCCCCTGTGCATTTTTTTTTATAAGATTTTTTATTTGAGAGACAGAAAGTGAGAGAGAGCACAAAGCAAGGGGAGAGGCAGCAGGTGAGGGAGAAGCAGACTCCCCACTAAGCAAGGAGCCTGATTCAGGGTTTGATACCAGGACTATGACCTAAGCTGAAGGCAGACACCCAACTGACTGAGCCACCCAGTGACCTACCCTATACATTTTTTTTTTCCTGCTCCCCCAGACATTAGCACAAAGCAGCAGCTGGACTGTGACCCTCCACAAAGATCTCAAGCCCATGGAGGACATGGAGAATGTAACACAAGTATCTACTCAAACTTCTACATAGCATTTTACAGGTTCCCACAGCTACAAGGAAAATGGTCTGTCTGTATTCCTCACTGAGGCTGGAGACTTCTTCCTTCTCTCACCAAGCAACAACTTCACCTGGCAATTCTCACCTAGCTTTTTTCAGGATAACAAAGCCTCTCTTTCGATTAAGAACTGGATTTTTGGGCTCCTGGGTGGCTCAGTGGGTTAAGCCGCTGCCTTCGGCTCAGGTCATGATCTCAGGGTCCTGGGATGGAATCCCGCATCAGGCTCTCTGCTCAGCGGGGAGCCTGCTTCCTCCTCTATCTCTCTCTGCCTGCCTCTCTGCCTACTTGTGATCTCTGTCTGTCAAAAAAAAAAACCTGGATTTTTCCACATTAAAATAAAAAAATAAAAATAAAAATGCACCTCTCTTCCTTTCATTCTGCCAAAACTCACGTCCACAAAATGAATCAAATCCTCTTTGTTGCTCCTCTATCCCCTTAAATGAAAGAACTCAACGTACCTGTTTTCACTGGTAGTCCTATTAACTACTTAGGGCTGTTGCCTTCTAAAGGCACATTTTGCTGTCTGGCCTAAAGAAGACATTTTAATTCCTCTAGACTCCTTGGAAAACAAGAGGCTCCCAATAGGTGATTTAAAAAAAATAAATAAAAAAATAAAAAGACAAGAAAAGAAAGTTTCCTTCTGAGCCTAAGGATAAATGCTTCAGATCTTAGAAGGAAATAAATAAAAACCTTTGTATTTCAGGGGCAATAATGAGAAGTGAATAATGCAGATGTAGGGAGGAAGGAAGCTGCTGGGCTTGGAAAAACAAGATGGGAGCCTGGCCTTTAATTCCAGCAGCCATCTCATCTGCTGGATACAGTCTTGTATGGAAGCAGCAGGACAGTCTTAAAGGGACCAATAATATATTTGGATAATCGATTTCCAGAACAAGTATCCTTCCCTCGGGGTGCCCAAGCGCCAGGCAGCAATGTAACCGCACTGGACTGAAAAACTCACTTACTCCTGATAACTGCCCTATATGGAGTGGGTGCTGTTGCCATCCCCTAACCTACTAACCTACTAGGTGAGGAGGAATGATTAATATCCATACAAAAGGAGGCTGGAAGGATTTACAGACAGCTCCTAGGGCACATGGGTACTCAGTGGACAGGAGCTGACTGCTCACTCTGATGTCCCCCATCAGCTTACTCTACAATAATCAGCCCAAGAAGCTGACTTTTGAAATCCGAAGAGCTGAAAGAGACAACGGGTACATGGGCCAAGAGAGCCGGCACCTGTAGCTACAGGCCGCTCGCAGACCAGAGGAGGGTACCCTTCCTCTGCCCCAGCGGCCCACCCCTTTATTCTCTCCATTCCAGACCAAGATGCAGATCAATGTTAAGACCTCCTTCCCTAAACTGAACTCGACCTTTTTATTTTCGCTCACTAATCCATAGAAGCCTTTCAAATGGCACAAATAAAGGCGGCTGCATTTTGTTCTCTAAATCAATTTTCTCCCCAGCCATCAACTAGATGTTCCTGCACAGAGAAAGAACAGCCCTTCCCTTCTAATTCAAAAATCCATACTGCCATTGCCCTTGCAAACTGCTAAACAAGCAGTATCGGCAAGTCACTTGTGTTCTGTAATATATTTACTGCAAATCCCAACGGCTCACCCTTAATGCAGTTTTCTATTGTGTCTGTGCGTGTCAATACACTGGCTGGTCACCTTACTTGTAAGAGGCTCTGACCGGCTGTTTGCTCAAGGCATCAAGAGGGCGCCTAGGAGAGACAAAGCCTGTTGCTCCTGGAGGGCTCAGCCTTGGAGAGCCTCCTCCTCACGCTGGGGCCCTCAAAGAGGTTTTGTCTTCGGGCACTTCACATCCCTGTACCACCCACACCGCCTCCAAGGCCAACTTAAAAACTCTCCAAAAGGACAGTTTCCATACGTCCAAAGTTCTAAATCAGAGTCCTTTGGCACAGTTTTTTCCCAGTTTCCTAACAACAACATTAAAACTGTTCCCTGCTCAGAGAATATGCTGGTGGCATCTTAAAGGTACACACTGTGAAGGACCAAAAAGGAGGAAAGCGTGGTTGGGGGCAGGTGGAGGGGAGCCTGCTTTTCTGTTAAGTGCAAATCTCTGCTATAAGGTACAGTGGAAAAAGCAAGCCCCCTAACACCATGTACAACAACCATGCCAAAACACAAAGGGCGAAGTCTAGGAGGAAAAGTGCTGTAAAATGCCGTAAACACCTGTTGAGATGGAATTCTTAAAATGTACCTGGAGAAAAGCCCTCCTTTGAGTGTCAGTCTAAAATGGGGTTGGGAGCTAACAAAAGGCCTGGCCCAAGTTCCCCAGAATTATTTTCTCACTTCTTCAATAGGGGGAGGGGAGTAAAAGCTCTACATTAAAATATGTGACAGGCAGATCCTGGGATTGCACAGGTGAGAACAGCGTGAGTGTTCACTTTTTAGAAAGGCTTTTTTTTTTTTAAAGATTTCATTTATTTATTTGACAGACAGAGATCACAAGTAGGCAGAGAAGCAGACAGGGGTATGGGGGAAGCAGGCTCCCTGCCAAGCAGGGAGCCCAATGCGGGGCTTGAACCCCGGACCCTGGGACCATGACCTGAGCCAAAGGCAGAGGCTTTAAACCACTGAGCCATCCAGGCACCCCAGGTGTTCACTTTTTATTTCCTTCTGTTTTTCCATGTATTTGAAATTCTTCCTAGTAACATGTTTGGTGGGGCAAAGGAACTGTGTAAAGACTAAAAGTAAATAATCTAGGGGTATGATCCTGATTATTAAGAAATCTGGCAACTCAGTCAAGTTAAGTATCTTTATACTTAACGCATGACGAGATGACTTACCCACAACTCTGTTTCGGGGCTGTGGTGGTCCTGAGGAGACCAGCAGCAGCCCCAGGGCCAGTGATGTGTGCACACACTGTTTGCACAGAAACCCAGGCCTCTCAACACACTACTTCTGTCTTCGTTCTTTCTGCAGTACCAACCCGAATATGGCACTATAATTAAACTCCCCGTAAGGAAGCCTCCGTGGATATTCTGACTATAAGTCATTTGTCCAAAAGAAAAACTGAGCAAAAGTGGTTCTACAAGAACTGAAGTCCTATTAAAACATCTAGTGAAGGACTGCCTGGGTGGCTCGGTGGGTTAAAGCCTCTGCCTTTGGCTCAGGTCATGATCCCAGGGGTCCTGGGATTGAGCCCCAGCCCCACATTAGGCTCCCCTCAGCAGGAAGCCTGCTTCCTCCTCTCTCTCTGCCTGCCTCTCTACCTACTTGTGATCCCTGTCTGTCAAATAAATAAATAAAATCTTTAAAAACAAAACAAAACAAACATCTAGTGAAATCAAGCAGATTTCATTCTTAATTTCAGCATCAGAATCCAGCCTGGTACTCTCGGCTCAAGTTTCTCATCTGGATTCCACGAATTTACTGAAGGATCTTAAGATGTCCCAAATGGCCAAAATTGTCGGGCAAAGATATCCTGGTGTCTAAAAATGTGTGGGATTTTTTTGCCCAGCAACTTCCACCTGATTTTCATATGGATTCAAGATCCAAAATGAGTACAACTACCACTCTCTTAAGAAGCACATTAAACACTACCTAACAAGTACCACTCTGTCCAACCCATTGGGAAGGGTACAGAGTAAGTATCAAATATAAGCTTTGAGCAGACTGCAGCCTAGCTGGAGTAACAAAAGATACACATGAAAAATCATTATTATAGAAGTTGGAGAAAAACTCAGTGATGTGATAGGCTCCCATTGGAGAGGTCATGGAAGACCTTAAAGTAAACAGGAACCATCGTTATTTGAACTGGACCTTGAAGGATAGTGAGAAAGACCATGTGAACTGGACAAAAACAGAAAAAGAAAACAGAAAAATGCACAACATATTTTAGGCAGGAAGAAGAGACTCACTGGCTGGTGTGAGGGAGGAAGACAGAGGTGACTAAGTAAGACTGGCAAGGACAGTACTCAGGTGCAAACACAATACTGTGAGTGATACGTACAGGGGCCACCACTGGAGCAAAAACTCAAAATCAGGATGAACAGACACACCAGCCTGCCCAAAGACCCAAACCCCAAAAGGGGTTTTGTATTCACCACTATAAAAGACGCTCCCATTCTGGGGCTGGAGCTCCAAGCGTTTGGATGTAGGCTGCTGGTCTTTGGAATGTGTGTACCCAGCAGCCGCACAGGACATGCCAGTAGGGTGTGTGGAGGAGGTGAGAACTTTTATTTAACCTCTCTACTGACAATATCTATTTATTACAAATGGATATAATATGTTAATACACAATACTCTGATAACTAATAAATTTGTATGCAAACAAGTCTAGTGATATATTTTCTTTTCTTTTTTTTAAAGATTTTATTTATTTGACAGAGAGAGAGAGAGAGATCACCTGTAGGTAGAGAGGCAGGCTGGGGGGGGGGGGGGGGGGGGGGGGGGGGGGGGGGGCGGGGCGCGGGCTGTGTGTGAAGCAGGCTCCCTGCTGAGCAGAACCCCCCCCCATGCGGGACTTGATCCCAGGACCCTGAGATCATGACCTGAGCCAAAGATAGAGGCTTGACCCACTGAGCCACCCAGGTGCCCCAGTGATAAATTTTCAAGCTTTTCACAGACAGATTTCACAAAATACCATGGGCAGACTAATAATTTAGTTAGATCAATAAGAGCACCAATAACATCAAACCCAGCATGTCTTCAAGAGTTCCACAAATGGCGTGATTTGGACATTCAAGTTCAAACACACTTACATTCTCAAAAACTGATTCCACTTCGTCAAGTAAATAATGAAAATCTAATAAGTACAAACCAGGACAGTACAAACAACTGTACACACACCTCTACCTTTCTGGCGTATGCAGGTATACACACACCACACTTAACAGCACTCTTCTCTTTCTGGCAGATAAGAAAATAAATTCAATGGATGGAATCCTCAGAGTCTATTTTTTCCTCCCCGTCTTCTCCTTATACCCAAAATGACTGTCACCCTACCCTTTTCTGGCTAATATTTCTGATCAAAGAATCACTAAGTAGCAAATAAAACTTCAAGAAAAACGAAAAGATTTGTTTGTTATGCCCACTGTGAGAACGTGCCGGGGAAGGGCCTGAACACTGGGCTCACAGTTGCTTTCAAGTTGCTTTGAAGCAGTCAAACAGAATTAAACTTAGTAATCATTAAAAACTGAAATGTGAAATAATGAAATACAGGTTTGTAAAAAATCACAGTTACTCGATAAAACTTGTGTCAACATTTCTTGAAGTTTCATGAAATGCATGCCACATAGGTGGTCTCTAAATGATTCAGTAAACATTACAGTTTTGCAAACAATTTTAGAAACCATTTTCTGCTAAAGCCAAATGAATAATAATACACAAAATACCTTAATTTGTTAAAATTTCATTGTCAATTTTTTTTTCCTTTTTCAAATCAAACCATGCCTCAGAAAAAAATTAGAAAATCTCGCCCACACCTGAGTGCCCACACCTACATCTACACACGCTCTAACTTAAAACACAAAACCACAGGGCGCCTGGGTGGCTCAGTGGGTTAAAGCCTCTGCCTTCGGCTCAGGTCATGGTCCCAGGGTCCTGGGATCAAGCCCCGCATTGGGCTTTCTGCTAGGCAGGGAGCCTGCTTCCCTCTCTCTTTTTGCCTGCCTCTCTGCCTGCTTGTGATCTCTGTCAGATAAATAAATAAATTCTTAAAAAAACAAACAAAAAAACCCCACAAAACCACAGTCACAGAGCAATCCTGGGACACATTTCATATTACAAAACTCACCAATCACATTGGGGAGGACTATTCTCGATCTGTAAATGCCTACTCTTGTCAAATAAGCCTACCTATAAAAACAACTGCCTAAAATTTAATTAGAAACCATTATACCAAGTATTCCACACTTAAGGTACTAGTTCTGAACATCTCAGTTTTTGAAAATCTGAATTAAGAGTAAGCAAATAGGGATGGGGCGATAGGATAGGGACGATCGAGCCAACTGAAGCCTATCAGAAGCCCAGTTTCTTAGTTTCCTCCAATGTAATCCACTCCTGAAGACCACAAACATTTAATAATAGAAGAGCAAACACTCAGATCTATGGAAACCTAAAATGGCTCCATGAGCCAATACCTGAATGTATCGTTCGTTTAACTACCACACAAGATGATTTATTTAAATATTTGCTAAAGGTACAGATTCTTTTTGTGTTTCTTAATAAACACTATTTGGAAAAATAGCTTAAACCCTCTGGTCAAAGACTACTTAAAGGACACAGACAGGCACTGGGTTTTGAATACTGGTGGGGGTTCAGTCAAGAGGGACAATTCTCCTCTCCTGAGAGAAGCCATATTGAGAACCTGCCTAGTCTAACCCCTCATTTTACAAGGAGGGAAACTGATGCCCAGGCAACTAGTCAGTGACTCACCCAGTCACTAATCAAAGTCGCCTAAATAAGAGACCTCAGTGAACTGTATTTCACACCAAGGTCCATCCTAAAGATCACATATTCTGTGCCTCATAGAGCTTTTTGGCATTAGTTTTGAATTTAAAAAAAATTTTTTTTTTTTTTATCTTAAGGACTATGTTTTTTGACCCCTGCCTTTAATTCTGTGCCCGAGGCAAGGCATCCCTGACCTCACCCAAGTCTCGGCTCTGAATAGAAACCATGACTGAGCCAACTGTTGAAGGGGTCGGGTAGGGTGACAGAAAGTAGGGAGGAATCGTCTGTGCTGCTGGCTGATAAAAAACAAAGGCTAATCTTGAGCCTCAAAATCTGTGTTCTCAATACACAGGGACCTTTATCTTTTCACTGAAGCTCGTGAAGGGCAGGCCTGGCTAATGAAGTCAAGTTGGGGACCACTCCAATCTTGATGACAGCTAGTCCCTTTGTATTACAAGGTAATTAACACCTGATGGAGCTTAACTCTAAGTGAAAGTACTCCAGCTACATCTTTTCCCATTCTGAGACTTGGGCTTGGGGGCAAAAAAAAAAAAAATCTCAAAGTGAGAAACTGTAGATGGAAAACACACGTGGTTAAAGAGCAGGAAGAAAGGTAAGACTTGCAGACAAATAGTAAGAGTCACATCTAAGGGATTAACCTGCAGGTGAACCCCTAACAGTTCCACCTAAGCACTTTAAAAACACTACCAGAGGACAATTTATTTTTTAAGGGAAACTTTAAAGCACACATCAAAACTGTGAAAGCGGTTTCACTCCAAAATTTACGTGGTCTGAGACACCGTGCTGGCTGAAACATCACATGGGCCTTGGTTATGTTAAGCTCTTATCTGTCTCTCTTTCCCCTCTCCTTCCCCACCTTACAACCAGCACTGCGGAATACGTCTTTGCTTCCACAGCTAGTCCTTTCATTTATTTTTAAATTCTTGGCCGCCCTGGAGAGCCCCGAGTGCTCACTCTGGCCGCTCTTCAGAAGAATAGAGGCACAGAGAGACAAAGTGACTGATCACACTCACTGTGCCCTGGGTCTCAACTAGGTGTCCTGACAACAGTTCCCAATTTTCTTTTGTTCTTAGACATATTTTAACCTTGCCGATAGTAGTGCTCGGTTGGCTACGACTTTCTACCTACCCATGGCTGTGACTTCCACAGGCCAGTCAGTACTGCCAATTTTCACGAATCCTTAGAACACACATCTAGCCCTGACATGATTGTGTATCATGAAGTTGTCAGCACAGGGAGGGAGCAAGAGAGAAACGCAGCCAGGCCGCCTGGGTTACCACACACGAGCACAAAGTTGATTCTACCACTGGCCTCATACCAGCAGGGGGCTGGGTAAATTAAAGCAGCACTGAATTCTAGGGACCAGGTGACCCTAACTCCAGCTTCAGCAGAAACTTGACCTTGACAAATCGCGGACTCTGAACCCATGCCCACAGCCACAGGCAGAGCAAAACACCTACTCTATCTACCTCTTAAGCGCTGTACAAATTCATGCCACAAAAGACATCTTAAGTCATGGCTTCATCAGCATCCTGAGGAGATACACAAGTGGAATAAATAAGGCTTCTGTACATATTTACAGTGCATCTTGTTCCAAAAATATCAAATGAGGTCATACACCACACCACATGACAGAAAACAAAACCTGAAAGATCACACTGCCAAACACACCAGGCACAGCCCTCAAAACAACCAGACTCACGTTCACCTGCTGTTTTGTAACGCACCCTAATGCTCTGGTGGCATCAGAACTTCCTTGAGCTTCATGAGCTGTCTCTACCTCTCCTGGAGAGAGATACCTAGAGTTTGGTATCTGAATGTCAAACATTAATAATGTGTGGAGAGAGATGTACAGGCAGAGATCTAGAAAATACTGAAATAAAAACAAAGAAAAACAAAGGAACCACTGTTTTGTTTTGCTTTTAAGATTTTATTTATTTATTTATTTTGAGAGCGTCTGTGTGCATGTGTGGGGGAGGGGCAAAGGGAGAGAGAATCTCAAGTAGACTCCCCACTGAGCAAGGAGCCCGAAGACAGGAGCTCAATCCCAGGATGCTGATACCATGGCCTGAATCAAAACCAAGAGTTGGACGCTTAACCAACTGAGTCACCCAGGCACCCCTACCCAATTCCACCCCCCCAAAATCCTGTCTCAGTGCTACAGTAAAAAAAATTAAGTACCCATTACCATCCATAGTACATGGACTTTTCAGTAACCAGCCACATATGGGAGCAGAGAAAGTGAGGGGAAGGCTTATCAGGAAGTGTTGACACAACATAAACATGGACCGTGGGCACCAAACCAAGTAAGGAAACCACAATTATACCATTCTTGATTTGGACGCGCTTCCACTTTAAAATTTCCAGACGGAAAAGTCGGTGGTGAGATGTGACACTGAAAATCTCTACAACTCCCTCCTTCCACAAACCCGCTGAAAGGTGGGGACAGGGAGTGGTCATCACACTGCAGACAAATCTTAACATTAAAGCTCTCTCCATGGAAAGTCTCCCCATCACTGCATTTTTTTTCAGTAACAAAGATGTTGTCAGAAATGACAATTTTTTGTGTCCCCTGATGATGCCTTGCTAGCATTCGGTTATAAGCCATAAAGCAGGACTAATTTCAGCCTGTCAGGAGTCTCGCTAATGCCCAGTTTCCCCCCAGAGAGAATTCCTGTCAAATCTAATGAGAGCTCCAAAGGCCCTCTCTACAATATAATGAGCACTTAGGCCATGCTGGTGATCAGGCGGCAAAAAGCATCAATTTGAGCCTGGCTACACCCTGGGGGCCAGACGTCACCAGTTTTAATAAGAATTATGATTACTAGCTGCACCAAATGCCTCCTCAGAACTTATTATTAATGTGTGACATTCAGAAGGATGTTTTTCAAATGTAAGGCCACTTTAAACTGAATTACAGCACTGCTTTGCACACCACTCTAGTTAAGGGTCTGTCAGCATTTACAATATAAACTAAATTTCAGGGGGCTTAATACCCTACTATGAAGAACATGGCATCTCTGAGCCTTTCACATTTTTCAAATTACTGAGCCAATTATACACAGCATATTATTAATGCATACTGGCTCATGGATGGACAATATTACCCACAAAAGCCCAATAGTGTATAGAAACTCATTAGAAACCTATTTTCTCACCATGGGGCTCCTGACCCTCTTCGCATCTTCTTCCCTTTTCCTACTCGATGAAGAAGAGGTCATGTAACCATGTAACCTACAGGAACCCAGAAGAATTACACACCTCCTTTAACTCCCCAATAAATCCCGTACCAGCACACAGCATCACAAGGAGGTGGCGTTTCCTTGTAAGTCATTAAATCCTTTGAGTTTCTAACTTTAAGAAAAAGCTCAGTCTCCTCTTACCCTTCCAGACTCCTTGTTAACAAAATATGTGCCTTTGGGGTAACTTTAAAAAAAAAACAATGTGACAGGTTACAAACCTTTCACCCAGTTTATTTGCATAATTCATTTAAATAACCAGAGATCTTCTGGCCAGGGTACTATCAACAAGTTACAACTGCCTCCATCAGGCACTAGCCATTGAAACACACACAAAAAAACAAAGGCACAAACCAATGTAATCTAGGCTACCAATTTTGCAAATCGGAATAAAATCAGCATTTTTAAAGGCCCAATTATATTATCAATGAAAGGTCCTGAACCTAACTGTCCCTTTCCAACCATATCTGAGAACAGATCTAATGGACATGACTTAACATTATGAAATCTATGATGAATTAAAAATCAAAGAGTGTGGAGTTACAAAAGCAGAATTCAACTCTGAAACACACTTGCTTAATGAAAGTCTTTGAATATAAGGAAGATCTGAAGGCTGAACTAATCAATTTCTCCACTGTGCCCCAGCCGGTCAGCCATGCTCTTTAATTTAATGAAACAAGGGTTTGAGATGAAATAGCACATATACATCAAGTAAGAATTGTATTGTTGCACTTTGAAATGTGTCCAACTGTGCAACTTCATCTGATGATAATTTTTTAAGAGGCAATCGATTTCTAAAAGACTTATTGTACCAGCGTCTTGATGAAAAAGTGAATGTCAGCATATCTCCAGAATACTTACACCCTGCCATTAATGCTTTCTTTGGCAGACAATGACTACTCAATCGAGGGTCCTCTGGGCTGAGCAATCATTTAGCTTTTCTTCTCTTACGAGGTCCTTAGTGCCTTGTTCCAGCTCAATACTCTTTTTATACACCATTATAGTAGCCATAAGTGTGAATTTTATGGGAACTTGCAAACTTATAGTCATAGCTAGAGCTTTCCAGTCACTAATCTTTTCATGCTTTTAAAACCACTAGGACTGAAGCAACTCGCAACATATGCTGTGCCCATAAAAGAATGCTTTTTTACCTCCAAATCTACATCAACTGAGAAATCTTCCAAAACGATGTTTGCTAATAAGCCACTAATCCTGAGTGTCACTTTATGCAACCCCAAAGCATGAAGAAAACCCCACAGTTAGTCATGTATGACGTTTAACCTGCTAAAGGAACTCCTGAATATCGTCCTTGCCCTGCAGAACCACACTGCTGTCCAAACCAGGAAAAACACCAAGCTTTTCTGAAGTGCAGAACCCTACGGGATACCCAAATCTTTCAAGAGGAGAATAAATCTACCCAGGTGGAAAAGTCAACTTAGAGACTCAATTCCTATCATCCTAGAAACCGGTTGGTTCACATTTCCAAAGCACCTCTCTTCTAGTCATTTAAAGATTCTGTAATTGTCAAGAAGCATCCCTTCAGCAAAATACTACCACCAACTCACAGGAAGGGAAACCAAGGCAAGAAAATGGCATACAAATCCCCGTCCACCCCCAACCAACTGAGGACAAAGCCAATTCTGTGGAATCATTTCAACTGGAGATTTAACTGAAGCTTACCTGTTTATGCATTTCTATGTTTAATCCATATGACATTTCATAATACTGCAAAAAAAAAAAATCAAGCATTTCGTTAACTCACGTTTTGCAATATTAGGAACACATATTTGCTAATCTTACATAAAAAGACGAAAAGTCTAATCTCTGATACCTACCATCACATAGTGCCTCTGCATTTCTGTCTTTTCACTTGCCAGTTTCTCGCATTCCAATTTAAGGCTACAAAAACAAAACAGGCAACTTAATGTAAACATTATGTCACTTGTTTTAACATCTGCCTCACATATTTGCACTTCAAGTAAAAACACAGACCAATTTAGAAAAGCCATAAACTATCTAGGTAAACATGCAAAAGCTTTGTCCTTGCATTTAATAGGGAAAAGGGGTCAGGTGACCAGTACAGGGTCTCCATTACCTACTATTCTCTTTCTTCTTGGTGCATACCTGATCAGGTGCCAAGAATGAAAAATCTGTCAAAACCTCTGATCTACACAGAAGACTGGTTTCTCCTCCTGCTCATCTGTTCACTCCTACTTCCCCGCACCAGTCTGCTCCTTTGGACTCCACTAAAATCTGGCTTTGGCACAATTTCCAGCATCAGACAGAGGCTGTCCCATTTCTGCCAACTCAATCTCTAGGTTTGAAAACTGTACTTGTAAAGTTACTTCTGCAATTGTTGGTCCCTTTTAAAATCTTCAGTTTTTAAATCCCTGCCAAAATATGTGAAGTAGCTACTGCAATAAAGTGGGTTGAAGTCCTCTCTGCTTGGTAAACACAGTGTGGGCAGGTATGCCTCAAGTTCCAGAGATTATTCTCTTCAAGCAGACAAAAGTTCAATAATCAGAAAAACCTCTGACAAAATAAGAAAATTCACACCCAAGCATCTGTGTGCTTGTTCTCAAGCATGACAAAAATAAAAACTGTCATTACACAGTTATTTCTTAGCTCTAATCAGGGAAGGCTTCATAGGAACAAGGGAAGGAACTAACATTTCTGGAAAACACACTATGGACAGGATGCTTTACAACGCTCTTCATTTACAAACCTTTTGAAGTAGGTCTCATTAGATGAAGAGACCAAACCTGTATGTATATAAAGGAAACTCCAGTCCCCTGTCCTGCCCAAACCAACCCAGAGCCACACCAAAGCAGTGGTGCTTTCCCTACACCTATCCACATCCCTCTTCACCACCAATGATGGGCACAGCTAACAGCATGGAGCCTTCCATAATGGACTTTGCCTCAGACAACACAATCCTCTAGTATGGCAAAGTGATTTCAACACTGGTTCTGCCTCCCTAAATCTGCACTCCGGGGCTGGGGCATCGACTGAACCAAGGTTTCAGCTCAGCCTGTTGCAAAATAAATAAACGAAGTGCAAATATTGACGGTTCTCGTGCAACTCCTAAATACTCAAAAGAAAAAGAAGAAGAAGAAAAAAAAAGGACTCCCTGGAACAGCAGCAAACGGGCAAAAGGGAAACAATGGTAGGAGGAGGAGACTACAGCAGAGGCGGCCCGGGAAGAACCTGGAAAGGGGGTAACATGAATGACAGGTCTTAACTGCGACTCCACACGCCACCGCCTGGACGCAAGTACTAAGTACAGCCGCCACAGCCACCAGGCTGGGCGAGGAGGGGCCGGGGCTGCTCCCGGGCTACCTCACGCCCCACGCCGCCGGACACGCACCTGTGATATTGGGCCTGCAGGAACTGGAATTCCTCTTTAATCCGGTCCAGGGACTCCGGGATAGTGAACTTGAAGGGCTGGCCTGCAGCCTGGTGTGGCGTCTGGGGGGCGACCGGCGAGGGGAACCGAGGGACAGGGATGCAGGTAGATAGATAGAACAGGAAGTCAGAGGCCGGAGAAGTGGGTGGGACATAAACAAAAAATAAAGTTAGCAGTGGCGGAAAACGGAGCCCTGAACTCGAGTTTGCTCTGCACTTTATACGGGGAGAAAT
The DNA here is from genome assembly GCF_022355385.1 of Mustela nigripes. Taxonomy (NCBI): domain Eukaryota; kingdom Metazoa; phylum Chordata; class Mammalia; order Carnivora; family Mustelidae; genus Mustela; species Mustela nigripes. The sequence continues at coordinate 70,132,308 of NC_081565.1, read as the reverse complement.
CGGCCCCTGGCCCTGTCTGGAGCCTCCAAAGAGATTCCGTGCCTTCTCCGTGCTGCAGGGCGGGTCGCTTGGTACGTGCTCCCGGGTCACCGGCTGGAGGGACAGGGGATCCCCGGCGGCCAGGGAAGACCAGGCCAAATAGTCGTCGTAGCCACCGCCCCCTCCCCACCAGGGCGATAATGACCCCGGGGATCAGAGAAGAAAAACAACTCCCTAACGCTCCCCGTTCCCAGAGTCGCCAGGGCCACCTCCAGGCGCGCCGGAACGGGGGCCGCATTGACATGTAAATAGGCGAGACGGGAAACAAAGGGGGGGGGCGCCCTACCCGTCTCGGCGGGGGGAAGGGGTGAGGAGGAGGGGAAGGGGGTAAGCTGTCGCTACTGGAAAGAAACCCCAGCCTCCCCGGGCGCCCTCGCCCGCCTTGTCTAGACGTCAATTCGGAGGGGGCCCAGAGTAAAAGGGAAAAATTGAGTTTCAGTTCACTCTCCACCCCGGGAGGGAGGGTCCGAGACCTCCCCAGCCCTGCATCCATACAGGTTGGGGGGAGGGATCCTCCACAAGGTAGAAGACACCCGTCTCCCTACAGCACTGGGAGAGCGCCTATCCCCACCCCACCCCCACCCCACTCCTCTGCCCCTCCACCCAGCACCCTGACGCGCCTCACCGGGTGCCGGCTCTGCGGGAACATCGCTCTGACGGCGGCCGTAGCTCTGTTTCTGGGCAACTCAATTCTCCGCTCAATTTCCAACTTTAATCCCGCCGAGGAAAATTAAGCCGAGAAACCAGGCAGAAACCGGGAGCGCTGGCAAGCGCGCTGGCCACGCACGCAAGCGCGCTCGGCGGGGCGCACCGGCCACTCGGTGCCCGGCTGCTCCTTCTCCCGCCGGTGCGGGTTCCTTCGCTCAGGGCCACATCGCGGGGCACCCGGGGCCCAGCTGCACCAAAACCCGCGCGATGACGCCGGCGCCCAAGATGAGGGCGCGGGGGCTGTGATCCAACCCGCCGGCCTCCGCTGCCCCGGCGGGGAGGTGAGCGCGCGGAGACTCTGGCCGCGCTCCCCTCGGCGATCCCCGTACACGGCACCCGTCCCGAGCAAACAAATCCAGGCGAGCTGCTTTCCTTCGTTCTTCTCCCGGTCCGCCTCCTCTCCGGGTTTTCCCCCGCGGCGAGGTGCAGGTGGCCCGGCGCCCCCAGCTAACCCCTCACAAACAAACCTGGAGACGTTCGGGACCGAGTGCTGCGGATCAGGGCAGCGCCTTCAGCCAGGCGCTGGGAGGCGGTGAGGAGCGAGGTCCGGGCGGCGGAGGTTCCGCGCCTGGCACTCCGCAGCCTCAGCCCCGGCGGAGGAGCGCGGGATGACGACGAGGCGGGGAAAGTGCGGAGGGCGCGCCGGGAGGCGGCTCGGCACGCCCCGTGCGACCGACGCTCGGTGTTCTCCGCGGTTGCACAAACCCTCCTGGCCCGGCGGGGCTACACCAAGAAAGGCAGTCCCGCAGCCGCCCGCTGCTCCTCGAGCCCGGGACGCATCCGGGCGCCGCGCCCCGCGCGCACCCGCCCCGCACGGCCGCTCCGGACTCTTCCTCCAAGCCCCTTCCTGGGCCCTCTTTCTTTCCTTCCCTTCGTCTGCCTCTCCGCAAAGGGCGCTCCAGCCCGCTGCAAAGTTCTCTCACGACCCGGGGGGCGACATCCACGAGATGGGGCGGGAGGGGGGAGGAGGAAGCAGGAGTGCGCTCCGCCGCTCGGCCTCCCTATCCGGCGGGCAAACTCCGCGGACAGGTCCGGAGTAGTCGCGGCGGGGGTTAAGTCGCCGCGGGCCGGCGGAGGTCCGGGCTGGTGGCACGGGTCCCGCCCGGACGTGGGAGGGTGGGGGTGGCGCAGTCGGCTGCTTCGGGGACGCGGGGCACAGGGTACTCGCCGCTGCTGCTGCTCCTGCAGCCGCCGCTCCCGCCGCCGCCGCCCGCGCCTCTCGCGCCGGTTACATTAACACGCGGTTTCACACTCCCGAGCTAACCAGCGCCGGCCCCGCCCAGCCCCGCGCGGGCGGGGGGCGGGAGCGCAGAGCCGGCGGGGGACGTGGGTCCGGGCGGTAGCGGGAGGGAAGCGGGGAAGCGCTCGCCAGCCAATCGCGTGCGCCGTGCCCAACGTGGGTTGCTGACGCAACGCCTCCCCGAAGCCTATAGCAGTGCGGCACTGGACGGGCCGTCCTCCCCCTTCTCTCCCACCCCACTCGCTTCCATCTCCGCCGTCTCCCCGGTCTCCCCTCCCACCCCCTACCCCTCCTCCGCCAGCCGCGTCCTCCCGGGCTCGGTGAGGAACTGTTCCTGGAGGAGCCGCGGGACGCCGAAACCAGCCAATGGGAAGAGGCGAGACGCGGAGATTGGCACGGTGGATGGGAAGGTCGGTGGGAAGGAGAGGCGGCGGGGCCGGGCTGTCAGTCAAAGTAACGTGGGGCCGGCGAGGGTGCGCGCGGGCGCGCGCGAGCGGGAGGGACCGGCGGGCGTGCGGTCGCGGAAGCTGGGGGCTAGAGTTTGCAAAAATCCTGCCACTTGTTCACTTTTCCCTTTAATGGAAATCCTCAGATCTCGGTGAAAGTAACTCAGACTATCCGCGCAGTTTCTTATGGGGAGGGCGGGGGGTTGACAGTTGGAACCAAATGCGTCTTTCAGTGCTTGCCCCTTGTTTGATGCTCCTCTTTTGAAAGTGAGGTCACATTCAAAAATTTCTCTGAGGATTGTTTTTCCTTGAGCTGCCTCTTCGTGAGAAGGAGTGGACTGTGCACTTGGTGGAAAATGCGGCAGCGCGTTGGTTGGCGTACATTCCTTGGCCGTCTAAGACTAGGCTTTTTATGCTCACGCCCCCCTTTGCACCCAAGGTGGTAGGGATTGGCTTTTATTGGAGCATTTCAAACGACTTTGCAAAAAGGTAGGCCTGCCTTCGTTTGGCGGGAAGGATACCCTAAGGTGCTCGCAGGGTAAGGCACGCGCGTCCTAGTCGCAGATGCGAGGCTTTTGCCCGCGGCTCGGACTCTCTGGCCAGTCCTTGTCTTCGACTTCGCTGTCTTGGGGTTAGGGGGCTGCCGAGATTTTTAGGGGCCTCTCAGCAACATGACCACGAGTCTGTTTCCAATTACTAAAAACAAAGGGAGACAATGGTATAAACCAGCTTTGAGACCTGGAAACCTGCCTTGCCCGCCCTTACCCCCATATTTGGGGGGGGGGTACCCCAAGGCTGAGCGACGTAAGAAGCTAAATGGGGAAGCGTTGGGCACATGGTGTGGCTAAAATTCTTGTGAGTGGAACTTTACTTAAAAGGTATTTTGAGATTTTTAATAAATGGGGCATATTGTGTAAATCTCCCGGTTTTGTCTACTTCTCTAAATACACCACACAGCAGAAAATCTTCAGTGTTGCCCCATTTATAATTTTGTTTAAAGAACAGTTAGGCTGAGCTATTTCCACACGATTGGTGAGTGAATAATGCTGTTGTAGCCAAACGGTGGTGAGTTCTTCCGTAAGAAAGACACATCTTTGACAAGCAGTCATCCTACGTTGGAATATACATAAACAGGTTTTGGTTGTTAATAACCCCCACGTTCTCATTATTTTACTTTCAAGGGACTTATGGAAAGACTTTATTTAAAGAGAAATACATTTTGTTTGAAGATTTGCTTTCTCAGAGACCTTTTCCTTGAAATATTAAAAGAATCATTTTAGATAATACATTTCACTGTTGGAGTTGTTTTTAAATATGCATGATATTGATTTGTCTATAATTGCATCAATCCCAAATATCAATTATAAATGAAAAATTAAAGGATCAATTTTAGCCAGCCTGTAGAAGTCCACAGTAAATTCTTAAACAAGTTCGGTATGTGGTTTTGCAGTGCTCTCATTAAGTGGGGTTGGGGAGGGGGGTTATAGTATTCATTTTGCTCACATGAAGAATGAAAAGGAAGCAAGCAGTGTCCCTCTTTCCTAAGTTAAAATGAGTGATAACTGGAGCATGCTTGTTCCATCTATAGGACTTTTTGAAATAATACGATTCACGGGCAACTAAGCTTTGTCTTTTGGCAACCTGTGTTCCTTGAAATCTTCATCTAGAGACTGGGCCCGGTATGTCAGTCTGTGGTCAGTTCGTCCCCTAATCAGCTGCAGGACTGTGGAGAAGAAACTTGGATGCCGCAAATATGCCTGTGCATGCTGGGCCAGCTGGGGCAACTGACACTTCTCCCTGGCTTACTCAAGCTTTACTTTGATTTACTGGCACACACTGGTAATTGGGTTTAAACAGAGAAATTAGAACGGTGTATTTTGAGACAGGAGCCTTCTGAATTCCCTATAATGTACTATCTAGAGAAAAGAAAGAGTAATTTTAAAATTGGAAGACCTTTAACTGTATGCATAAAGATGGTTGGTTTTCGAGGGCATCCATCCTCCTTGACAGAGGGAGAAGGCTGGGCCCCTTTTCAAGGTCATATTTTCTCGGTGATTATCATGCTGTAATAATTATACTACAAAACTCTCATCAAACTGCATTACAAATGATGGTATTTAAACAATCAAGTAGCTTTAATCTTATGTTCTAAATAAATAATATATGTGCAGATTGTCTACAGCCTGTTTAAAAGAAAATAATCCTACTCATGAAATCTATCTTTTCGTTTTCTATATAAAGTCTGTTAACCATAATCTTTTTTACCTTTAACATATTCATATGTTGATGATGTTTTTACATGAAATGATATTAAGTACTCCGTTTCCATAGAAAATTATCTCTGAAAAAAAAAATCCCCTTTTTATCCTCTGCAAAGAAACAAGAAAATTGCCAGATTGTTTATTTTATCGTTGATGCATGTATGGGTATATTTCCATTCATTTGTTGCTGACTATCAAATTTTCAACTCAACCAGTGGCTTAAGTCACTACAAAAACTAGATGTTCTATATTGTATACATTCTAGACATAATAGAAAAATGTTTGGATGCTGGTCATAGAAATTATGCATCTTTTAAATCTATTACTTTTCTATTTGAAATGAGTATGACGGTTTCTGAAGGTCACTTGTTATTTTCTCTTTCTTTTAGCTGTGAGTTACTGCTTATGCATTTTCTCATTTGACTTTTTCTTAAATGAGAGTTTTCTTAAACCTGAGAATGTAGGGTCCAGAAGAATTTTCCCAGCATTGCTTTATAACTTTTCCCCTCAGTCCTTTACCAAAGAAAAGAGCAGGATGGGCGTGGAATATGGAGAAGAGAAAGCAAAGAAAGAAAAAAAAATCAGTAGCAGATCCTGCAGCAGTAAAACCTCAAATAAAATCACATCCAAAGAATCTCTTGCGGTTTCACACAATATGGTAAAATTAGAGATTGCAGGAAACCAACTAAATTAAACTGAGAGCATTTGAAGAGAAACGAGTAGAGTTTATGAAAATGACACGTTGACTGACCAGTATACTTTTTTATCAACAATTTCTTTGTTAAGATGCAGATCAAAGGAACCTGCATATGTTTTCATTTTGTTCTAACTAGAAAATTACATCCAGATGTTTAATAGGCATTTGGTTGGTTTTTCAGCATTGATTAGATATGTTGGTTCTGTTTGCTTACAAGTGTAGCCGGATCATTAGCTAATGCAAAGAAATGTTTGCTGTGAGTTGCTAATTAGGGCTTTTGGAAACCCTCCATGCTCAAGAACAATTTGTACAGTGGCCAGATGAACTTGAGGGACTTGAGGAAGTTGTTTTCTCTTCTCTGTCAGGGTGGGGAGGAGCAGACAGTCCCATTCCCTAATCTCCCTTTGCCTACGGGGATTGGGATGCTATCCCTGAGGATTAGAGTGCAAATAAATTAAGAAGAGACCACACAGGCACTCCCAAACACAGAGATAAATGTGCCTTTTCTGGAACCACCACCATATTGTCTTGGTTGTGTGTGTGGTGGGGGGCGGAAAGCGAACATCTAAAATGCTGAACAGTAACATGAGGAAGATGCTCAGTGCTAATGTTATCAAATACACAGCCTTTTTAAGTATACTTTAGAGACAGATGGGAAAGCCCTTTATGATAAACGAGTGTACTTGAATTCATTACTGTAGTACTTATAATTAAAAATGTCTCCTTTGCAATTGCATTTACTTCTATGGGGTACAAGAGCTTTGGAAATGGAAGGCAGGGCTAGGGAAAGGGACAGAGGGAGTGGAATTTTGGAGCCAAGGATGAGCCTGGGAGGAAATGCAGTATTTACTTTCACAGCCACTCATTTGTTGACCTTGTTAAGGCCCCCAAACTTGTAGGAGATTAGCTATTCACATGGTATTCAAATAAACTGTTTGAGAAGTGAGGCACTAGGCAGATACGCTTCTTAATTGGCCAATCACATTTTTTAAAACATTTGGCCTGCAGAAGAACACCACCTTGGTGGAGGCTGAACTTCTGTTTATTTAAGTCTATATTTCTAGAGCGGTACCAGTCCAAAATAGCATGCGTCCGTAAGCCGTTACAGAAGTGCACCCACAAATGCCGCTGAAGCCTGTTCTCCTGCATATATATTGATGACCCCTTCTAGGCCTGTTTACATCTTATGCACATGGATGGCACACTCCCATGTGTTCACGTAGATTCATGATTAGTTTTCCTTGAAATCGTTCAAGCAGAGGACCTTTCTGTCAGAGCTCTCCCAGGTCCTTGTGGACTTGATAAGCGGAGAGTATTCTGGGGCAAAATCAGGTATTTCCTGGAGCTCAGAGCATAATATGCCAATGTGTCTCAGTGAAGTTAGCAAGCCCCTGCCTTTTTTAACCAACTCTAAAGTTTTGTTTGTTTGTTTGTTTTTGACAGAGAGTGAGAGAAGACAGGCAGGGGGAGTGGCACTCAGAAGGATAGGGACTCGATCCCATGACCCTGAGATCAGGAGCCCAACTGAAGGCAGACGCCCTACTGACTAAGCCACTCAGACACCCCTAGCCCATTCTAAAGACTGATAAAAGTTGAGATAATACACTTTAAAAAAAAAAAAATTCTTTCAGTTTAGCCTTTAGCTCAACAGAAGCCACAGAGTCATTGGGTAGGCAAAAGGAAGTTAAAGGAAGCATCTTTGCTGATCCTTTCTACATGTTCACATAAAACAAGAGCTGACCTTGACCCCTGAATGCTGTCTGTGATGACCCACCATGCTGCAGACTCTGGACTTGCTAGATCAACATTAAACCAGGACACCTCTCCTTTGATCTTAAAAGCTTTTGCTTTGGCAGTATTGTTTAAGTACCTCTTCTTCTTGAAACTAGCAATTGCTTTGAAGAGTTGAAGCTGGAGTTCAGCTAATCTGTGTTCTCTTGGTGTTCCTTATGGTGAAGGCAGGTGAACTCTGGGAATAGATAAGGAGCTAGAATGCTAGACAGTATTCCGGATGTCTTTGCAGTCTCTAGAATGGAAATTCTAGGTCTAGATGAACAAGTCAAATGATATAAATACAGAATGTTGGGAAATTTCACAAAACAACTGGACTGGGCTCTTTAGAAAGTCAATGTTAGGGGTACCTGCCTGGCTTGGTCATTAGAGCATGAAACTCTAAATCTCAGGGTCCTGAGTTCAAGCCCCAAGTTGAGTGTGGAGCCTACTTTAAAATAAACAAACAAACAAACAAAAACAAATAAAAATGAAAAGCCAGAGTTATGGATGTAGGGAAGGAAATGGGGAGAACCGTTCCCTAAAAACAAAGGCATATGATGGAAATGTACTATGTGAATCCTTATTGGCTCCTTGTTAAAAAACAAAAACAGAAAAACCCCGACAACTATGTAGGACTTTCTTGGGCAGTTTGAATGTGGACTAGATATTAGGTAATATGGAATCATGGTTAATTTTCTTGATGTGAGAAGATTGTGGTTGTGGAGGAGGATGTTGTTCTGAGAAGATTCTTGGTAAAGACTGCCACTTTGAATATGTCTGCAACCTCAAATAAAAAGTATGTGTGCAGAAAGAGAAAGCAAATTTGCTAAAGGGTGTTCGGTCACAGAATTTAGGGATAGAATCTGTCACTCCTTTAGTATTTCAACTTTTCTGTATATTTGAAATATTTCATGATAAAAAGTGAGAAAACCATTTCAGGGTTAATGTTACAGTTTTTTTCTTCATGTGCCAAAATGGAAATTTCCTTTGTAGTTAAAAGATTGATTCATGATGTTTCCAGATTTAAAAAGTATGAGAAAATGGTATTGTGTTTATTTGTTTTTTTTCCTCTGGTCATGGAAAAGCTGTCGACTAATAACCAAAGGATTACCCATTGCACTCTAGATCTTTTAGTTCTTTTATTATTTATGTTATTTTTGTTTGTTTTCTCTATAGTCTCAAATGACCCTTAGTATCAATTAATATGAAATGGAAATCTTTAAATAAATTAATTAATTACATAAGCAATCTTCTCATGCATCCTTTTGTGGGCCATCAAGCTCAGAATTACCAGAAAATCTACTATAAAACAAAAAGAAAACTTTATTAAAAATAAGGTAGCAGCAAATAAATTTTAATTTCTTCATTCCCATTATAAATAGTGGTTCTACTGCCCTTTTCATTGCTTGAGCCTCACAGTGAAATTTATAAATTATTGGTTTGATTTTGGAATTTCCTTAATGTTTTGAAAGACAATGCTGAAACAGATGATTGCTCTGTCTGCTAAGCTTTGAATATTAATTCTAAAAGAAATGAAAATAGCACTAAATCTCGGACACTGATGTTATGCTTATCTAGAATCACAGAGCCATATATCTATGATATGCTAATAAATAAATAGTTTCCCCAAAAATTCATGAGAAGGGACAAGTGTAATCCAAGAGTTGACAGTTGGAAGGTCCCATCTCTCTTTTCTTTTTCTTTCATCTTAGCTGTTGCGTGTGTTTTTGTTTTTCCTATCACCATTATGTTTATTGAAAGGAAAAATTTCTGTGACAGTGGTAAGCAGATTCTGGTTCGTGTGTGAACAGATTAAATCCACAACTTTGTGCAAAAAAAACTTGAGTACCTTACGGGGAGCCGAATAGGAAGATAGAGGGAAACCGGGACTTTTCACACACGGACCAATCTGTCCACCCAATATTTCTAGCCACCATCCACCTAAGCAACAGTTGAGTAAAATGAAAATGATAAAAATTACAGCTTCATCCTAGCAGAAAAATCCCCTAGGGGACAGAGTTACCATTCTGGTTTTCCCCATTCACAGCCTCCGCACTTCAGAAGAACTGACAAGCTACAATTGGCACTTGGAAAAGTGTTACAAAACACTGACAAGTATTAGAGGAATGTTGATTAATGTAAACAGCCTGCCTCAAGGAATCATACCTTTTGTAGGAAAAATGATTTTCCACTTTGCATTTCTAAAGAGACAGGTATCTCCGGGTAACTCCAGGGAGGGTTTCAAGAAGTTATTTGCCTTTGTTGGGGAGAAGGAGTGTTGTCATATTTACATCTTTAATTTCTGATATCTCGGAAAAGTCAATTGATACATTAAAGAGTCAACTGGTCTTAAAAAGGAAAGAAATTCAGACACATGCTACAACGTGGAACAGCCTATAGAACATTATGTAGAACAATAAGCCAGACCCAAAGACAACTACTGTATGATTCCATGCAGAGTAGGACGAGGAGGCATGCAGAGTAAGCAAATTCATGGAAGTTGCCAGGGGCTGGGAAGGGGAAGGAATGGGAGTTACTGCCTAATAGGTACAGAGGTCTCAGTCTTGCAGGATGTCCTCTGGATGGATGGTGATGGTGGCACCACAACCATGTGAATATACTTAATGCCACTGAACTGTGCTTAAAAAGGGTGAAGGGGCGCCTGAGTGGCTCAGTCGGTTAACATCCAGCTCCTGATCTCGGCTCAGGTCTTGATCTCAGTGTTGTGAGTTCGAGTCCCAGGTTGGACTCCATGCTGAGCGTGGGGTCTACTTAAAATTTTTTTTGAATTTAATTTAAAAAAATTGTTAAGGTGATACATTTTATGTTGTATGTATGTTTCCAATCTTCTTGAGTCAATAGGATTCCTTTCTTTGGTGGTACACCTATTTCACAGTGGATCCTCATCCTATTCATTTCCTGAATTTGTGCTTACCTTTATTTATTGAGCACTTACTATATGTGTCAGACATTCTTCTAAGTGCTTTGTTTGTTTCACTTCATTTGACCCTCACATCATTGCTACTGGCAAATGCCACCATCATCCATGTTTATTGAAAAGAAACCTGAAGCCCAGTACTTTCCCATAGTCACAGTTGGGAGGGCTGGTTTTGAACCCTGGCACCCAGGAGAGCTCACTCAGAGCCATGTCCCACAGCTGAGTACTTAGGTACTATTTCTCACTCTCCTCTCACTAGATCACATCTCTCATTGACCTACTGATAGAAAGAACATCTGTATGTATTTTGCCCACAAGCTTGGTAGAATTTCTCTTGGCACTTTGGAAGTAAAGTTGATACTTTTAAGAATTTATATTCCTGCAAGCAGAGCTAAGAGCTGCCTCAGGGCTCTGGAATTGTGCCTGCCAGCAGAGAAACGCAGCCACTATCAGTCGAGTGCTTTCTGACAGCACCCAATCCATACCCCAAATTGCAACAGCAACAAAGAAAGACAGGCTCTGTAGCAGAGGAATGAGGGAGACCGTGAGTCTTAACTCGATTAGGACAGGAGGGCAACATGTTCTTATTTACAGCTTCACAAATGATAACATTTTTAAAAATAAAAATACAAAATTAGGGGAGCCCTAGCTAGTTCTGTGGTTAATAGTGGTTCGAGATGTCCTGATGACAGCAGACCTGTAGTCAGGGCCCTGGTAACACGTCTGGAAACATTTGTCCTGTTGAATGTGAATGGATTTATTTCTAGCCTCCAAAGCCCTCTTAAAATCAATGGCTTTCAAGGATCTTTGACCACGAACCATAGTAAGAAATACAATTTTTAAACTCTCAGTCTAGTTCTCTGTCTTGCCCACATGCACATGCACGTACACACAAGTCATAAGCACACGTTGCAACATCTGGTTTACAAACACTGCTTTGAATTATGCAGTCATACCTAGTGAGGGTTCTCCAGAGAAACCAAACCAGTAGGGGACTGAAGTTAGGAACTGGCCCATACAGTAACGGAGGCTGAGAAGTCCCATCATTTGCTATTGGCAAGTTAGAGAACCAAGACAGCTGGTGATATTATCCAGTTCAGACCACTGGTATCAGTTTTGGAGTCTGGAGGTAAGAGGACCAGGAGCTTCACATCCCAGCTCAAGAAAAGAGGAGAGTTTGCCATTCCTCCTCCTTTTTATTTTATTTGGGGGCCCCTAATGGATTAAATGATGCCCACTTGCAGTAGTGAGGACAATCTTCTTTACTCAGGCTACTGAATCAAACGCTCATCTTCAGACACACACTCACAGACACACCAGAAATAATGTTTTACCAGCTATCTGAGCATCCCTTAGCCCAGTTAAATTGACATAAAGTGAAACATCACAGCTATAGAATTTTTATATTTGATTAACACCTCTGACTTATGGAAAGTCATTAACCCCAAAACTATAATCAAGAACATTAGATTGTTTCTTTCCTTTACACTTCTTAACAATGGTAAATCGTAATCCCTGCCTTAAAGTCAGTCGGTTCCAAATCAATAGGATTCAAGGCACTTCGGGGAATTTCCTGCATATCCTTTTGTCACTCCCTGCCCTGCTAGCACTTTTCTGCCTCCTCCTCTCCCTTCTCTGCATCCCCATCCTAGCGCCCACATCCCAGGGTACCCCTCACCTACCTCCTGCCTCACCCATATGCCCAAACCTAGAAATAAACAAACAAAAAGAACAAACATATAACAAAAAGAGTACCAGGCTCAGAGATGGAAGGTCCTGAAATGGAAATCCTATCTGCTTCTTACTATATGAGCTTGGCCAAACCATTTCCCCTCTCTGGGCCAGTTTCCTCACTTATAAAATCAGGATGATAGCACCAGGTTTCTCATGGTGGTTGCTAGACTGAATGAGATGAGCCAAGACAACAGTATATTCCTTAACACAGCGGTTGGCCCTAACAGTCTTGTTCCCTTTCCCTTTTTCTCCGGGTGCTTGATGAAGCCCCTACCCTAGCAGCTGGGGAAGTACCACCCCTGCTACAATGTGGCCTGGAAAATCACAGAGCAGCATGGATTCCAAAGGGGTTTTCTGTGGAACTCTAGTCTGGGTCTGGTCATGGCCCTGTCTGCTGGGACTCTAGAAGTGCATCATCCTGGTGTTTCTTGGGGACAGGTTAAGTGGATCTCAGGGAAAGGCAGGAGCCACTGACCTTGAATGTCCTCCCCCCAACCTCCCACTGCTACATTCCTAGGCTGTTTCATCCTCAAGAAGAAATAACAGTAATACACCTATCTTTTTGGAGGTTAAAAATGGAATTTGGGGTGGGAGGGCTATGAAATATGATGAACAACAGTTCATCACAACATACGACAATTGCTTTGGGTGGCTAAATGCCCCTGGTTGCCCCTTTAGATAATATAATAAGAAAAAAATGTGGCTAACCAGTGAGAGCTTAATGGAATTAGGTCTCACATATGCTCCTCTTGAATGTCACGTCATCTCATCCCATAGATACAAAGTTGTGTGTTGGAAAGACCTTGAGAAACACATATAGAAATTAGGAAGTCATTTAGATATTAGTGGAACTTTTTTAGGAGTATAGTCTGGTCCAGGATTATTTTTGGGGGGAGCTAACACTTCTCTGGAAGAGAGTTTCCTTTCACATCATCTATTTTATTTTATTTTTAAAAAAAGATTTTATTTATTTATTTGACAGAGATAGAGAGCACAAGTTAGCAGAGCGGCAGGCAGAAGGAGAGAGAGAAGCAAGCTCTCTGTTGAGCAGGGAGCCTGATGTGTGGCTCCATCGCAGGACCCTAGAATCATGACCTGAGCCAAAGGCAGCCGCTTAACCAGCTGAGCCACCCAGGTGCCCCTCACATCATCTATTTTATTAGCAATGGCAAAGGTCTCTCAAATCTGTGAATAAGGTTTAGTGAGAATTGATGAGCCCCGTCTAAGTAAGAATCCTAATGGCTGTGGGTTGCTGTTATATGGTAGAAGTCAAACTCAATTATCTTTAAATTCAACAATTCTGTGTCTACCAAGAGACTCTTTAGGACCTCTTCTATGTGTCTTTCTTCATTTGAAATCTTTCATTTGAAATCAGGCCTACTTTAGAAAGACGGAAAACATTGAAATATAAAACCTGTGTTTATGAGAAGAGTGAAAGAAAGGAAGGAGTTTTTCTCTCTAGGTGTGGCTATTTCCAGTCCGGGAAAATTAGACCATCAGGTAACCAATCTAGGCTACTCAAATTAGGGTCAAAAAAAGAAAAAGAAAAAGAACCTTATGATTTATAAAACCTAAGACGTTTAGCATTGTGGTATACGAAGACCAATCCTACCAGCTTTCCCTCCCCCACGGCAGCCATTTCAGGAAAAGTTCTGTTTGGGAAGATAGAACAAAGCCTATCTTTATGCTGTTAACAGTACTGGGCTCCCAGGATTGGAGGAGGGGAGATGGAGAAGGAATAATGAACAAGCAGGAGGTGGTACTTAGTTCTCAAATTTCACTCAATAAGAAATTCCTTCTCAGTAAGAATTCCATCAGAGTAAAATGGGAAGGCATATTAAGGATTTGCAGTCTGTCAACTGTTATCCAATGTCTTCAAACAGGTCCTTTGAAATACACCCCTCTTTTTCAGTTAGCGTGTTCACATAATAATATGTTTGTTCACAAGCATTAGGATGACAATGGACTGGAAGGCCCATAACTGTACTGGGCTAGAATTAGAAGATTCTTTTCTAAGTATGAAATATTCTCATTTCCATCATCCCTTTGGGTTGAGTAGAGCAGCCAAGATGGTGATGGGGAGAGGTGTGGTGTTTGGGGGGGGGATGTTATTGTGAGTAGAAGGTTAAGGCTGAGAATGTTTGTTTCCAGTGCAATAAGCACCTTCTTTCTGTGAGTTCTATCATTCACGTATCTTGAAAATGTCCTGATAGGACAGGATACTGTATAGTTCCCTAATCTCAACAGATATCCAATAAGAATCTCAAGCTAAATTTAGTTTCACCGAGTTTAGCTCAGTGGTCTATGTAGAAAGCAAAAGCAACAGTTCTTCCATATGTAAAAGGAATCAGTAGGGAAATATCCTCTTGTTAGGACCCAGAAAAGTGCAAATCATTTACAGTTTGGTAGTGATGGCCCCTAGCAAGCCTTTAAAGCCAGTGGAACTTTGGTGGAGCAGGGTTTTTTCCCCAGCAACAACAACTCTTTGGGGCTAAAGCCCTATTCATGAAGCTCATAGACCTCATACTGTGGCCTTTTGGTCCTCAGTAGGCAGACATTTTCTATTTCCTTAATTATTAAGACTTAGCTGCCCCACTTCTCATTTTGGGGGTGGTTAATGGAAGTTAAAAATTTTTGAAGCATAATCCATTTCAGGCAACAAGTTATCAACCAATGTGTTTATTTAGATATACACTAAAAATATAATTCTCTTCTCGACCTTAAAGACATAAGGAACTATGTAAAAGTCAATTCTTCTGTCAGGGAGTTTAAGTATAACTGGGAAATAAAAGCTAGTACTTTAAACGATAAGTAATAAGAATAAACCAGTAAGATAATCCATGCTGGTGTTCAGCTGGGTGTTAACATTCATTGAGCCTTGTACAAAATAGAGGAGCCATGTGCCTGGACATGGTCTGAAGGCCTTCAGTATCTCATGTTGGGGACGCAGATTCTCTCGGCTAGCACTGAACCTGGATGCTACTATCCTCTTGGCAGGGAAACGGAATACTGACATGACTCTCTCATACAAATTAAGACTAAAATTTACCACCAGAAAGTAACTCTTATATTTATACAATCTTGAATATTGTACAATTGTGTACATTTTCATGAAAAATAATCTGGCTATTAAGCTATGCCTGGGTGACTGTTTCTGAGCATTTCCAATAATTGTTTTCTACTCATTAATTCTTTCCAAACGCTCACTTAGCACTAAAGGTGTAAAAACTAATGGGATGAAAATTTAAGTTAAAAAATTATATCCATTAACTTAGTCTGCAGTTGGTAGAGAGAGGGCCAGGGAAGACGGTCATTACTCTGTTGTAGCAATGAATTACTTGGGCCCAGCTCCTGAAACAGTAGCATTCCCTGAAGCATAGTTTGGACACCTTTCAAACTATAGCAGTGATCAGACGGAATTTCAGTACCTTCCTGTTGAAGGAAGATGCCTTTTGACACCTTGTAGTCCCCATTATCATCATTAACACCTTCTAACCATTGTTTCTGAGTTCACTGTTCTGAGTACTTCGCATACGAATTCATCTGTTCCTCACGGTGACTCTGAAGTCAATACTGTTATCACCTTTGATGGTTAATCTCATGCGTCATCTTGACTGGACTAAGGGGGAATGCCCAGAGAGCTGGTAAAACATTATTTCTGGGCCTAACTGGGGCAGGATTTCAGGAAGGGATTAGCACTTGAAACAGACTAAGTGAAGAAGTTTGCTCTCACTGGTGTGAATGGATATCATCCAGTCAGCACAGGCCTTGAATAGAACAACAAAGGTAGAAGGGCAAATTTGCTCTTCCATTAATCTGAGACATGCATCTTCTCCTGCCCTCTGACAGCACTGCTGGTCCTCAGACTCTGGCTGGGATTTACACTGTCACCATTCCCACCACTCCTACCACGGTTTCAATCCTTGTTCACTCTTCGTCCTTCAACTGAGAGTTACACCATCAACTCTCTTGGTTCTTGGGCTTTTAGAATCTGACTGAATGACACCACTGGCTTTGGCTTGTAAGCGACCTTCTCAGCCTCCATAATCACAGGAGCCATTGCCTGTAATAATGCTCTCCCTCCCACCGCATATGTCCCATTGGTTCTGTTTCTGTAGAGAACTCTGACGAATACATCTTTGTTCACAAATGGGAAACCAAGCCCCAAATCTCACAGAGGCAGGGCCATGTTACAGACAGCGTACTTAGCCCGAATGTCTGATGCCTCTTGGGTGAATTACTGACCACCCCTTCAGCTAAGCCTAACCTCTGGGTTTAACTGAAGGAGCTGGACTCAGAGTAGTCCAGTTTGGAGATGTTGGGACTTCCTGTCAGCCAGAAGCATCAGAAAAAAGGAAGAGCTCTCCCCTAAGCTCACCAACAGCAGCAATGTGGTAGTGGCACGTTTTGGGCCAGGTATAAGATTTGTTAGGATGATCAATGTCTGCACGGATTCTTCCCTGGCATCTTTTTTTTCTTTCCTTTTCTTTTCTTTTTCACTAAGCTTTCTTTCTTTCTTTCTTTCTTTATTTAATTTGACAGACAGATCACAAGTAGGCAGAGAGGAGGCAGCAGGCTCCCCACTGAGCAGAGAGCCTGATGCGGGGCTCGATCCCAGGACCCTGAAATCATGACCCGAGCCAAAGGCAAAGACTTTAACCCACTGAGCCACCCAGGTACCCCTAAGCTTTTTATTTTAATTCCAGTGTTTTTTCTTCACTTTTCACCCTTAAGGAAATCAAGACAGCTTATAGCAAGTCTTGTTCTTTCCAAGGGCCTCACAGTGTCTTTTTGGACTTAGTTTGGGTGAATAAATGTGGGCTTTACCTGGAGAGCATGCCTGGTAGTACTTGTAGGAAAGGGAATTCCATCCCCTCTTATCACAAATGATAACTCTATGCGAGTCTGGGAGGAGTCCCATTTCTGCCCCCTCTCTACCCTATTCATGGCTACCTTTCTCTCCATCCTCCATTCTCTCAGTATGCTCATCTGGGCCACACATTTTTGGTCGATGTTTTTACTGTTCATTAAAGTTCAGAAATCATGCCCATCTTTCTCTTTTTCTCACTGCCATCATGAAAGGCCAGTTGTCTTCCTGGTGCATTCTGAGGGTGCATAGACTAAGGTGGTAAAGGCAAGTGGGAAACCTTGTTTACAGGTCCTGGCCTTGGCCCCATCTTCCTCTACAAATGTACCAGACATGCACTAATTTGGAGAAGGGGCATAAGGGGGAGCTAGATAGTACGCTTGCCCACCTAGTTCTTTCTTCCCCTTTTGGCTCTTGTTCAGGGTGTGTCTGTTATCTCCATCCAGCAAAGATCCCTGGGGAACTAGACAAGGCGGGGATAGGAACTGTATGTCAGTCCTCTCCCCTGAACTTCTCATATCAGGAGGACAATGCTAGGTAATGCTACCGCTTCAATATTAGCGACTGACACAAGCTGAGGGAGGAGAGGCAAAGATATATGGTCCCAATAGGGCCCACGAATGGACTGGTTGTACCTTTGTCAATATTGAATCAAGAGCTATAAAATATTTCATCTTCTGTAAGCTAATAATCTCACTGCTGGAACTGTGTCCCGAGGAAACAGTTCAAAGTAAGACAAGATAATGGTAGGTATACAGTGCCCAGACCTTAGTTTCTAAATACCATTATCTAATATAAGATATAAGAGATCCTTGGAGAAATGGCTGATTCAGATCTGGGGGAGAGAAACCTTTTGTTGTTAGCAGATGAGCAGTTTTGAGTGGCTAGGTAGTGAATTGTACTTTAGATTGAGTTTGAGGTACCTGGGGTGGGTACTACACGGATAATGGATGTGGATGTAGTTCTGCGTAGACATGGAGATAGAGATATAGACGGATTGCAGATTGGTAAGAGGGCCCACCCAGCAGTTCCTCCATCACTTTGGAGAAAAATTCTGTTGGGTGCTTAATAAAAATTACATTTTTCTGGATCCCACCTCAGGGAGTAGAACAACTGCATTCTTTTTAAAATATTTTTTTATTTATTCATTTGACAGAGAACACAAACAGGGGAAGTGTCAGGATGAGGGAGAGGGAGAAGCAGGCTGCCCACCGAGCAGGGAGCCCAACGTGGGGCTCAATCCCAGGACCCTGGCATCATCACTCAAGCCGAAGGCAGACTCTCAACCGACTGAGTCACTCAGGTCACCCAAACAACTGCATTTTTATGATATTCCCCAAATCATTTTTTGAAGCATATGTCAGTCTACGAAATATTTAAAGGATTGTGAGTATGCAAGGAGCTATTGTGGGAAATTGAGAAGAGTTAGAGAAGCACGAGAAGACATAACCCTGGGTCATATAGCGCCACGTGGCCATGAAACAGAGTTTCCCTGTGAAGCCCTGGCCAATGTTGTTGAGAGGGATACTGAAAGCATAAATGTAAAAAGGAAAACAACAGAAGACAGGAGAAAATACACATTAAATTTTTCCCAGTCACAAGGTAGAGACTTTGTAAACATATAAGCAAAGGAAGGAAACAGTATGGCCAGGTTCATGAATGTTAAATATTTCAGTATGTCAAAAAAAAAAAAAAAAAAAACATACACACATAAAAAAGTTAGAATAGGCAATTCCCAAAGAAAATAAAATTGTCTATATATGAAAAAATGTGTGTGAAATCATATTAAAAATGCTTTTTTTTTTTTTTTAAGGAGGGACTGCACTCAACATGGGGCTCAAACAACCCCAAGATTAAAAATTATGTGCTCTACCAACTGAGCCAACCAGGTGCACCTAAAAATGTGATTTTTATTTTTATTATTTCTTAAATGCCTTTTGAAAAAAATCCACATATAACTGAGATCATGCAGTACTTGTTTTTCTCTGACTTATTTCACTTGGCTTAGTGCCTGCAATTCCACTTTTTTTTTTTCAAGATTTTGTTGAGAGAGAGAGAGCACACACAGGAGTTGGGGAAGGGGCAGAGGGAGAAGGAGAAGCAGACTCCTTGCTGAGCAGGAAGCCCAACTCTGGGCTCGATCTGCACTGTGAGATATCGACTTGAGCCAAAGGCAGACTCTTAACTGACCAAACCACCCAGGTGCCCTCTGAAATGGCACTTTTAACTCCTCAAATTGGCAACTACTTTCTACCAAAATATATGGTAATGCTGTAGCATAGAGAATAGGGAATAAGCAAAGCCACCTGTTGTTAGTAGAATGCGTTTGGTACAATTTTTCTGAAATGCATTTGGAAGAATATATCAAAAAGAAAATACTCCTACCCTTCGAAATCAAGTCTGCTTCTAGGAACGTCTCTTTTACATTTATGTAAAAAGATGTTCCTTCCAGTATTATTGATAATATCAACAAACTGGAAACAACTAGAGTATGCAACAGCAGTGATTTGGTTCAATAAATTATGGAAGTCACATAATGCTATATTTTTTTCTTTCTTTTTTTTTTTTTTTTAAAGAGAGCATGCAAGAGAGCAGAGGTGGAAGGGCAGAGGGAAAGTGAAACAGAATCTCAAGCAGACTCCTGGCTAAACACAGAGCCCAACATGGGGCTTGATCTCACCCTGAGATCATGACCTGAGCCAAAACCAAGAGTTGGATGCTTAACCAACTGAGCCACCCAGGTACCCCATTGCTGTATTTTCTAAAGCTTTTACAAAACATGCTTTAGTAAAAGGATCCCAAACCTGGGAGCCAAGCAGTAACAGAAGTGAGTGAAGTAGTCTGGATATAAAATAGAGACATGGAGAAGAGAAGGATTGTTTTACTTTCCTCCTAACCCTACTATTTATCATTATTATTATTTTTTTTAAGAACGGAAATGAAATTAGGCATAGTAGCTGCAGCCTCAGAGGGAGAACAATGGAGTAGTGGAGACTTAAGTTGAGAGCACAGGCCCCATCTCACAGGATTCACCATTCCTCAGCTCCGCTTGGTTGACCATTGTATGAGCCAATCAGACGTCTTCATTGACTATCAATTTATAACTTTTGCTTTAAAATTTTTATTGGCAAGAAAGTATATATAATTATTAAGTGAAAAAAGTACATAATGCAATAGTATTTGATATTAGTATATCATAGGATGGTATTGAATTGGGTAGTACATGTGTGCATATCTTAACATATGCCCAGAAAAAAGCCTGGAAGAAAATAAAACAAAATATGGCTTTATGTAGGTCTTATGATCAAGGCTGTTTTAATTCTTTTGTTTGCATTTTTAATATTTTTCATAACAAATGCATGCATACTACTTCTAAAAACACCCAAAAAGGGGTTCCTGGCTGGCTCGATCAGAAGAAGATATAACTCTTGATCTCAGGGTCATGAGTTCAAGCCCCAACATTGGGCATGAGGCCTACATAAAAATAAATAAATAAATAATAATAAAAGCAACCAAATAAAATATCAAAAGCTTATTGTGGAAATACTGTGGCTGGAGTGTTGCGTTTCGTTTTGTTTTTTCCCATAGGCTTGAGTTTTGACACCCAAGAGGAATATTTCTGAAAAGCTGGGCTGCAGACCTAACTCTAGCAGTAGTATTGTCAGCTCTTGACCCAGAGCTAGGTCTGATAGCCTGGTTATTTATTATTATTGTTGTTGTTGTTTAGTTGTTGTTTTGAGCTAGGTTTGATAGCCTGGTTATTTTATTATTATTGTTGTTATTGCTGGTTATTTATTATTATTGTTGTTGTTATTGATGTTGTTACTACTAGTATTTATTCTTTTGTTTTTTAAATGCTCATTGGCTTCTGGCAACCGCATCACCTTTGCCAAGAAGTTTAAGGTAGTATGAACCAGAGAGAATTTGCCTGTTCCAAGTTTTGGGAAAAGTTCTGTTTCTTCACAGTTATAGATGTACACTTAATAAAGACAGCTATAGAAATAGACTATCTATTCAAGACCTCGCAGCGCTATTAGCTTAAATAGCACAAATCTTGCACTATACTTCCATTGTTCAAATGTCCTTATAAAATCGGTTATGAAAAGTTACTGTTCACACAGGTACATGGGCAGTCTTAAACAGTGATAAGTTGGCTCTTTTCCCCTGAGCTTGAGAACAGCGGCCGATTCACACTTTGCAAGTCAGGCCAACAAATCTAGCGAATGCAAATAGAGAGTTGGAAACCTGTGAACGCTTTTATTCCCTTCACAGAAGTATATAGCAAAATGGATTGCTTTGCAATTGTGAAGGAAAAAAAAAAAAAGAACAGGGAAGCAAAGAAGAAAAGAATGTGTTGGCTTTGTCTGCAGTGGTTTGAGTAGAGGGTGTTTTTTTTGTTTTTTGGGTTTTTTTTTTTTTTGGATGAAAAGTAGGATCTTAATGGGCGCTCAGTCAGTTCAGACAGCCTCTGAAAGCTCCTCTTGTCAGCTCCCTGGATAGAAAGACCCATTGTTTTCCAAATCTGAAGTTATCACTCTTCCCTTTATCCTTTCTTTTGGACCTTTTAGTGTGTTTGCTTTATCAGAATATTTTAATCCCTAATGTGGTGACTTGGTGTAATTTATCTCATTAAGCCTCTCCTATTTTCTTCTGTTTACATGACTAATATTATTGTGTTTTATAGAGCTTATACCAACAAGCCACTCCTTTGTCCCATTGTTTCAGCTCCAGGGCCAAAAATCAACAAATGAAGTTTTATCTTCCCAATCTTGGGCCTCACCTACTTGTCATTCAGTTTGTATAGATTGCATGGAGAGCATGTTCCTTTGAAAACAATGCAAGGATTCATTTTTATGACCTAAAAACAAACAATTACCATTCTCCAAAGGTCCTGGTCATCTCTCTTTATGAGTCTAGACTGGCACAGACTCAACGTATGAGGGGAATAAAAGCATATACTTCCTTGTGGGTGGAAAGCCCAAAGTCCCCTACTAATGACGTCCTGCTCCCTAACTTGTATTTCTTTTGCGGTGCATAGAATATCCTAGAAGCAGAGAACCTGAGCACTGGAAGGCACCTAGTGGGGTTGTCTTGTCCAAACCCCTGCCCTTCTCCATGACTACACCCAAACGAGGCTCAGAGGCATATGAAGGAGGGCATTCTCTGAACTACTGATTTATTTTGAAATACCATGTCAGAAAATTCCTTTTCTAAAAATCCAGCCTAATAAATCTTCCATTGTCATTTCCTCAATGACTTTTTCATTTCCAGATTGAAAACAAGTGGGTACTATCTTTAAGGAATCAACAACAATTTAATGAGCAGTGATTTCCTACAAGACAGCAGGTCTCAAACTTTAGAGACCATTAGAATCACCTGGAGGCTTATTAAAAACATGGATTGCTGGACGCCAACCCTCAGAGTGTCTGATTATAGAGGTGGAGGAAGGCTTGAGAATTTGCGTTTCTAGCAGGTTCTCAGATAATGCTGATGCTGTTGGACCAGGGACCCCACTTTGAGAACTGCTGATTCTAGGACCTCTCAAGGAGAAATATGAGAGTAATTAGGAGGCAGAAACAAGTAGATTAACAACAAGTTAAGCAAGTTAACCTCCACATGGAAAGTGATGTTAAACAAATTAACCTCTACATAGAAAATGCTAAATGCCTATCAGAGAAGTTCTTTGCTGTCACAGAGCTCATCAGCTCAGAGGCCAGTGAGCGAAGCTGGCCATGAGCAGGAGTTTAGGATGTTAGCCGTGTGAGTATAGAGGAGGAACACAGCATTCAGGCTAGGTAGAAAACAGGCCCAAAAGGCTCTCTGCAAAACCAGAAGCCTGAGGAGTAATTCCCAAGTTGATTCTTCAGGAAGTGAAGGCATCCAGACAGAAGGGCAGAGGTGACCTGGCTCTTCCAGCAGAAGGAAAGAGGCAGCAGGGAGTTTCATGGAGCAGCACGTCATTCAGTTTTCTCAAAGAAGGGGAGGGTGACAAATGAGGTGGTGATGACAGAGCTAGAGAGGTGGGCAGGGGCTAGATCAAGAAGGGACATCAGAGGGGCACCTGCCTGTCAACTCTTCATCTCAGGGTTGTAAATTCAAACCCCATGTTGGGTATAGAGATTACTTAAAATCATTTAAAAAGAGAGGGAGAGAGAGAGAGAGAGAGAGGAATGTCAGAGCAGGTTGCAGGAATTTGGCAATATTCTGAGGACCACTATTTGACATTGACTATAAGGACAATTTAATAAGGCTCCATATAAGGGGACATTTGAGATAAAAGAGAGTAGACAGCTATCTCCAGTGTTTATACTTCCTTCTTTCAAACTAGGACTCCTCTACCCAGTTTACTTTGGTTTTCAGCTGATGTCAGGTCTTGGCTAGCCTTCTAGCCTAGATATAGACAGAATTCCCTTTCCTTTTAGTTCTGCTAAGAGATTTTGGAATTTCATAAAGGGGTTTATAAAGACACAAGGCAAACATAAAACCAAAGTGAACAAAGGTAATACAGAAGTTAGGTCTGGAAGTAAACAGACTAGGGGCTTCTAGCTTCATTGCTTGCTACCTATACTGCCTGGAGCATGCTACTTAACTCCTTGTGCCATAGTTTCTGTACTTAAACTGAGACTTAATTCCCTAAGAAGATCCCTAAGATCTTTTTGTGGTCTGGGCCCTATATGCCTTTTTCAGCCACTCTTTCTGCTCCAACCACATAAACAGTCCTTCAGTCTTGTGTTCATTATGCTCCCTTCTACCACAGGGCCTTTGCACATACCGATGCCTCTGTAATAATTCTTACCTCCCTCTTCAGTAATTTCTGCATTTAGATCTAAGCCAACTCCCTCTAGGAAATCTCCGATCTCCCTAAATAGGGAAACTCCCTTCTATTATAGGCTTTTTTGTTATGAGGAACTTTGATGTGATAGCTCTTAGTGGTTATTATTTGTGGAAATTATTTGCTTAATGTTTGTCTCAGGCTAGAGCAGATTTCAGCTAACTATAGCCAGCCTTGGTCTGTACCCTGTTTTTGTAAGTAAAGTTTTATCGGAACATGAGCAAGTCGTCTTATTTACATATTACGTATGGCCATTTTTGTAGGACAAAGGCAGAGAAGAGTAGTTGCAGTAGAGACTTTATGACCTAGTAAAATATTTGCTGTTTCTTTGTAGCATAAATTTGCCAGTTTCCATACTAGACTATCATCTTTATGAAAGCAGGTACAAGGTCTGCTTTTGTTTATTTACCTGTCTTCAGCATCTAACCCAGTGTCTGCCACATAGAAGATAATATTTGCATTTCTTGAATAAATGCAAGGAGGTTTTTTTTAATGCCTATTTTATCAGAGTGTTAAAAGGATTAAATAAGATAATATATGTAAAGAATTCCACAACATAGTGCCTGGAATATAGTAGGTTGTTAATGAATGTTAGCAGTCATTCTCCATTGTTCATTCAGGCATTTTAATCGTTTTTCTGGGTCTGGATGTAGGCTGCCCCTGGTAGTGGTCTGAATTGCATTCCTGCTCTTCACCTTTCCTACTATCCCTTGTCCTCTCATCTTGGCCTCTTGGGACGAGAAAACCATTTCCATCTTGGGCTCCAGGAACTCCTTCTTTGGAGTCAGATTCTCAGCAGTGTCTTCACCACCCTTCCTGGAGATTTCTTTTGAGGGTGTTCCATCTATTTGAAAGCATATTATTCTCAAAGCTTGTCCTAGCCTTAGGGTGACACTCCTTTCACCTGCCCTGGAGCTTAGCTTCACCGGGTCACCTAAGTGATGCAGTTCTGTCTTATCTTATGGCCACCTCCTTCAGGGACAGCAGACAACCTTTCTTCTGGCTCGGCAGGAGAAGCTTTAGCGTTGGAGGAGAGCTCCTAAGGAGAGAGCAATGTGCAGAATCCCAGGAACTGAACATGTGTGAGAGGAACATAGGCGAGAGGAAAGAAAGATCAAAGCCCAGCCCAGAGGCCGTTCAGCCTGGATGTGGGCCCAGCTGGATGTGGAACCCCAGAGGAGGGAGCATTTACTAAAACCACAGGTCAGCAAGCTGTGACCGATGGGCCAGATCTAGCCAGCCTCCAGTTTTTATGTGCCTCTTGCACTGAGAATGGTTTTTATCTTTTTAAATAGTTGGAGGGGAAAACAAAAGAAGAATAACACTTTGTGACATGCAGAAAATATATGAAATTCAAATTTCAGTGTCCATTAATAAAGCCTTATTAGAACACAGCCATGTGCATGCCTTTACGTCTCTGGCTGCTTTCATGTTACAAAGGCAGAGTGAAGCAGTTGGCCGCAGAGATCATTTCCAGCCCATAAAGCTGAAAATGTTTACTGTCTGGCCCCTTAGAGAAAAGGTTTGCCAACCCTGGAGTTACACTACTAGCCTGAGCTTTCAGAATGACTTTGATCCAAGCTGAGCTGCATGACCTGTGCGTACCCCACCAGGTCCCATCTCGGGGTGCAGCCCAAGGTATGGTAGGGAAGGAATGGGTTAATTGGAGGAATCATTCCTGATGGAGGTGGGAAGGAATGAGAGGGGAGGAAAGAATCAGTCTGGTCTCACCACTTCCAGCAGCGGGCCCCTGAGCTAGTGTCTTCACTCTCTAAGTAGCAGTTCTCACGTTCTGAAATCCCAATAATTATACGTGATGTTGCGAGGACTGAAAGAGCAAATGGGTGCAGCCATGCCCGGCATCAGGTAGGCACTCAGTAAATCCCACTGCTGTGACTAGGATTGGATGGAGTACACCAGGGGAAGAGCTGGCCTTGGAGAGGAGAGAGCCACCTCACTTAGCAATCTGTGGGTTAGAGAAAACGCCAAGGACATTCGGGATAAATAGACCCGGGTCTCTTCAATCTCGGCTGGTGATGCATGTTTTCATCACTGCTGTTTGATCTCAGTAACATGGTTTGACTTCTCTGAGCCTCAGTCCCCCTGCCTGCCCGGGTGTCAAGGGAGGACTTCATACTCTTTGATTAAGAAAACACATCCCTCTGGTACCACCCATTACCATTTCGGGTGCCACACAGCGGGCCTCTGTTTCACCCTGTGCCAACAAGGCCATTCTGAGAATTCTCTTTCGCCAAGCATTTCATAAGCTTAGTGCATTTATTGGAGATCAAAAAAGAGTGTCCCTCGGGAGAGTGGAGCGTGTTGTGCCCCTCAGCCCGCCCCACAGTCTTTTTATAAACCTCCTGCTCTCCTCTTGCTTCTGGCTCTTCTTTCTGAGTGAGGAGCCCTGGGTCTCCCCCCACCCCCAGTTCCTCCACATATTGCCCCATATCCCTGCTTTACAGCCCAAAGAGGCTGAATAAGGCATTTTCTCACAAAGATGGTTCCGCCCCCAAGAGGAATTCTTCTACCAGCTGCTAAAAGAATAAATTTCCTCTATCCCCTAACAAGCAAAATAGGAATAATTATGCCTACCTCACAAGGTGTTTGTGGGAATTAAATGAGCTAATGTATCTGCCAGCTCCTGGCATGCAGCAGGCATTCAGCAAATGTTACTTCCCTCCCCTCTTGATTCTGCCTTTTGAGATTTGAAGGAACAAAGAGAAGCTGAGAGACATTTCGAGGTGGGACGAGCGTAGATAAAGCAGCCAAGAAGGTCATCTCCTTGACCATCACCCTTCAGCGAAGTAGAAGAGATTCTCTGCCAAGAGAAACTGGAAAAGGTGGAGAGGCTCAGGGCGGAAACCAGACAAGACTTAGTTTATCTTGGAGTCCATCCAAAAGGGTTTAGTTACTAAAACAGCAGTTCCTGTACATAAATCCTTCAGGTTCTTGAAAAATATTATTAAATCACTCAAGTATCATAAATAATCCTAATTTTATTCATCTTTCCTTTCAGGCCAAAGCGCAGCTTTTGCAAGGCTCCCTGCCCTGAAGGGGAAAGGCCCCGAGGCGGAGGGCAGTACCTGGGACCCTGTCTAAGGGTATTAGATGACCTGCAGGTAAAACTGACCTTTCCTAATGCTTCTGAGCCCGTCCAGAGCACAGCTCTCCCTAGTAATCTTTCCTTAGGTGCAGGATTCAGAGAGGGAGCTTTATTAGCAAGGCGTGGCATGAAGGGGCATGGGAATTCATGGAATTCTGTTCCTTGTCTATTTGGACTTGACTGATGTCCTGTTTGCATGAGTATTATTTTGCTTTCTTTTAATTTTTTTTTTTTTTTAAACCGCAGACTTCATTTTTTAAAACCTCTTCCAAAGGAACTGGTAGAGGGGAGAGGGGTCTCTTCCATTTTGCTAGGGGCCAAGTATGTTTCTACCTATTGTTGTGAAAACATATAGTTGTGATGAGTTAATGCCAAATTGTACCCTAATGCCTTAGGAAGCCCTTGCTGCTCTCCCCAACTGCCCTCATCCATCTCTCTCTCTCTCTGTTTTTTTGTTTTTTAGCCAAGAAATTACTCAGTTTTTCTGTCCGAAGCAAAGATAAGTTGAAGAATAACAACACCTGTCTCTGTTATTTGGTATCGTTTGAGGCTAACACACACACACACACACACTCACACTCACAGAAAATACCTAGGGATTTAGGAGACATGCGTTCAGTTCCTGTTAGTCCCCAGTGTGTCTTCTGAATCTTTATTAAATATTTTGGCGTATGAGTTATGTTTTCCTCAAATATAAAATAATTTGTGACACCAAAAACCATCAAGAAATATAAACAAAATCCATGCACAGAATCCTTCCACCCTCAGAAACCCCACTGTGAACATTTTGATGCATTTCCCTAGACTTTAGTTTTCTCTGTCGTTGTGCGTCCATAATTACTAAATGTGGTCTGGTGACACCAGCTTTTCCACTTGCCTTTATTTCATGATCATTTACTTACTGATCAGTAAACATTTATCAAAAGCACCCCTCTTAGTGGCTTCATAATATTTGTAGTGTTTTTCAATCATTCTTAGATTGTTTCTCAGGTAGGCTGGGTCTCCTTCTTCACCATATAAATAACACTGCAGTGAGCCTCTTTGTACCTGGTGCTTGCATATTTGAAAATTTCCAAAAATGGCGTTCCTAGAAGTAGGATCACTGGCAAAAAAGAATACTGAAACCTCTCATTAGTCTTCGTTGACTTTAGCCACTCCAATCTGTTACATTTTGGATCTCATAGCAAAGTGTTTAGGAACTGAAATAACAAAAGTTCTGGCTAATGTTTGTCTATACGGTGATTTCATGGTATGCAGCTAGAGGACAATAAAATATAATGTGCTGTAATTATGATTTTGCAACATTCCTAGGTGATAGTCATAGTAACTAACATTTATTAGGTGGTTAATATGTACTGGCCCCTCGTTTAGTGTTTTACAGATACTAATTTATGGAATCTCACCACAGCTCTAGGAGGTAGATACTATTATCATCGCCATTTTACAGATGGGAAAGCCGAGGCACAGAGCGGGTAAACCACGTGGCAGGTGGCTGAGCCAGGGTTAAAACCGAATCATGTAGGCAACAAGCCCTTAACCCCTAGATGATCCTGCCTGGAAATAACCGAGTGGGAGAGTTGCCTCATCAGCCACATGTTGAGGCTGCAGTGAGGGGTGGGTGGGGTGCCGAAGCTGGAAGGCGGATGGTGACTCCACTGCTCACTACTGGGTTGCAGATCTGCCCTCTTCACTAGCTGTGCGCTGGTCTAGGCAAGGACAGGCGAGAAACCAGGCTGCAAAGCCCTCCATTCTGTATTTGAAAGGAAAGATGAATACATATCAGCATGGTCTCAGGAAGCTGATTATTCGGAAGGGGAAAATAATGAAATACACTGCTTTAGCCTTTTGATTTTTTTGTTTTCGTTTTTGTTTTTGACAGTCACTCAAGCATTAGGGTTGCCTAATTAGAAGCAATATTTTCGTGACTTTTTTTTACCAATCCCATTTGAATGGGTTCCTCAGCTCATCTGTTGCTACAGTATTCAGAAGTGAGCTGCAGAACAGGAGTCTCTGGAGATGACCGTAATCGTGAATTCTGAAGGAGATAACTAATCATTTTTGATCCTGTCCACTGCAGATCGCCTTGGTTACAAATGACCTCTAAACAACTGTTCGACTTGGATGGTTCTGAAGGCACCTGCTCAGGGCTGAAGTTCTGATTAATAGCCATTTTCTTTTGTCCCACCTCCCTGTGTTTACTTAAAATAATACCAGTGTGACAAGGATTGCACGGGGTGTTTCTATTTAGGTAGCGAAGACTGGTGATGTGATGAAGCAAAACACAGCACAACCACCACAGCAACCCCAGTGGCGAGTACGTCCTGCTTCATCTTCCTATCTTGCCAGGCTCCTTTTAGGGAAACCCAGCCAGAGGACTTGCCTCTGTTCACTCCGCTCAGGATTGAAATGGGTAAAACCTGAAAGAGCACCAGCAGTGAACCAAGGAGGAAAGAACCAGAGAATCTTTTGGGAATGCTGCTGCCATACACATCCTCTCGTGGGGTCGCTGCAATGGTCCCAAGGAGGAGGGGCCACGTAGAAGCCACCTCACCTTTTATGACCTAATCCTGAAGTCACGAAGTGTTATTTCTGCCTTATCCTGTTTGTGGAGACCGTAGATTACCCCGGTCCCACCCCAGGTTCAAAGGGACCCTGCCTCTCAGGGAAGGAATATCAGTATCCCGTTTGGGGAAGAGTGTATGGCCAGGATGATATTAGTGTGGACATCTTTAGAAAATAGAATCAATCATACTTGTACACAAAAGAATCTTGGTTCATACATGGAAAAGTCCCTGAAACTCGAGCAGGTATCAAAGATCCCAGAAAATTATGGTGATTGAAAATGTACTGGTTGGTGGGTACAGGGAGAAAATTGCCTTTTTCTTCCTACTCTGAATTAATGAACATCAAATTTATCCATAGGTAGGGGCTCCTGGGTGGTCTAGTTAGTTAAACGTCTGATTTTAATTCAGGTCAAAGTCTCAGGGTCCTTGGATGGAGCCCTGGTCGGAGTCCCCACTCAGTGGAGAGCCTGCTTGTCCCTTTCCCATTACTCACCCTTCCCCTTCCTCGTGTTCTCTCCATCTCTCTCTCAAATAAATAAATAAAATCTTAAAAAAAAAAATTTATCCAGTCCTGGGTGGTTGACTCAGTCAGTTAAGCATCTGCTTTCAGCCCAGGTCATGATCTGGGGGTGCTGGGATCGATCACCTCCCCCTCCAGGCTCCCTGCTCAGATGACAGAGATGGAGCCTGTTTCTCCCTCTCCCACTGCCCCTGCTCCCTTCCCCAACTTGTGCTCTCTCTCTTGCTCTTTCTCTCTCAAATAAATAAAATCTTAAAAAAAAAATCCATAGGTGGTCTCATTGGGTTTTACCTAGGAAGCAGCATTTTAAAGATGAGTTGTGTCCTTGATACCAGAACCGTCTTATATTTTACCATATTATTAGGCATGGATCAAGTTCAGATCCCTTGTTACTTGTAGTGAAAGGTTTCTGGTCATCTTATTTTCAAATGTCATTTGTAAACATGTCCTTTCTTCTTGCTTGATGAATGAGGTTTTCCCTCTAACTGGATCCTTCTCCTGCTTTTAATAAATAATGATCCAGGTTTTCAGGATCCAGAATACTCCAGAGCTGTAAAGTAGGCACTGCTGAAAGATGTATTAACTCCTTCAGGCCTCCAAGGTGCTATTTAAAATGTTATTGCTTCATATCCCATAATAGAAGCTTGAACCTTATTGATGGCCTTTCTCTCGGTTGTGTGTGTGTGGAGGCTGAAGGCTAGGAGAGCAAGAGTTGATGCATTCGAAGAGGAAGCTGAATTAACTCTTTCAACAAGGTTTAAAAGAGAATATATGTTCTTATAAACTCTAAAGCTTACATGGTACTGAAGCTTCCAGAATAAATCAGTAGCTAAGATAATGTTATTAGATGTTATAGTTACTGGAAGGATTACCTTGTTGATGCTGGCTGAAAATAGGTATGTTTTGTACTTACAATATGGCAATGTTTCCCATACCGTACAAAAGTGAAGTTAGCAATAAAAATATGTGCAGCCTGATTACACACAGAAAGCTTCAAACTGTCATCTTTTTTATTACTATTCAAGGTTACTCAAGTTTGTGCAGATATCTTCATAGGTTCGGCTGTTATTTGAAATAATGAAATAGAAAGATAAAACCATTGATGGCAAGTTTTTAAAAGTCTACCTATAATAAGAAATGAATATGTGGGAATACAGGGGCAGCCAAATAATAAATATATGTTGGATGTTGTATAGCGAGTGAGTGGTCTGATAAATATGTAACAAACACCTCTCAGGCAAGGGAGCCCTGACTTAGCCAGTTTCTGTGGTGTAAGTATCTCCACCATGACTGGTTTCATTCTACCAACATGGCATCACAGAGTGCAGAACTAAGAGGAGATATTTTCCATGGGCTCTTGGGAACTATATGAGCCAGTCCTACACACCACTGTTTACAGTTTCTGGAAAGGTACTTGGATGGTTCCCGGATAAACCTTGCTATAATACTAAGGGGGAAACAAAGAGAAATTTTAAGTGGTGCATTTTGTGGCAGGGACATTTAATGCTCATTGAATTTCTGTTTACTCATTGACTTTTTCATGGGCCAATGGCCTGGGAACAGGGATGGAAGCTTTTAAATTGATACGCAATGCCCAGCTCTCTCTTGCCTTGCCACTGCAATAAGGAAAGTCACGTGTTCTCATTGGTACAGATACAAGATGTAGAACACAACCTGTATCAACATGGTCCCACGAATGTTGTGTGGAGCCCAGCCCCCAGACACCAACCCTGCCTATCTACCATGCTTCTTTAGCGATTGCTGCCTAACAGGCCATCCCATACAGAATGGCTTCAAACAATTTATTGTTATGTCTCACAGCTCCGTGAGTTGGCTGGTCTCTGCTGGCACAGCTCTGCTCTTCTCATTTTGGGTTTCATGCGATTGTAGCCTGACGGTGGCTGGGGCTGGAATTCTTGGAAGGCCTGAATGGAATTGAACTGAAGATGGCTTCTTCAGGCACATCTGGGACCTCAGTGCTTCTCCACATGGAGTCTAATTGTCGAGGTATCTGTGTGTTGCCTCTCTTTGCAGTAGGATGGCCAGATTTTTATATCATGAGGCTGTCAGGATTTCCTCAGGTTGAGGCCAATAACTGTCAACAGTATCACTTCTACATTTTCTTATGAGTCACGGGATCAGTGCAGAGGCAGAGAGGGAGGTGACTGTCCAAGGGTGTGATTCCTGGAGGGAGGAGTCACTGGGGGCCCTCTTTGGAGAACATCTACCATGTACCACAAATAAGAATAAAACTTTGCTGTGTTAAGCCACTTAGATTTCGGAGTTAATTTGTTCCCTTAGGAAAACCTAGCATAGGGGCGCCTGGGTGGCTCAGTGGGTTAAGCCACTGCCTTTGGCTCAGGTCATGATCCCAGGGTCCTGGGATTGAGCCCCGCATCGGGCTCTCTGCTCAACCGGGAGCCTGCTTCCTTCTCTCTCTCTCTGCCTGCCTCTCTGCCTGCTTGTGATCTCGCTCTGTCAAATAAATAAATAAATCTTTAAAAAAAAAAAAAGGAAAACCTAGCATAATCTGACTAATTTATAAATCAGTACTGTATTAGTGAAGGTGGAGTAGCCTCCACTGCAAAAGCAAACCTCAACATGCAGTCCTCTGGGGGCCTGATGGCTCCCTAGTGGTGCCTCTGTTCAGTGGTGACTGGGCTGTCCAGGTCACCTGCATTTTGTTGGTACACCATCTAGAACATGAGGCTTCTAGTTTAGTGGGGCCAGAGGAAAGAGGACAATGGGGAACTGACTCATGGCTCCTGAGCACCTATTAACCAGAACTGGTTACGTGCCTCTTGTCCCAACTATAAGCAGGCCAGGAAATTTGATGGAGCATGTGGTTACTAATGTGTCTGCCGTAAAATTCTGTGGAGCTCTTTGCTTCTTTTGTTTTCCCTCCCTTCTCCTTACTTTACCCTCCATAAGAAATTCCGGAAGGGAGAGAGTGGAGGGGGGAGGGGAAAAAGGAAGAAAGCAAGGAAGGGGAGAATACAGGAAGGAATTTATAGACAGCAAAATCCAGTCATTAAAACTATCAACAAAACAAAACCATTAACAAGTACTGATAAACAAAAACTATGGACACATAACTAATAGCGGAGGTTTTCACTATGCTTTTAACCACCCCCCCTTTTTCTTTTTAATCAGCAATGATAAGGAAACTAAACCAGATTAAGTGGTATCTTATTGGAGGTACAAAGGCAAACAAGGGGAAAGAAGTGATTGAAGAGCACTTCAGAGAGCTCGGGACATTCAAATCAGCAGGGCCTGATTACTTGCATCCCAGGGTACTTAAGGAATTGGCAAACGTAATTGCAAGACCACCAGCCTTTATTTTAGAAAAGGAAGGTTGGACAGGAGAAGGTCCTGACAAGTGGAATCAGCAGATGGAGTACCTACTTTTTTTTTTTTTAAACAGGGAAAAACATAACCATAGTAATTATAGACTATTCAGCTTATCTTGGATACCTGGGAAGATACAAGAACAAATCATCAAACAATCAATTTGCAACCACCTAGAAGAGCACAAGGTACTGGGTAGTAATCAACGTGATTTTGTGAAGTACAAATTATGCCAGACCAATTTAATTTTATCTATGAGAAACTGATGAGCCTGGCAGAAGGGAAAGCAATACTACAATTGGACTTCAGTAAGGTTTTTTTTTGTTTTGTTTTCTTTTGTTTTTAAATCCACCCTCTGACAGTTTTCAGCATTAACTCTAGAAGAGGATGCTACCTACAACAGCAAATGGGTGGGCATGTCTCTGGATCCAGCACACAGACTGGTAAAAAGCAAAGATTCTGCTCCAGTCTGACGCATTTGTTAATAATAATGTTATTATTTTAATGAACTGATGTGAACAAAGAAGATGAAGTGAAGAAGACCTTGAGATATAAATAGCATTCTCTACACTGATGGGAAATATGAAAAGAGGAGATATAAAAACCTGTCTAAGAAATCCAACAGCTAAGTAATATGAGATCCAGGAAGGGAGAGAATAGTAAAAGAGAAATCATATAAGAAAATTTCCTAGAAAAGGACATACATTTTTACATTAAAAGAGTCTCCTAAGGGCCAACTATAGTAAGTGGGGGAAATAACCCACTTGGATGCAACTTTGTAAAATTTTAGAACTCTAAGAATAAATAAAACTTTCTAAAAGCTTCCAGAGGGAAAAATTAGACCACCTACAGAGGAATGGAAATTGAACAGCCAAATTCTCATTAACATTTCTGGCTGCTAGAAGATAATAGAGTAGTCCTTTCAGTTCTAGGGGAAATTGAATTTGAAACTAATTTCCATATTCAGCCAACCTATCAATCAACTGTGAGAGTAGAACATAGGCATTTCACATAAACCAGCACTAGGAAAGTTTACTTCCTAGGACCCTTTTCTTAAGAAGTTACTTGAATATGTGTTCCAGCAGAATGAAGAGGTTCTCCAACACAAAAGTAGTCTAGGGATCTAACACAGGAAAGGGAAGTTAAATATGATACACAATCTTCCTTTTTTTTTTTTTAAGTAGGTGCCACACCCATCAGGGAGCCCAATGTGGGGCTTGAATTCATGACCCTGAGATTAAAACCTGAGCTGAAGTCAAGAGTCAGATGCTTAACTGATGGAGCCACCCAGGCATTCCTAAAATCTTCCATTTTGGAACTGGAAAATGAAGAGCACCAAAGGGAAAGATTTGGGGGCAAAAGAGAATTCCATGCAGTTCATAATGTGATTGGGAGAACGAAAATCAACCAATCAGTGCACGTGGGTGTCTCAGTCAGTTAAGTGTCTGCCTTCAGCTCAGTTCACGTTCCTGGATCCAGCTCCAAGTTGGGCTCCCTGCTCAGCAAGGACCGTGCTCCTCCCTCTCTTATTCCCCCTGCTTGTGCTATCTCTCTTTCTCTGTCAAAGAAATAAAATCTTAAAAAAAAAAAAAAAAAGAAAAGAAATCAGCCAACAATCTAACAAGAAAACCTTGAGAATAAGATAAGGTATATATTTACTTAATAAAAAAGATAGGCAATTAAGAAATCCAGAAAAACAAAAGGCTAATTAAGACTATTTTCTATTTTTGAAGAATTATAATATATTGTATGGAGTGTCAAAGAAAGACTAGTACATGGTGCTAAAACATTTTTGTTTGAAGTAGATGAGAGGTTATGACATTGCCCTCATAGAAAAGGAAATAGCAGTCCTGATATGCTACTTAGCTTGGCAGTGCAGAATATTGATGTAGTCTTAATGTAAGTGCTCTCATTGATTTTAAACTCTTATAGTCACCCTAAGGACAAAGTAAGGAAGATCTTGGTTATGTTGCAGGAAAAAAAGAGGGAACATCAATCTTCATTATATAAAAGTATAGCTGACAGAAGGTGGGAAGTGGAAAATGGAGGGAAAAAGAGAAGGTTACTCTGACTGATAACCCACAACTTCTCTAAGGGGAAGTCAAGACAGTGGCTCAAGTTTTTAGAATGAAAAATTGAGGCATAGCATAGCATACTATTTAAAGTTAATAAGAGTAACCAAACCAAAACTTAAAAATAATGTATAAATATCCCAAACTCAGAGGCATTGGGAGGAAGAAGAAGAAAGCATAAATGAGCTGAATTCTTATTATTTCATAACTGGAGGCCATTTACAACCAAGAAATTGAAAAGAGGAATGATTTTCT
Source organism: Mustela nigripes (assembly GCF_022355385.1). Lineage (NCBI taxonomy): Eukaryota > Metazoa > Chordata > Mammalia > Carnivora > Mustelidae > Mustela > Mustela nigripes. The sequence continues at coordinate 70,096,908 of NC_081565.1, read as the reverse complement.
AAACACCCTATATATGTAAAGAATGCATAATTCATGAGTGGTTTTTCATAGGCATACCTCAGAGCACAGGTATCAGCAATCTCTGTAGTCTAAGGACACATCATGGTGCCAACGGTCTTGCAGCCATGGCATTTTTTCCCATTCCAGTATCCATGCCTAATTATAAGATCATGTTTGCAAACTTCAAGTTGTCTCTGCTTTAATAGTCTCTTAAATTTTCTCAGAATTATCACTGATATTTCACAGAGTACTCTTTCAAAATCAATAGTGTGGTACATGGCCATGTGGCCTCTTTATAGTGTTTTATTTCATTTAACTTCTTTTCCATAAAAGAAAACTCTCAAAATTGGGTTTTTGCTCCCACTGAATGAAAGCTTAGATGACCTTGTTACTGGATAAAGACTATTTGAAAATTATAACTCTAAAGATTAAAATAACATAAAAGTCACTTGAATCATGTCTTGTCGTTCCTGTGCATTTAAATCACAGCATGGTTCACAAGCTACTGTTAAATGATGGCAGGTGCAAGCAAAACTCTGCCATAACTTCCTAAGTGAGATCCAAAAAATTCAGTCACTTAAGATGTGGCATCAACTTAGTGCAGAGTTAATAAAATGAGCAAGGTGAGCCAGCTGCAAGAGAATGGAGCCAATCACCAAACTTGTCATATCCAAATTCCCATTATCCGGGAGGGTGTAATTACGAGTTCCGCTGTACTTCTGATTACTGGCTAAAGTGGCGTGCCACATAGCCACACAGATAAACACACTTGCCATACACAGTGCCTGCTAGCTTTAAATTATGCAATTCTTGGTTACTCTTGGCAGGAGTTAAACCATTTCAAATTTTGCACAAAACAAGTACTTACCCAATAGGCCAATTACATTATTTCAAATATTCCTTACTCTGATTTATCTAAAATATAACCATATTGTAAAAGAGCAGTCAGTATTTAGTTCTTAAAATTGGGGGTCAGGTGGGGGCTCTTTACAACTGGAAGAACTAAAAGCAGAAAGGTTTAAAACAGTGTTTACAGGAGATGGCGAGTTGGGGAGGAATCATCGTAAGCTTCTTTGTACCATTTCATCTATACTGTTTAATTTATTACAAGGTGCATTTACTACTCTAACACTAAGTATTATACCTCTTTTACTATTTCTTTTTTTTTTTTAAGATTTTATTTATTTATTTATTTGAGAGTGAGAGAGAGCACGAGAGGGGAGAAGGTCAGAGGGAGAAGCAGACTCCCCGTGTTGCTGGGAGCCTGATGTGGAGCTCGATCTCAGGATTCGGGGATAATGACCTGAGCTGAAGGCAGTTGCTTAACCAACTGAGCCAACCAGGTGCCCTCTTTTACTATTTCTCTAAGAAATACTTGTTAAAATACTTATAATTCTTGTTAAAATGCAGATTCCTAGATGTATGTTCCAAACATAGTCTTCCTGAATTTGATACGCTTTGCTGGGGCCCAGGAAATGGCACTGGAGCTATTGGCTTAGGCGTAGATCTTACTGAAAGGTTTGTTTGTTCATCCTCTTAAACTGCATTCCAGGATTGAGCTTCTTGTGATATCTTTGCGTGCTGTCCTGCCTTCTGTGGTGTTTACCATAGTCTAGCATCCTTTTTTATTTCTTTACCACCAAGATGGAAAAAAAAAAAAGATAACTTCTCTCTCTTTTTGCAATGGTCTTATCAAGGGGAATTACAGTTCTTTTCAATATCCTTTAAGCTGTGTCCCCTCTTGAACATAGAACAGCTAAAAGAATCTGTTGAGTTTTAAAATTCATGACAGTGACTGGTTTCTTAATTATGTAGGGAGAAACATTTTCAGACTTCTTTGTATCTTATTTTGATGCTGATCATTTTTTCTCATGCCTGTGACTGCAGAAATATTGATCTCAGCTTTACTTTGACCATTAATGAATTATGATGGCAATAAGCAGAGACACACACCTCCAGCCTCCTGGGAGCTTAATCTTCTGCTACAACGTTTGCATTTGTAAGTCAGCACCTGTGTAATCTATATTCTAACTATTTGTTATTCTCCTTTAATTACATATTGGTGGTGGTCCATTTGCAGCCTGAGAGCAACCAACTGGAGAGGCAAAGAGATTATTAAAATATTGACTTTAAATTAGAAGGCCAAAAGGAAACACAGCTGGGTTTTTTCCTACCCATTCCAATATTATGGCTTAGGCATAGTTATTCCCTTTCATGTCAAGGAGAGTTGGGTCTAAAAAATTAGTACAGAATTTTTACACTTAAAAAAACTTGAAAAAAAAAACTTGAAGTATGATTAACATACAATGTTATATTAGTTTCAGGTATATAACATTGATTCAACAATTCGGCATATTACTCTGCTCACCAGGATAAGTGTTGTCGCCGTCTATACCGTACAGTGCCCTGTGGTGGTGTTTCTGTTAGCATGAGCTTTACCTCATCTCGTGTCACCATTTGAGTCAGCAGTGGATACATTTTTTACATCCTATACTTCCTACTTGGTGCAGATCAGCCACTCAAGTTGGGGTTTAGGGCGTTGTGGATGGCCAAGTCACTCCCAGAAATCTTTTCCTTTTAGCATTTTGGTAAATAACATTCTTGTTTTGACATAATTTCAAATTTACACGAAAGTGTCAAGAATGGTGCAAGAAATCCCCTATATCCTTTATTGAGATTCGTATTTATCTGTATCTTGCACCATTCACAATCTTCCTATAAATCTATTTTTTAAATTGCAAACTCTCTTTCTTTCCTGAATCATTCGTGAGTAACTTGGAGACATTATGCCCTTTTACTCTGAAATATTTGGGTATTTTCCTAAGAACAGCATTCTCTTTAATAATCATGGTTGTTATCAAAACCGGGTGTCTTAACAATGATATAACATAAGCCTCATTCTAAATTTAAATTCACATTTTTTCAGTTGTCCTAGTAAATAATTTTAAGCTCATTTTCCCCCAGACCATTTTTTCCCCATGCGTTGAACTGAGTTGCCATGTCTCTTTTGTTTCCTCTATTTTGGAAAGATTTCTTAGCCTTTGTTTTCTTAACTTGGTTTTTTTTTTTTTTAAAGATTTGATTTATTTGAGAGAGAGAGAGAGCATGCATGCACGTGTGAACATAGAAGGGCAGGGGGAAGGGAGAGGAAGAAAGAATCTGAACGCCACACTGAACATGGAGTCTCATGCAGAGCTTGATCCCATGACCTTGAGATGAAACCAAGATTTAGATGCTTAACCCACTGAGCCACCCAGGCACCCCTTGACATTTATTTTATTTTATTTTATTTTATTTTATTTTATTTTATTCTATTCTATTTTATTTTATTTTTATTAAGTAAACCCTACCCTCAATTTTGGGCATGAGCCCAAGATTAAGAGTCACATGTTCTAAGGACTGACCCAGCAAGGCACCACATTAACTTGATTTTTTAAAGAGGGCAGATCTGTACTCTTCTTTGTTTTTGTTTTTTAATTTTGTGGAAGGGACCCTCATTCTAGTTTTGGCTGGGGTTTCCTCATATTTAGGCTTGAGCTATGTATTTTTGGGCAGAGATACCATTGAGGTGGTATGTCTTTGTTTGATGTATCATATCAGGAAGTACATGATGTCCATTCATCCCAATATCAGTGACATTGGCATTGATCTCTTCTTAGTTACAGCTTTTCTCTTTCTAAATTACAAGTAATTTCTGGGAAGATACTTTGAGATTATATCAGTATCTTGTTTTTAAATGTTTTCTGACTACTTTAGCATCCACTGCTGATGTTCTGACTCCATTATGCCTTATGGATTTTTTTTTTTTTAAGATTTTTATTTATTTATTTAACACAGAGAGAGAGAAACAGCAAGAGAGGGAACACAAGCAGGGGGAATGGGAGAGGGAGAAGCAGGCCTCCCGCTGAGCAGGAAGCCCGATGCAGGGCTCGGTCCCACGATCTTGGGACCATGACCTGAGCCAAAGGCAGATGCCTAACGACTAAACCACCCAGGCACCCCTCCTTGTGGATTTATTAGTTGGCATTTTGCTGTAAGAAGGAGCTTTCCACTCTCCCATTTATTTATTTATTTATTTAAGTATGAACTCATGGATTCTTGTGTTTTGTGGTGGGTTATGATCTTAATGTTATTTTTTTTTATTTTGATACTCAGATATTCCCAGCTTTGCCCAGTAGGCAGCCCCTTCAACCTGGTTTGTCTTTTTGCCATGGTTCCATGTGCCTCCATGTACCTCCTCACCCTCTGTAGCTCATCTTCTATTTACTCTGCCCCATCCCTGGAATTTCTCCAGTGAGCCCCTAGGTCAACTTTGGTAAGAAAATCGAATGTATCTTTTACACCTGCCCTCACTTTTCCCTTCATCTTTCAGTGACTTGTCCCATGAGTCCCTACTGTGACCATGATTTTCAGCACTAGCTAAAGAGAGAATTCTGATCAACTTATTTTACCTTAAAACTGTTTTGGAATGATTGTATTACCTTTAGTAGAATTACTTGCAATTTAAAAGAGGAAACCAGTTAGGAAGCAATACTCAATTAAAAGAATAATGGTCATAGGATTTTAGTGGTAAAGGAGATGGTAGATCACAGGGTTACAAACACATAAACTCGGGACCCTGGCATTTAGCATGAATGTGTGTGTGAAAGGCCATTGGTGTTACAACAGAGAGTGTGGTACAGGATGGGGTGGACCTAGAGGCTACAAGACTGCCTAATGACATTTAAGTAAAAATAAGTGAATAAATAAAACACTGGGCAGACCAAGCAAAATTTGTTTATAATTCTCGCTTATCGGGGCAGGGGGGTGGTTATTGTTAAGGACTTTTGTATTAGAGAAAAGCTAACTTAGTGGTTTTAGCACTGTGCTTAGAGGAACCCCAAGGTGCTTTATGGAACTTTCCTGGCGGCTTTGGGAACACTATGAACAGATCCACTTGACCTCCTAAACTTCTGCTTCCTTAAGTACCCATTTGATGTGATAGCAGTGTGTGAGATTCTGTTTGAAGGAAGGGATCTGTGGATTTAAAGACATATATTTTAATACTGATTTATTTATTTTAGAGAGAGAGCAAGAGCAGGGGAAGGGGCAGAGGGAGAAGGAAAGAAAGAAACCTCAAGCAGACTCTGGGCTGAGCACAGAGCCCGAGGCAAGGCTCCACCTCAGGACCCCGAGATCACGACTTGAGCTTAAATCGGGAGTTGGCTGCTTACCCATCTGAGCCATCTAGGCACCCCAGGATCTGTGGATTTTAAAACCAGTTTGAAAGCCACTGAGGCAGACCAGCTCCCTCGTCTTGCTGATAAGTAACCTGAGGCCATCTGGGGATAACCAGCATTGCCACGGTTGTTAGTGGTGGAGTTAGGGCAAAAACCCTGGCCTTCCAATATGTGGTCCAGACCCTTTTTCCCTCTACAAAGCTCTTTCATCTAAAGGTGGAAAAATCAGGTTCCAGTGCAGTGGGTTGTCCTAACGTCATTTACTATACACAAATCAGTCATATCTGAGTGAAGATGTCTTGGGTGAAAATAGCACTCTGTGCTCCAAAGACAAATATCCATCTTGATTCTATAACTTTATAGTTTGAACATGTATCTGAGTAAATATTTGGGTAGAAGAACCCAGTGATCAGACACTTTAGTTGCTGACTGACATGTTAAAATGATACTTTACAAAGAAATATTATTTCTTTTTTTTAAAAGATTTTATTTTTAAGTTATCTGTGCACCCAACATGGGGCTTGAAATAACAAGCCTGAGATCAAGAATCATATGCTCCACTGACTGAACTAGCCAGACCCCCCAGGAAATATTATTTCTAATAATTATATCAGTAAATTTTTCAAGAATAATTCTTAAAACTGTTAGAAATGTTTTTCTTAATTGACAGAATGTCAAGAAACTTTTCCTTTTCCACTCTTATGAAATCATCCTTTTACTATCATAAGGTTTTTCATTTCTCCAGTGAAAATTTACACATTTTAAAGAAAAATAAACTGTTATAAATAATTATATAGACCTTATAAATCACTTGAATATAACTCTTTTAATCATGTTGTGATGTATTAAAGTCCCTAGTTTTATTACAGTATAATAACTAACAGCTGGCCAACTTGCTTAAGTAATTCTCTTCTTAAACTTTTAGACTCTGTCTATGTAAAACATAAAACTGGAGTAATTACCAGAGTACTCTTGCAAGGCCAGTTCAAAATCCCCGCATCTCTTTTGTCTTTCAGACAAAAATGAACTTTGCCTTCAATCACCCACTTCACTTTCCCTTGTGTAGTAAAGGTAGAAATAATATTTTTAAGAGGAAGATATATTCAAAATGGAAGTTCATTGTCAACATATGATTTATAAAGGACAGGGACCAAGGCAGCTGACTTGACCCTCAAGTCCTTACAAACTAGATTTAAAATATGGCCCATCTGAAATCTAGGTCTGAATGTGCTTCTGTCCAGATTCCATTCACTTTGGTAGATGATCGATTGCTCTTGGAAGAGGCATTACATTAACCTTTTGTGGGTTATTTTCGGAAATTTTAGACTACTATTCCTTTCACTCTTTTTTCTGTCATCTCTCCTTTTGGGAGAAGGGAGGTTTTTTATGTTTTGTATTTTTTTTTTTCTTTGAAAGGAAATACTAGAGAGAATGAGTGGAAGTGCAAACAATCATATATTATTACTTAGCCTGAAATGAATGATATTAGCATCAGTGTCTACTTTTTAATCAATTACGGTCCATACATAGGCCTTCCTATTATAACTTCTTAACTCATGGATACTTACATTCTAATTATTGTTTGGATCTTTTTGCCCCTATCCAATAATTTCTCATTGGATTTGTCAGTTTACTGAGTTTATTATTTGACATGTTAGATTTCCCCTCTTATTGACCCCACAGGGCTATGCACATATTATTAAGTGTTCACGGGGTTCACATGTTTCTATCTGTTGCTGTCTGTTTCCTTTTTCTTCCTTTCCCTTTTCTATCTTGAAATTGTCTTCACCTTCTAACCATAAGAGGCAGGTTGTAGGGGGATAGAGTTTATAAAATATAATGCCTGTCTCACAGGGCCATTGGGAGAAGTAAATAAAACCACAGCTAGAGGGGCTCTTAGTGCAATGCATGACATCCAATATTTACTTTTACTTTTCTGTCCTTTCAGGAATCTTACTTTGGCAAGCTTGGTAGGTCATCAGAACTGCTGTGCTGGACAAAATTTTCCTTTCAGTAAAATGAAAATCTACCTAGGAGTAACTAAGCGTGGCTCTTTTAGAATTTCCATTTAAATGACAATAGATAGGTTAATATTTTTGCCAAAGCAAGACAGTGTACTGTGAAGGGAGGAGCCGTGGTCATAGGACAGAAGACTGGGGCTCAGTCACTAACCTGCCAGGTGACCTTAGTCACCCAGCTTTTGGGCTTCAGTTTCTTCAACTGCATAAGGATGTGGATGATTCCCAGGGCAGTTTTGGTTCTAGAACCTGATCATTCTATTAATGCGGCGCTTTTAGAAATGGATTTATCTGTGTGATGGAAAAAGTCTGGGACGATGTACAGCCATATGTTCCTGCTGGTTATTCCAGAGTGCTGGGACCAAGGATGCCCTTCCTGCCTTCCTGCCTTCCTCCCTTTCTTTTTACCTTCGTCCCTCCCCTTCCTCTCTTCCTTTTCTCCCTCCTTCCCTTTTTCTTTCCTTCTCTGTCGCATTCCTTCTTTCGGTAATTATTTGTAGCTCCTTCCATGAGCTAGACCTTCTAGCTAAGCTCTGGGATACACGAGTGAACAAGGTGTCAGTCCTGCATCCATAGAACTCACAGTGAGTCTCTCTTCTCCCCACCTCCCCATAGGTATGAATACGTATGTATTTTTCTCTTGTCCTGAAGAATGTCACACATACAGAGAGCATGAAGGAAGAGTACCATGAACATCCGTCTCCCCTAGATTCACCCATTATTAACATGTTTTGTTCCCTCCTCTCTCTCTGTGTATATTTATGTGTATATTTTATCATTTAAAAGTTGGCAAACACTGTGCTTCACCCCATGCAATTTAACATGCACCTCCAAGAATTAATATACTCTCATAAATAACCATAATACCATCATCAAACCTAACTTAGCCAACCCCCCAAATTATCACCAACCTTATAGAATTATATAATGTCCATTTCATATTCAGATTTCCTTAACTGCCCCCCCCAATTTTTTTTTTAAAGATTTTATTTATTTATTCGACAGAGACAGTGAGAGAGGGAATACAAGTAGGGGGAGTGGAAGAGGGAGAAGCAGGCTTCCCGCTGGGCAGGTAGCCTGATGTGGGGCTCGATCCCAGGACCCTGGGATCATGACCTGAGCCAAAGGCAGACGCTTAATGACTGAGCCACCCAGGTGCCCCCCAAAAATGTCTTTCATCATCTTTCCCCCTAGATCCCAGTTCAACAAAGTTCACACATTGTATTTGGGTTTTTTTTTGTTTGTTTGTTTTTCAAATCTCTCTCCCAGTTTATTATTATTTTTTTTAATTTTTAATTTTTTATTTTTTATAAACATATATTTTTATCCCCAGGGGTACAGGTCTGTGAATCACCAGGTTTACACACTTCACAGCACTCACCAAAGCACATACCCTCCCCAATGTCCATAATCCCACCCCCTTCTCCCAAACCCCCTCCCCCCAGCAACCCTCAGTTTGTTTTGTGAGATTAAGAGTCACTTATGGTTTGTCTCCCTCCCAATTCCATCTTGTTTCATTGATTCTTCTTCTACCCACTTAAGCCCCCATGTTGCATCACCACTTCCTCATTGTATTTGGTTTTTAAGTCTCTGTAGTCTGTAGTCTCTCTCTCTTTTTTTTTTTTAAGATTTTATTTATTTATTTGACAGAGAGAGATCACAAGTAGGCAGAGAGGCAGAGAGAGAGAGAGGGGAAAGCAGGTTCCCTGCTGAGCAGAGAGCCTGATGTGGGGCTCGATCCTAGGACCCTGGGATCACAACCTGAGCCAAAGGCAGAGGCTTTAACCCACTGAGCCACCCAGGCACCCTCTGTAGTCTCCTTTAATAAAGAATTGTTCCCCCACCTTTTCTTCCTTTGTGATGACATTGACTTTTGGAAGAATCCAAGCTAATTATCTTGTAGAATATACAAAATTCTGGAGTTATCTATTTTTCTCTGTGGTGTCATTTAACTTGTTTCAACATTCCATGCATTTACTGTAATCTGGAAGTGAATCTAGGGCTTTGATTGGATTTATGATACATGTTCTTGGCAGAAATATTTTATAGATGAAGGTGTGCTGTCTAGTTTAAATTTTCTACGAAGATCACTTACTACTTGTGATTCAAAAATAGAAATAAATTTAAATGTTTATTGCATGACATGTCATTGAAATAAAACAAAAAAAGCATGAGTTTTGCTAGAGGAGGCCTGGATTTGAATGCAGGTTCTGTACTCTCTTAACAGCTTGACCGCATCACATTAACTAATCTAGTCCTTTGGTTCTCCACAAAAGGCCAGGGAAGACAGAATTACTCTGGAAACTTTCTTGAAATGTGCATGCTTGTCCCTCCATTCCCCTCCTTAGCATTTTGTAAAAGAAGCGTTTGTTTTGCCTACCCCTCATTCTTGCTACCCTTCTCACCCCGACCCAGGGTTAAATGCCACCAGAGCTCTGCCAGGTGTCCTCATCTGAGAAATTTAAAAAATCTCTACCTTGAAGCATTGTCACGAGAAATGGAGATTAATAGTAAGACAGGTAAAGGACACAGGACAGAGTCTGCTGCATTATTACATGCTCAATATATCACCACAGTTATTCTTATTGTTGTGGTGTTTGCCAAAATGAGAGAGAAAGAGAAAGAACTTGAAAAGAAACAGGGCAGAAGAAAGAAAGGAGAGAAGAATATTAGTTTCTACATGGTTCCTTCAAATAACTTTCCAACAGTGTTTTGTGCTTATGTGGTGACCTCAGTAAATGTTCACCTGGGACAGTGCTATGACACAATCATCATTAACATTTTTGCAGCCCTTTACAGTTTACAAAGCACATCTGCGTTCATTATCATGTTGGATACATACCGTCTTTCATGGAGATAGCTGTGTTTCGTGCTTCGCCCAAGGACACAGAGGAATCAGTGGGGGAGCACAACTTAGGAGTTCTGATTGCACAACAGACTTCTTTTGCTGAAAATGTGCAGCCTGGCACAGACACCAAATGTCTCCTTTCTAAATTTCTGACCGAGGGACTCTTCCCTTATGGTGTAGGTTACTGAAATGCTTAGTTAAAGCTCCCTGAGTCTATTTCAGACTTGCAGCTCCTCAAGCTGCATTGGGTGACATTTCCTATACTGTCATGTGTTGTCAGTCAGCCAGAAGGCTTCTGTTATTTCTTGCCCTCTGCTCTCACAGAGAGAGAAGTACTGGGTAATGAACCTGAATTAACACCGACACATGCATATTAAAAATGCATTCAGATCCCTTAGCTGTACTAATTCCCCTGCTCAAATCGTATAGCATTGGATAGATTAAAAGACACCCAAATATTGGCCCTTGTTCTTTGAAGGAGATAAATTTGGTATTTCTCAATGTTGACATTGAGTTTTTTTTTGTATGGTCATGTTTAGCTCTTTTTTGAGCAGGAAAAGTATTGCTATTTTAAACAAAAACAGACTATCTTTGGTTTAGCAAACTAGTAGTGTGGCATGAATCATTTTTGGAGGAGATGAGGTTTTTTCTTTTTCTTTCTTTCTTTTTTTTTTTTGTTTAATTAACTTCAAGATCTTTTCTAGTTTCTTTGGTGAATTCTCCTTTGTACCACAAGGTACTTAGATGTGTACTGCTCAATTTGCAAATATTTCTGACTTCCTAGTTATCTTTTTAGCAATTGTACTTGTATTTCTACAATGTTTTCATATCTCTGATGTCCAAGGAACAGATTTTCTTTTTCTTTTTTTTAACATAAGCTCCACACTCAGCTTGGAGCCCGACATGGGACTTGAACTCACAACCCTGAGATCAGGACCTGGGCTCGGATCAAGAGCCAGAGGGTCAACCAATAGAGTCAGCTAGGCGCCCCCAGGAATCAGATTCTGTGGTTTTAGTTATGTGAAAGTTGCTGAGACATGCTTTGCTATCCAGATTATGTCAATTTTGTAAATATTCCAGGTATACTTGAAGAAAGAAATGTTTTCTGTAGTTGTTGCTGGGAATGTTCCTTGTACATCAGTTACAGCAAGTTTGTTAATCTTGTTCAAACCATCTGTATTTTTAACCAACTTACTTGTTTTGACTGTTGGCCCACTCTGGTATTTACTCAAAAAGGGGTGTTTAAATCTCTCAATAAATGTGTGTATGGATTCATTTCTTTCTTCAGTTTTTGCTGTATATATTTTGAGACAAAGTTAGTAGGTGAATACAAATTTAGAATTGCTCTGTTTTCTGGTGAATGTAACCTGTTACTCACAAGGAAGTGTTCCAATATATCTTGACTTCTGCTTTCTGTTTAAAGTCTACTATGATATTACTACAGTGGTACCATCTTTCTTTTGGTTAACATTTGCATCTTCCTTATCTTCCTTTTCCTTTTTCTATCCAATTGCTCTCAATCTTTTAAAATATTTTATGTGTGTCTCTTTTAAAATTCTACCATATTTCCCTTATATATTTTTGCTGACCTTTTAAAGTTAAATTTCAGACATTGTGACTGTTCAGACTAATTTTTAGCATACATCCCTCCCAGAAAATTCCCTAATATCATCTAATACTCAACTGATATTCAAATACTACCAGTTGCCTGTAAGATGATTTTTATAACTCTATGGGTCATTGCATTTGACTGTGTTGCTGCTAGTCTTTTTTTTTTTTAAATTTTATTTATTTATTTTGACAGAGAGAGATCACAAGTAGGCAGAGAGGCAGGCAGAGAGAGAAGGGGAAGCAGGCTCCCCCCTGAGCAGAGAGCCTGATGTGAGGTCTGATCCCAGGATCCTGAGACCATGACCTGAGCTGAAGGCAGAGGCTTTAACACACTGAGCCACCCAGGCATCCCACCACTAGTCTTTTTAAAATCTAGAATAAGCTAACTTAATTGACACATTGTTGTATTAAAAGTGACTGACTATGAGAAAATGACACAGATATTTTACTTATTTTTTTTTCTTTTCTGATTGTGTGTCATACTTTAAAAGGTCGGATAAAAAAAAAAAAAAAAAAGAAAACCACGCAAGGATTCCAAGGAAACTGTCAACAATCACTAGAATCAGAGTGGTACCTGCAGGAAGAATATATAGGACTTTTAAGACGACGACATGATATGAAACAGATATTTTATTTTGCTTTTTTTTTTTTTTTAAAGATTTTATTTATTTATTTGACAGAGAGAAATCACAAGTAGGTAGAGAGGCAGGCAGAGAGAGAGAGGAGGAAGCAGGCTCCCTGCCGAGCAGAGAGCCCGATGCGGGACTCGATCCCAGGACCCTGAGATCATGACCTGAGCCGAAGGCAGCGGCTTAACCACTGAGCCACCCAGGCGCCCCATTTTATTTTGCTTTTTTATTATGTTATGTTAGTCACCATAAAATACACCATTAGTTTTTGATGTAGTGTTCCAAGATTCATTGTTTATGTACAACACCCAGTGCTCCATGCAATACATGCCCTCCTTAATACCCACCACCAGGCTCACCCATCCCCCCACCTCCTCCCCTCTAAAACCCTCAGTTTGTTTCTCAGTCCACAGTCTCTCCTGGTTCTTCTCTACTTTCCCCACTTCACTTTTCCTTTCTTTCTCCTAATGTTCTCCATGTTATTCCTTATCTTCTACAAGTAAGTGAAAACCATATGATAATTGACTTTCTCTGCTTGACTTATTTCACTCAGCATAATCTCCTCTAATCCCATCCATGTTAATGCAAAAGTTGGGTGTTCATCCTTTCTGATGGCTGAGTAATATTCCATTGTATATATATGGACCACATCTTCTTTATGCATTCATCTGTTGAAGGGCATCTCAGCTCTTTCCACAGTTTGACTATTGTGGACATTGCTGCTATGAACATTGGGGTACATATGGCCCTTCTTTTCACTACATCTATATCTTTGGGGTAAATACCTAGTGGTACAATTGCCATACGGCAGCTATATTTTTAATTTTTTTGAGGCATCTCCACACTTTCCCAAGGTTGCTGCACCAACTTGCATTCCCACCAACAGTGTAAGAGGGTTCGCCTTTCTCCACATCCTCTCCAACAGTTGTTGTTCCCTGCCTTGTTAATCTTTGCCATTCTAACTGGTGTAAGGTGACATCTCAATGTGGTTTTGATTTGAATTTCCCTGATGGCCAATGATGATGAACATTTTTTTCATGGGTCTGCTAGCCATTTGTATGTCTTCATTGGAGAATTGTCTGTTCATGTCTTCTGCCCATTTTTTGACATGATTACCTGTTTTGGGGGTGTTGAGTTTGAGAAGTTCTTTATAGATCTTGGATATCAGCCCTTTGTCTGTAGTGTCATTTGCGAATATCTTCTCCCACTCCTTGGGTTGCCTGTTTGTTTTGTTGACTGTTTACTTTGCTGTGCAGCAGCTTTTAATCTTGATGAAGTCCCAGAAGTTCATTTTCACTTTTGTTTCCTTTGCCTTTGGAGACGTGTCTTGAAAGAAGTTGCCGTGGCCAGTGTTGAAGAGGTTACTGCCTATGTTCTCCTCTAGGATTTTGATGGATTCCTGTCTCACATTGAGGTCTTTCATCCATTTTGAGTTTATAATTGTGTATGGTGTAAGAGAACGTTTGAATTTCATTCTTCTATACATAGCTGTCCAATTTTCCCAGCACCATTTATTGAAGAGACTGTCTTTTTTCCACTGTGTATTTTTTCCTACTTTGTCAAAGATTATTTGACCACAGAGTTGAGGGTCCATATCTGGGCTCTGTGTTCTGTTAGATTGGTCTATGTGTCTATTTTTGTGCCAGTACCATGCTGTCTAGGTAATCACAGCTTTGTAATAAAGTTTGAAATCAGGCAGTGTGATACCCCCAACTTTGCTTTTCTTTTTCAACATTTCCTTAGTGATTCAGGGTCTTTTCTGGTTCCATACAAATTTTAGGATGAAACAGATATTTTAAAAATCACTTAAGCTGTATATAAGAAATACAGTCATACATCTTGTTTGTTATACTAATCTGACATGCAAAGAGTAGAAGTAAAAAACAAGGGCTTTTGTATCTGCCACCAATTGTGAGCATGACTACCTTCCTGATATATTTATCTATTTCTATCTACCTACCTATTTATCAGTATTTTTAATATGGTTGAGTCCATTCTGTATAGAATTTTGCCTTTAGTGTAGCAATTTTCTATCACATTTTGTACCTTCTTATTCTTTAAAATTACTGTAGTTATAATTTTTAATGGTTGCATAACGTGCTGTTAAGTGAATGTACCATGATTTTGCAAACAGTCATCTCCTGTTGAATGTTTAGGCTTTTTTCAGTTTTTAATGCTTAATAATAATATCATAATAATATATAATAATAATAATAATACCATAAATAATACTATCATAAACAATATCACAAATCTCAAAAATCATATTTTTGAAGAAATTTTATTCATTGTCATTTTTACATTTTATTCATATTATTCATTTTACATTTTATTCATTATCATTTTTACATTTTACATTATATCCTCAATATAGAGGGTGGAATTATTTTTGAGGTAGTCTCATTATAGAGAAGTAAAATTTCTGAAAAAGGGATAACCTCTTTTAAGGCCTTCCAAATTTTAAAAATCCCAAAGTTTATTGCATTGGATTGGATGTCCTCTTCAAAGGGGACACAGCTTGGGAGATCTTGTGAATAATTAGTTACTACACACCTATAGTGGATACTTGGTTTCCACCTGTTACGAAAGCCAATAGTACCATATATGTTCCTAGACTCCTTGAAGTGAGGGCATTGGCCCGTGACCTGGGATAGATCAATCAGATTAGCCGCTTCCACACTTCGAGGCTGAAGCTGTTTATGCAAGGAAGCAGGTACAGTGGAGACTCCATCTGGAGCACATGTGTTGTGGCAGAGCCGTGAGCAAGGCAGCGACTGATGTACGGTGCTGAGATAGGATAAGTTCAAGCCATGAGGTCCAGCATGCGATGGTGTTGGCAGCGCTGTCCTTAGCAGCAGGGCTCAGATATGATTTTGGCTCTGCCCTAACCAATGTCTAGTGTCTCACATTCTTTGCCATTTACTGAGCATGGTTGACCAGTCTTCCCTGATCTATGTTAATCCTAATATCCTTTCATAAATTACTTTTCTGTTAGAAGCAACCAGAGTTGTATTCTACTGCATATGAAAAGGAACTTGACCAAATTTCCATGCAGCGATTCTACTCCTGGGTAGCAGGACTTATTTTAAACAGCAGGAGAATTGGCATGCACAACGGGAGATTTGGGACAATAGAGAGGGCTCAGTAAGGTATCCTGTCAGGACCAGAAGTTGGGAAGGTCTGGTTGAATGAACTGGGGTAGTATTGGAAGGTGAGGATGAGATCAGCTTCTTAAGAGGGTAATACCGATCATTCTTGGACTCTCAATCTGGTTGTAAGCAGTGATTCAGGAGGCCAGCCCTCAGAAATGTGACTCCAGAAACCGGGTCTGAGAAGGTGACTAAAGGTTAAGCCACTGAACATCTGGTGAGCCAACAGCCTTGCTTGGGGCTTAGTGTGAATGTGAGGCTGTAGGCGGGATAGAGAGGCAGTAGCAAATGAAGTTGTGTAGACTGGAAGTGGAAGATCACAACCCTCATGGAAAACCGTGCAACCACTTTTGGAAATTCTCTTTAGCAATTTCTTCAGAAGCAGTTTTCAAGCAATACTACCAAAGCAGCCTCATGACATACAAGGTCTGCTTTGTGTCTGACCTGAACCTGTGTTGCCCCGGCTGGATCACCTTTGCCATGGGGATGGGTTTGGGGTAGATTTAGGCCATTTTTAAAATGCCGAGAATATAGATTGTAACCACTGGGGTTATTTAAAAGGCAATCTTTAGAATGACTATTTATTTAGCCTTTATAGGTTTCCAAAGTTATACCAGTGCTTCACATTAACTTTCACATTCCTTTAAATCTCCCAACAACCCTGAAAGGTAGGAATTAGTAACCCTGCTTTCCAGATGAACACACAGGCTGAGAAGTTAATTACCAGATAAGACAGCAAATGAGTAGTAAAGTGAGAATTCAAACCCAGATCTGGCTCACTCTAAAGCATAGGCTCGTTCTTTAGGTAGCACTTAGGGAGGGTCCAGAAAGACTTTAAACAATTTCAGCATTACTCTTGTCTCCTTGGGGGACTGCTTTAAAAGGAACAGTGTACATCTGACTCTATAAATCTGGGATTTTAAAAGTCACAATTAAATAAATAGAAGTCCATTTGCAAAAAAAAAAAAACAATAGGATTCTGCCCAAATGTAGTGGATTGCCCTTGAATTAAGGGCTTAAAAACAGTAAAAAGTAAGAAACAGTAGATCTGAATACAATTCGAGTAATCAGACATCTTCACTGATTTTCATATGCAGCAAAAGCTGTGTTTTGTTTTTTTTTTTAAGATTTTATTTTTAAGCAATCTCCATACCCAACGTGGGGCTCAAACCCACAATCCCGAGATCAAGAGTCACAGCTCCATGGACTGAGCCAACCAGGTGCCCCTGTACTAATTCAGTGACACATTGAAAAGTTAGCCTAGCTTGTGTCACCCTAACTGCAGATTCTCTCTCGCCTGGACATGTACCTTCCTTCCAAGGTACAGAAGGGCAAGCCCACCTATGAAGGGATTCATTTCTGAGCATTTCTTTCCACAATTTTTAATGTGTATTTGTTACCACATTTAATAGCTAGAAATCTAACCCTCTAGACGTCATTTGGCTAACAGCAGGCCTGTCTTCAGACAGACACTAATGCTAAGCAGTGCTATCTTCCATGCTGTTCCTTTCCTCCTACACTTATTTCAGACATCCCAGCTTCCAGCCAGACAGTCCTAGACTGCCCCTGCACAGCAAGCAAAATAAACCTGTTTTGTAAAAATCACTCCTTTGATTTGTCCCAGCCTTGGACTCTTCTTGGTTAGGGGCACTGGTCATGAGGCATGTCATCTTGGTCCATCCCGATGGGGTAGGGAGTAGATCACCCGTGGCTTCCCAGCTGTACTGCCTGTGGAGCAAAGGGTTCAGAGCAAAAGACTTTCAAAAAATACAATAATAGTTTAAAAAAAAGAAGAAGAAGAAGAAAGAACAAAAGGGAGAAGACCTCTTTGAAAATCCTTACTGTTTCCTACTGTCTCCTACAGTGATTGCCTTTTCATTAGTGTTGGCCTAACAATGTGGAAATTTTCTTTTCACTTTGCTGTCTGCCTAACCTTTGAGTTAAAAATTGTGGTGAGCCATCTATCAAGGTTAGCTAAAACAATGTTGGAACTGGGAATCACCACCTCGTCCTTTAGCTGTTGTATATTCTGTTCATCCTTTGAAAAGTAAGACAATATATTGTTTTACTTACTTGAGAGAGAACGAGAAAGAGAGAAAGCTCAAGGAGGGGAGAGGGAGAAGTAGGCTCCCCGCTGAGCAGGGAGCCCGATACAGGGACTCCATCTGAGAACCCTGGGATCATGACCAGAGCCAGACAAAGGCAGGTGCTAACTGACTGAGCTACAAGGTCCCCCCAAAAATACTTATTGTTCAAGATCCCTTTAGTTACTGACAACCAAAATCTAAATTGGATTTGTTGAGGGAAAAGGGAATAATTTATTAGGGGGATATTAGAATATTGTAAGTAACCAAAGGTGTGGTTAAATTTAACCTGTGGGACAGGGCACCTCGGTGCCTTGGTGGGTTAAAGCCTCTGCCTTCGGCTCAGGTCAGGATCCCAAGGTCCCAGGATAGAGCTCTGCCTCAGGCTCTGTGCTCAGCAGGGAGCCTGCTTCCCTCCCCTCCTCTCTCTGCCTACTTCTCTGCCTACTTGTGATCTCTCTCTGTCAAATAAATAAATAAAATCTTAAAAAAAAAATAAAAGTTAACCTGTGGGAAAGACAAAGAAATAGCTAGGAATTTAACACAAAGTAAAATAAAACCAGACCCAGGAAGCAAACTACTATCAGTATTCTTTTCATCTGTCCTCTTCCTGGTTGTTCAGGTCATTCTCATTATAGATATTGACTTTCACATATTGTAGTTAAAACACCAAAGAGGGACTGACTTTGTTCTTTAATTCCAGACAGAAAAGTCTTCTGGAAGGCCCTGATTATCCTGGCCTTGGACAGGGGCCCCAGCCTGATTCGAAGGGTTGTGTCAGTTGCCTGGGGCCATCTAAAAACAGCAACATGGTACCCCAATCTCTCTGAACCACATAAGACATATGGAATGGAGTAGTTCTAAGAAGGGAGTTTCTTGGAAGGAAGAAGGGGTTCTAGTCAAACAAAATAGCAAATATCCACTATAAATATATATATTATATTTGCACATAGACCTGAGATGTGGTTCTTATCTGGTTTTGTCCATTTAGCAACCAGACTCTTGATAAAAGTCAGAAATCAACTTGATATGTATATTTGGCAAGAACGATAGGATTGATTTATTCATTCATTCATTCATTTTAACTTAGGATTGCAACGAAGACAAAATATATTAATAACTGGATCTACATTCTGAAGAAAACCAAATAAGGGCTTATAGTAGTTTACACTCCTATTTACCCATATCACTGTGGAAGTGCATTGTCATGAGTTCTCATGTTCACTTCTTGTTCCTCCTCCTGAAAGCAGTGACCACTGCAAAATTATGTAGTGAAGGGGATTTTCTGTGCTGGTTTGGACTGGATTCTCTTCCGCATGCTTTCCATTGTTTTTGTCTTACCTGGTTTGGTCTAAGCTAAGGTGTCCACTTTTTATCTTGGAATTCTTATCTCTGCGTGTTGCCTCTGCTAAATGGCTGAAATGGCCGCGGGCCCCTGACCTGAGTGAGTTCTGTAGGCCCTCTCTTGGGTGACTCTCTCTCCAGGAGCTGATGGTAGATGAAATGTTTGAAACTCCCGGGGCAGGATGCATCTTTTCCTGCCTGTTATCTGAAGAGCATATAGGGAGATTGTCCCTTTACTAAACTCTTATGTAAGATCATGAAACATTCCTTCTCTCCACCACCCATCTCACCTGACTCCCTGACACAATATATTGCCAGCAACCTAGATATTATTGTTCATTAATTCATGTCTAACATGCACTGGCTTATACTAAGTGTTATTGAATATCTAAAAATAGGCACAGAGCCTGGAAGTGAGAAGTGAAAATTGCAAAATAGTTGGGTGAAAAAAAATGATGGGACACATAGAGCCTTTTGATATTTTTCCCTGTGGTTATCTTTTACAGGTTAAATAAGATTAATATTCTTGGTGAACCAAGGGCAATTAGCCACTTTAGATGTTTTGCTGCTTCTTAGCCTGCTCCAGAATCTGTTTTATTTGTTTAATTTAACAGGACATTGCCTTGATTGGGGTCATTCGGATAAAATGCTTTGCTTTACATGTTTGCAATCATGTTTGCATGTTTGCATTTCTGAATTTCTGCATTTCAAATCAGGCAACTAGTTTCAGCAAATATACTTTCATGTACATATAGCATGAAACCATTTTAAAACAAACCCCAAAAATGGTCTTTAGCAGTGAAAGGCATTTTCTATTTTTAGGAACAATTTTGGAGGGAGGAAGGGAGGGAAGTTTGGCTTTATTTTAAAAAATAGTACAATTGAGAAGCATCTGGCTATCTCAGTCCATAGAGCTTGTAATTCTTGATCTTGGGGTTCCAACTCCACAATGGGTATAGAAATTACTTAAAAATAAAAAAATCTTTAAGAATAAAACAGTGTAATTGAGTATGTAATATTTTAAAAAAATATTTTACTTATTTATTTGACAGAAAGAGAGAGGGGGAAAAAAAGCAGAAGAAGCAGCAGAGGGGGCAGGAGAAGCAGGCTTTCCGTTATGTAGGGAACACCGATGTGGGGCTCAATCCCAGAACCACAGGATTATGACCTGAGCCGAAGGTAAATACTCAACCAACTGAGCCACCCAGGTGCCCCTGTGTATGTAATTTTTTTAAAAGATTTTATTTGCTTGTCAAGAGAGGGAGTATGCACGAGAGAACACAAGCAGGGAGAGCAGCCAGCTGAGGGAGAGGCAGGTTCCCAGTTGAGCAAGGAGCCTGATGTAGGATTTGATCCTAGGACCTGATCTGAGTAAAAAAAAAAATTAAATGCAAAATTGTAGGCTAGTGAAATTATGGAAATAGTCCAAGTGTCCATCGACTAATGAATGGATATGGAAGATGTGGTGTGTGTACACACACACACACACACACACACACAGTGGAATATTATTCAGCAGTAGAAAAGAATAAAATATTACCATTTGTAACAAGCTAGAGACTATGACGCTAAATGAAATAAATCAGAGAAAGACAAATACCATATGATTTCATTAGTATGTAGAATTTAAGAAACAAAACAAATGAGCAAAGTGGGGTTAAAAGAGAGAGAGAGGCAAAACAAATAGCCAACTTTTAAAAAAAAAATATTTTATATATTCATTGGACAGACAGAGATCACAAGTAGGCAGAGAAGCAGGCAGAGAGAGAGGAGGAAGCAGGCTCCCTGCTGAGCAGAGAGCCCGATGCGGGGCTTGATCCCAGGACCCTGGGATCATGACCTGAGCTGAAGACAGAGGCTTAACCCACTGAGCCACCCAGGTGCCCCCAAATAGCCAACTCTTAACTCTAGAGAACAAACTAGCGGTTGCCCCAGAAGAGGTGGTTGGGGGGGGGGGGATGGGTGAAACAGGTGCTGGGGACTAAGGAGCGTACTTGTTGTGATGAGCACCAGGCAGTGTTTGGAAGTGTTGAATCACTGTATTGTATGCCTGAAACTATATTACCCTGTATGTTAACTAACTAGAATATGAATAAAAGTTAAAAAAATTACAGGCTAGTATTTTTCTAATTATATTAATAAACTGAACACTCTGACAGGGGCAAAAAAAAGGTTGCAATTATTCCAATCCCTGATGATTACTGAGCAACAGACCTTTCTGCCCTTTATTCGCTCCTGCTTCCCTGGATCTCACAGGACCGTGTAGTGCTTACATTCATCCTCTGTTTTCCAGGAAACCTCGCTGAGGCATCTTCTCATGTGCTACAAAGATGATTTCACAAATAATTGTGTTACTATGGGATTATTTAATCTTTCTAACCAATCTGTAAGCTAACTATCCTAGGCCCACTGGCTATCCATGTCAGGGCTGAGATGTGTATCCACAATATTTGATTTCAAGTTAAGGACCTTTCTCGCTTCATTCCTATTTCTCAAATTAGGGTCTGAAGATCCTTGAAAGTCTGCAGTTGTGTTCTTAAGGGGTCCCTAGTTCTCTGTGAGAATTTAACTCTGTGTTTTCATTTTGATGATAATAATAAATGACTGTCAACATATTTTGGTTCCTTTGGATGAGCAGCTGAACAGAGAGCTGCCACATGCTTTTGGGACCTGCGTTTTTGTCTGTCTTTAAGATTTTGTGGTGCCGGAGAGTGCCACTTTAATTGTTGGAGACAAATGATTTGGGGGAAAAAAGAGCACACGGGTAGTTAAAATGTGAAGGTTGCATTCTCAGTAAGTGAAGGCTAAATGACTTCATCACAAGATGTATGAAGGAAGGTTTCTACATAACTTAATAATTGAGACAAGAGATGGAAACATTGAGTCATTGTACAGCATGCAGTCAGCACACTGGACTCAGAAGAGCCAGCACACTGGCCATATTCAGGTTGTGGGGTGGAGTGGCCATCTGCACCTATCCCATTAAATTAAAATCATTCTGGACACTAAAGGAGCATCTAGGTGGGATGAAGGAGTATAGTATCATGGAAGGCAATGGAAGATAGTGTTTCAAAAAGGAAGTCAAGTTAGCAGTGCGAGCTGCTGCCTGGAAGATAAATATAGTTAGTGTCTATCAACTGTAGTGACTTGGAAGACATCGGTAACCTTGGGGAAGTACGTTTCATTGGAGTGATGGGGTGGAAACCAGATTGGAGTGGACAGAAGCATAAGAGATGGGGAAGTTGAGGCAGTAAAGGTGAACAACTTAACACCTATATGAAATTTGGGAGATCAAGGATTTAGCTAGAGTTGGACATGGAATCAAGGGAGAAATTTTCCTTAAATAGGAGGTAGTTGAACTGATGGACTGAGGCTGGAAGAGAAGCTGGTGTTGAAGCAGATGATGTCATCATGTCTGGAAGGGGGAGGGGGTGGAATCAGAAGACAGGACATGGTGTGGGCTGATACTGAGTAGGGTACCACTGCCACTGATAAGAGGGAAGGCAGGATATACTCAATACCTGCTGCTGGCAAACAACAAAGAACACAGTTCCCCCATCCTCGAGAAGCTGCAGTCCAGTTGGAGGGACAAGACTTTGCAACAGAATAGAATAACTCTGTCTGTGATCAGCCTAGGTAATGAGTGCTATAGTATTTCAGAGGGGATCAAGGGAGTTTTCATGAGAAGTGGCATTTGATTTGGAACTTGAAAGCAGAGTAGGATTTTCCTAGGCTGGAGATATAAGTGGTAAGAGAAAATAAAGGAGAAGAGCCCATTTCATGTAGAGGGACTGGCATGAACAAAGGATTGAAGTGCTGCACTTCAATGAATTTATCCTTCAGCAAAGAAACAGGGACTTCTTTTTTCTGTTTATTATTATTTTTTTGGACCTGCACTCTGATGGAGCACAGCATTTTAGAGGAAGAAAGAGACCTTAGAGATTATCCTGTCTAGTGTCCTTATTTTTCTAGGTATTGAAATTGAGGTCCAGAGAAATGGAAGTGACTATTGAAAGTCACAAAACTCAGAGGCTTTAGTTGGGCTTTGGCTCACAGATGTAGCATCCACAGCATTACATGTGTTATAAGAATAAAATACGTTCAGTAACACTGATTCTTATTGAATTACATCAGACCTGCAAGGGAGTGAAGATCAAAAGATATTTAAGATTTCAGTGTATTTGTTTTTAAAGAAGTATAGTTACATAGTCAGCATGGTTATATTCTAAAAAAATTTTGCTGTGGAGTCATTTTATTGCACCCTGCATTAATGAAGAAATAAGGAGAAATTGTTATTAAGAGATTAACTGATAATTTTCTGCAATTCACTGGGCATGTCTTATGCTTGTCTCCTGTTCCTTGGCCATTTTAAGCCCCAACTGACCAAAAGTGAATTTGAAGAAAAATTTATGTCAACCGAAAGTATATATTTACAATGGAAGAGGAGAAGGAAATAGTAGTTTCCTATGCAGCTGTAACAAATTACCACACACTTAGTGACTAAAAACAACCCAAGTATATTATCTTACAGTTCTTACAGGTCAGAGGTCCAACATAGGTCTCAGTTGGCTAAAATCAAGGTATTGGCAGAACTGCATTCCTTTCCGGAGACTCTAGAGGAGTATGTGTTTCCTGCCCTGTTTTTTAGCTTCTGGAGGCAACTCATATTCTTTGGCTTGTGGCCTCCTTCCTCTGTATTCAAAGCCAGCAACCTTAACCCTCTCTGATCTTTTTCTTTAGTTACTAGAGAACTTGACCTACCTCTGAGCACAGCCAGAAAAGAGGTTCTCTGCTTTTAAGGACTCACGTGATTAGATTGGACTCCCCTAATTAGTTTGGGATTATTGTCTTATCTCCAGATCCTGAACCTTAATCACATCTGTGAAGTCCCTTTACCATATAAAGTAGCAAATTCACAGGTCCGGGATTAGGACATGGACATATTTGGGAAGAGGGGTTTTACTTTGCTTACCGTGAAGAAGAAGGAGGAGGCAAAGAAATACTATGGATTATTAGAGAAATGACTTACTGGTAATTAGAGAAGAATATGAGTGTCAAAAGCGAGTATTAATTCACTGAATCAGAGCAAATATCATTTTCGTATTTAGCAGAGTTACTGGACAGACAGATGTGGAAAATGCCAGGGACAAATTTGTCAGCCTGTTTTTTTCTCTCAAGACATTCTTGTGGAAAGACGAAGGAATGTATGTAAGATGTCAATGCAGTAAGCTCTCTTCACAACTCATTAAACAACTGATGAAAAGTGGAAATAGATATAAACCTGAATGAATGAAGGCCCCCGATGTGTCACAGGGCTTTTTGTCCTTGGTCCTTCTTAGTCATAGCATTATCAGTGACTTGGATGAGGACTTCAAGCTCAGGCGTGTCAAATTTGTAGGTGACGCAACAGGTTTAAAAAGGGGAAATCTTAATAAATTGGGAAGATGAAAGCACCTAAACTGATGCAGTAATAAATGTGAAATCTTAAATTTCAGGGAGAAAAGCAGTTAAATACAGGATGGATGGTACTAGATTTGGTATCAGTAAAATTAAAAAAGAGGTAACAGCAGTAAAATATCAATAAAAATAAAAAAGAGGTAACAGTATGTGTGTGAATGTAAGGGTGTTATCAATGGCATCAGTTAACAATTTTTGAGCATCTGCTATGCATTGGATACTGTGCTAAGGGCTTTATGTATGTCATCTAGTTTCAGCCTCAGAACTCATAAGGAAATTAAGATTCTGTTTCACAGGTGAATTTAGAGATTGGAGATCTGAAGTAACTTACCCAAGATTACGTAATTATCTGTCAATACAAACTCAAGTCTAACTCCAAAGCCCATACTCCTGTAACAATCACAGGAGCGTTTTCAAAAAATTGAGGCATTGTGTTAGTAAGAACCCAGTGTCCCAAGTCATTATAGAACACATATTGGGTATATCTTTCACTTTGGCTTCTTCACAGTAAGAGATTTAATAGACTTGAATGTGCAAAGAGGAGTATGGCCAGGGATCGTGAGTGGTTTGGTTTCTTTTGCCTAAAAACGACTTGGGTTGAAATGGATGGCACAAAATTATTATCACTTCAGAAAAATATTTGAAGACAGAACAGAGTTTTCTCTTCTGGAACCATGTAGGGGCAAGTTTTGGTTCAAGGCAAGTTGATGATAAGGATTTATGTCATGAAGCCAGCATTCAAGGGTAGATTTGGTGTGGAGGTAGCAGCCGAAGTGCTTTCATCTTCAGGGTTAAATAATGCTTATCAGGGATTCGTGCTCAGTTTGTGTCTGTTGAATGTGTGAACGAGTGACTTTGCCAGGGACATCATATAAGAAATTAGTGAATTCAGAAGCAAGTTATTTCAAAGTTCGGAATTTTTCTTTGATTTGATTTAGATGTTGGCTTGAGATAAGCAGGGCAAACAACCTGTAGCCTTGGGTCTGCTTTCTTCACCTAAATGAAAGTCACTGCCAAGTTCTGATGGCCTGATTCACACTAAGTTCTAATAACCGGAATATCAACATCAAAAGTATTTCATATTTGCATTACTAAGAGGTCTTTTTCTAAACAAGTTGACATTTTAATTGTTCTTGAGTGGCCTCCATTGTTTTTCCCTTGCTTTTTGGCAGTGTTGGTTAGATAAATCATAGGGAAAAAAAATTAAATTTGTAATCTAGCCACTTTCAGTAAACAAACTGGCAATATAAGGGTCCTTAGGGGTTGTAGCTATGACAGTAACTGCCTTGAGTCAAGTGGAATTTGTTTACAGGTTTCATTTAGAAAGTGAGTCATAAACCATGGAGCAGTAAAGACCAAGAAGATACAGACATGGAAGGGGATATCACAGAGCTGGGGCAGAGGTGACAGTGGCCTTTATTCTATATTTGAAGAGCCTAAGGAAAGGTCATTGTCTAGCTTTAATGTGTTATTATTCATTAATAATGATAAAGGAAAATAATGTTGAGGCCATACATGTATCAAAAATCCCATTGTTAATACAAGATACATAAATATTACTAACTTGTGGTTCCAGTAGTGTAAGACAGCTGAATTTCCCCTAACATCTCTGCATTTCTTTTGCTCCATTTTGATGCCTGGCTAGTGGACCCAAGTGGGAGGAATGTCATTGAGTTGGCAAGGGTAATACTTTTAAATCCACTTACTCAACCCCCCAGTATTTTATAATCTGTTATTAGTAACCCCTGCCATTATCATGTCTTAAGAAGTTCATTATGAGACCATATCACCATAGATACCTACAGGTAACTCATTGGTACAGTTATTTAGCCCTTTGGAAGGTGCCACATTGAATTTTAATTTGGGGGATTCCCAAGTCAGTTTCCCATTATAGTCATCCTAGCGAACAACCACTTACTCATTTGTCCAAGGTGCTTGAAATTTCTACTCTTGAAGTAATTCCTTTAGTTTTCAGAGAAGACTATTTAGGAAAGTTAATGCTAAATCCCTTGAATAGTTAGTTTATCAGATTAATTTGTCTATCTTTTCTTTCCTAGAATCCCCTCTATAGCTCTCAGGATATGGATAACATAGTCAAGCTGGGTAATTGAGGAGAGTTTAATGAGGGGGCTGTTTACCAAGTGTGTGTGGCTTAGGAACAGCCCATGCTAGTGACGCATGGGCTTCATTACCATACCTAAGCCTTATGGTGCAAGGGTCAATTACTGGAACCTCGAGAGATAGCTGTACGAAGAAGAGGGTGCCTGAAAATTGCTATGACATTTGACAGATACATGAAGCAGGGAGTAAGCTAGAGATTACATATCCATACTTCACTCTCCTCTCTCCTGTCTCCTGCTGCTCCCCCACATTAACTAAAGCCACACAAAACCATAAGGCAAGGAAACCATTGATGTCCACACAGGTCAGTCTCTTGAGGCAGGAGAGTGGATCTGGAGGAACAATAGCAAGAGATCTAGCACAATCTCTAGGAAAATCGGTATTCCCCGATCACTGTTCTTGACTTCCTTCTCATAGTCCTGTTGCCATGAGCCATCCCATTTATGGTATCTTCTGCTTCACCCTATAGGCTGATGTCCAGAAAACCCTACCTGAATCTTCCCGAGACACTTCACTCTTAACATGCCCCGAATGAATGAACCATCACACTCTTCATCTTTATGCCCTTTATTCAACCTGCTTCTTCTCTTGTATTCTGTCATAGTGAAGGTATCACTATCTTGGTGTCCATGTCAGAAATCTATGGATCATTTTATACCATAGTCTTTCCCTCACTTCCATCATCCAATCCCCAATTCTGCTGATTTTACCTCCAAGATCCTTTTCTATCTAACTTTCTATCCAGCTCCTGTTTTCTGTTTCTACTCCCACTTTTCTGGGTGAGGTCATTACTACATCTTATAATCTATGTTCTGACCTCCAGTAGATCCTACCCCTTTTTTAAAGGTTCATTTATTGGGGTGCCTATGTAACTCATAAAGCTTCTGCCTTTGGCTCCCATCATGATCTCAGGGTTCTGGGATCGAGCCCCACATCGGGCTCTCTGCTCAGCAGGGAGCTTGCTCCCCCCTCTCTCTCTGCCTGCCTCTCTGCCTACTTGTGACCTCTGTCTCTCTCTGTGTCAAATAAATAAAATCTTTTTAAAATTTTAAAAATTAATATTCATTTATTTATTTTAGAGAGAGAGTGTGTGTGTACTAAAGAGAGGGGGGAGGGGCAGAATCCTCAGGCAGACTCTCCACGTAGTGCAGAGCCCGAGGAGGGGCTTGATCCTATGATCCCAAGATCATGACCTGAGCCAAACCCCAGAGTTGGTTGCTCAACCAAATGAGTCACCCAGGCACCCCTCCCACTGTTGTTGTTTTTAATTGAAGTATAGTTGACGCACAGTATTACATTAGTTTCAGGTATACTATATTGTGATTCACCAAATATATATAATAAGCTGTGCCCACCACAAATGAGGCTACCATCAGTTACCATACAACACTATTACAATATGGTTGATTCTATTCCCTATACTCTGCCTTTTATCCCTGTGATTTATTCATTCCTTGGCTGGAAGCCTGTATGTCTCACTCTCCTTCACCCATTTGGCCCTTTCCCCTCTGACAACCATTAGTTCTCTGTATTAACTGGTCTGCTTCTACTTTTTGTTTGTTTATTCATTTGTCTTATTTCTTGCTTTCTACATGTAAGTAAAGTCATATGGTATTTGTCTTGCTCTGACTTCTTTCACTTAAACGTAATATTCTCAGTCTGTCTGTCTTACAAATAGTGAGATCTCATTCTTTATTATGGCTGAGTAATATTCGTGTGTGTGAATTTTTTATCCATTCAGCTACTGATGGACACTTGAGTTGCTTCCATATCTTGTCTATTGTGAATAATGTTGCAATAAATATAGGGGAGCATATATCTTTTTGAATTAGAGTTTTTGTTTTCTGTGGGTAAATACCCCATAGAGGAATTACTGGATGATAGGGTAGTTCTGTTTTGTTTTGTTTTGTTTTGTTTTATTAATTTCTTTTCAGCATAACAGAATTCATTGTTTATCCAACACACCCAGTGCTCCATGCAATACGTGCCCTCCCTAATACCCACCACCTGGTACCCCAACCTCCCACCCCCCACCCCTTCAAAACCCTCAGATTGTTTTTCAAAGTCTATCGTCTCTCATGGTAGTTCTGTTTTTAATATCTTGAGGAACCTCCAATTAGGCTTCACCAAATTACATTCCCACTAGCAATGTACAGAAGTTCTTTTTTCTCCTCCTCCTTGTCAGCACTTGCTAGTTCTTGTCTTTTTCAGTAAATTCTTTTTTGAAACTCTGACTCGCATTGCCATCAGAGTGTATATTTGGAAATCAAATTCTGTTCCATTGATTCACTTATTTAGAAAATATTTATTGAAAACTATTTATGTGCCAAATATTATGCTAAGTGTTGGAAATTCAGAAATAAGACATGTTTTCTGCCTTTAATTTAATTGTAATCTCATGGTAGAGAGAAGTAAGGATAGATTGATAGAATTATAAAATAAGGGTGAGGGTGTCAGAGAAAGCTCCTTGGAGAAATTAACAGTTAAGTTTAGCCCTGCAGCACTAATAGGTCTTAATCAGGTAAAAGGAAGGAGAGGAAGAAAGACAGGAAAAGATATTTTAGGCTGTGAGTGCAACCTGGTACATGTTCTGAAAGCAAGGGAGAGCATAAAGAACTGGAAAATTTTAAAGTAATATAGTGTGCGTAAAGCAGAAAGCATGAAATCTATGGTCAGACGATGAAGGGTTTTGTTAAGGATTTTGGACTTCATCTCAAAGATTATGGGGACCCCTGGAGGACTTTAAGCTGGGGCTCAGCATGATCAGATTTGTGTTTTGGAAGGATTACTCTTGTAGTTGTTTGGCAAATGGATTTGAAAGGAGTAAGACTGGAGGCAGATTAATCAGTAGTGAAAAGCTTTCACTGAACTCAGGAAGTAGCAGTAAATACATAATGATCCAAAATATATTAAAATTGGATTTTTTGTAGGATCCATTGTAGGATTGAACTTGAAGAGTGAAAAAGAAAAAGGAATCAAGGCTGAATATGGGACTGTGGCTGGAGACCTTGATGGGCAGTGCCAATATTCACCAAGGTAGAGAATTCAGAAAGGTGAAGTATGGGAAGGTCAGATAATGAACTCAATTTGGACACACTGAATTTGTGTTTCTTACGGCCATTAAAGTGGAGCTAGTGAGCTACATATTCATATCTAGATTTTAAATTATAATAAGAGATGAGGTTTCTCAAGTCATGCCTATTGAGGAAAAATAGACTCCATGAACTACCAACTTTAAAGCTTATTGGAGGAGAGAGAATAAGTGTTCAGAGCTTTGAATGAATCTCATATCCACTGAGTCAAGGCCAAGCTCTTAAACTGTAACTTTTTTCTACTACTTTATCTCATGCCAGTCCCCAATTTACATTTTAAGTTTTATTAGTTCTCTTAAGTTCTATTAGGTGTTATAGTTTTATTAGCACCAAGCTGCTAGTGGTTCTCCATGCATAGGTAGAGTCTCTGTTCCTTGGATATCTGTCTGTTGCTTGTTTTTAGTGTTTCTTCCTCTACCTAGAATGCCTGTTCCCCTTCTTTATCGGGTTACAGCCTCACTAGCTATCAAAAGTTACCTGAGGATTGCCTGCCCTGGGAAGACTTGAGTTCCCTTGGTTGATTTAGATGGCCCCTCCTTCCTTTGCATAGCTTTTGTTTGTGTATCTATTCTAGCACTTATCACATGGTATTGAAATCATCTGTCTACCTAGCTTAGCATACAGATTGTTCCATGGGTTCAAGAATGGTGTTGCAGGGTAGACTTCCCAGGAAACAGATTCTGAGATGGAATTTAGTATACAAGATGTTTATCCAAAAGCACCCTTGTGGAAACACCTGTGGAAAGGAAAAGGAAGCAGGAGGGGGCCAAGGGAGAAGTCAAACCTTGATGCAAGCCTCATCTGCCACCATAAAGAACTCTGGAACTAGAACAGCCTTTCAGAGTTGCTTCAAATTGGGTGTGGGATGGTTTGGTCTCCCCTGCCTGATAAGTCACTGGGAGGAGCTGAGCTGTGATTATCCTCCTCAGACAGGCTTGCAATCTCTAATTTTTTAGACACACACCCTCCTGGCTCCTTGCATGGAATCCTGCCTGCTGCATGTATTTACATGACCTCTAGTCCTTTGAGTTTGCTACTCCTGTCAGTTACTAACAGATAGTTGTTACACTGAACAAAAATCAGTATCACTGCATCACACTTCTCTAGAACATTCATAAACATTTATTTAATCCTTTAAAGCAGCCCTCAAAGTTAGATATAATGATCACCCCCATTTTACAGTTGAAGAGGCTCAGTCCCAGAGTTATTCAGTGATTTGCTCATGGTTTCTAGCTGGGAAATGGCAGATTTATGACTTATATGGAGTGTTCTGATTTAAAACCTCATACTCTTCCTCTGTGACACCTGAGGGTGTTGAAATGTTACTGATGGAAGAAGACTGGGTGGGAAGAGGTCTTGACTAGTCTATGCTAGATGGAAAGGAAAAATGTGTCTTAACAAAACCAAAACTATCCAGGGAGAAAGAAGCTAGAAAATTTCGAAGCTGGCAGCCTTGGAAAGGGAAACTGTTCTTTCAGGACCTCCTTTCCTTAGAAGGTTTCAAAGGAGTTAAAAACAATTAGAGCTGCAAGGGAGAGTAGGAGACAAGACAAGGCTGATGATCAAAGGAGAGAGCAGTGTAGGAAAATAACAGCATTTCATACACAGCCATGCACACACTGAAAATGTGTCAGCAGCGCGAGGTCATTGTTAACTGCCAAGGATAAGATTGAAATAGATTGTTAAATGAGAGACAATATTGCCAAGGCTGAGTTGTTTGCCTGCTTCAAAAGGACAAAATTCTGAGAGTCAGAATGAAAGAAAATTTATCCAATTGACTATAAAATGGAAATATGATGGCTCCAGTGCTGGATATGGGTTAGAACCTTTTTTTTTTTGTTACACAAAACTTGTCTAGTTAAAAGACTTTGAAAATAACATTTTTCGGGGGCGCCTGAGTGGCTCAGTGGGTTAAGCCACTGCCTTCCGCTCAGGTCATGATCTCAGGGTCCTGGGATAGAGTCCCGCATCAGGCTCTCTGCTCAGCAGGGAGCCTGCTTCCCTCTCTCTCTCTGCCTGCCTCTCCATCTACTTGTGATTTCTCTCTGTCAAATAAATAAATAAAATCTTTAAAAAAAAAAAAAAAGAAAATAATATTTTTCTTGTCTACATAACTTTAAATAAAGGACTTTGTTTTTTTAAAAAGAAATTTGCTTTTTATTAAAATGCTAGGATATAAAACTTTTGTCTTTATTAAAAATATTTGTAAGTTTAATTTTTACAGTTATGTAATATTTGTTTCAGATAGGAGAGATTTAAGGACACATACAAGATATATTTTTCAGGTAGAGCTAGCTTGCTGATGAACTGCATATGGAGTGTGAGGGCAGGAGAAGAGTAAAAGTTGATACCAAAGTTTCGGGCCTGAGCCCAAAAGAGATCTAGAAAACTGTGACAGAAAGGGCAATACACATGGTAAATATCTGGATAAATATAATATTTTCTTTCTTAAAATCTTTAAGATTCTGATGACTATCAAAAGCAAAAATTGTAACATTGTGTAATGGGTTTTTCAGTGTAAGGAGATGTA
Source organism: Mustela nigripes (assembly GCF_022355385.1). NCBI lineage: Eukaryota > Metazoa > Chordata > Mammalia > Carnivora > Mustelidae > Mustela > Mustela nigripes. The sequence goes on along the minus strand of NC_081565.1, from coordinate 70,064,806 downwards.
ATATGTACACATACTATATGGTTGTAAGATTTCTGCATTTTAGGGCGCCTGGGTGGCTCTGTCGTTAAGCGTCTGCGTTAGGCTTAGGTCATGATCCCAGAGTTCTGGGATCAAGCCCTGCATCAGGCTCCCTGTTCTGCGGGGAGCCTGCTTCTCCCTCTCCCACTCCCCCTGCTTGTGTTCACTCTCTCGCTATGTCTCTCGCTGTCAAATAAATGAATAAAATTAAAAAATAAATAAATAAAAGAGCACCTAGGTGGCTCAGTGGGTTAAGCCTCTGCCTTCGGCTCAGGTCATGATCCCAGGGTCCTGGGATCGAGCCCCTCATTGGGCTCTCTACTTAGTGGGACGCCTGCATCCGCCCAACTCTGTCTGCCTCTCTGCCTACTTGTGATCTCTCTCTGTGAAATAAATAAATAAAATCTTTTTAAAAAAAAAAAAAGATTTCTGCATCTCACTTGAAGTGGTACATCTCATGTGAATTCTAAGTAAACTGAAAAGTTAGGCAAGTGATTATAATCCCTAGAACAAACTCTAAAATATTTATACAAATAAATAAAATAAAAATATATTTTTTAAATCCAATAAAAAGCAGAAAAGGGGAGACAGGAAAAACATCCCAGAGAGAACCATCATAAAACAAATTAATGTCAAAGCTAAATCTAAATAAATCAATAATTTCCTTAAATATAAATACTCTAAACACATTAATTAAAGATAGGGTTAAAAAAGTACAAAACCCAACTATAGGATATCTGCAAGGAATTCACTTTAAATATAATAACATAAACAGGTTAAAAACAAAGTTATGCAAACAGATGTACAATGTAAATACTAATAAAAAGAAAGTGGGGGGTGCCTGGGTGGCTCAGTGAGTTAAAGCCTCTGCCTTCAGCTCAGGTCATGATCCCAGGGTCCTGAGATCAAGCTCCGCATTGGGCTCTCTGCTCAGCAGGGAGCCTGCTTCCCCGCAGGAAGCCTGCTTCCCCCCACCCCCACCCCCCGCCACCCTGCCTGCCTCTACCTACTTGTGATCTCTGTCAAATAAATAAATAAAATCTTTTTTTAAAAAATTAAAAAAAAAAGAAAGTAATAGTGGCTTTATTAATATCAGACATAGATTTCAGAATATTCAAAAATACTAGAGACATTACATACTGATAAGAAACATCAATTCACCAAGAAGATATGACTTACTAAACGTGTATGCACCTAAAAACAGCTTTAAACTACATGATAAAAACTGATAAAATTAAGTGGAGAAATAGTTAAATCCGTTATACTTAGAGACTTTGAAACTCCTAAGTAATTAACAGAACAAGTAGACAGAAAACCAGCAAGTATATAGAAGATTTGAATAATACTAATACCTATTTGACACATATAGAACTGTCCACACAATGACAGCAGAATATGCATTATTTTCATCACCACCTGGAACATGGAACATTCACCAAGATATGCCATATTTTGGGCCACAGAACAAATCTTAACAAACGTAAAAGAATTGCAGTCATACCAAGTATGTTTTTTGATCACCACAAATTAAACTACAGTAGTGGAAAGATATTTGGAAAACTCCCGAATATTTAGAACTTAAAAAACATACTTCTAAATAATTCATAAGTCACAGAAACTTCCTAAGAAACTATAGAATCTTTTGAGCTGAGTGAAAATAATACAACATATTAAAGTCTGTGGAATTCAGTTAAAACTGTGCTTAGAGAAGAATTTATAGCACTCAAATGTTTACATTAGAAAAAAAGAAAGGTCTCAAATAAGTAGGCTTTCATTTTAAGAAACTAAAAAATAATAAGCTAACCTCAAAGCTATTAGAAAAAAAGAAAATTGTAACAAGATCATAAATATTGAAACTGAAAACAAACATTAGAGAAAATTAATGAAATTAAAATCTAATTATTTTTTAAAAAGTAATAAAGATCTGGCCAGACTGCCTAAGAATAGGGGAGAGAGAGAGAGAGAGAGAGAGAGATGACCATACTGCTAATACTAGGAACGAAGAAAGAGAATATCACTACAAACCCTATAGACACTGAAAGTACAATAAGAGAATGCTATGAACAACTGTGTCCATAAATATGACAACTTAGACAAAATGTACCAATTCCTTAAATACAGCAAACTACAAAACTTAAGAAGAAATAAATTACCTAATAGTTTTACTTCTGTGAAAAAAATGTAATTTGTACTTATAGAACTTCTCAAAAAAGAAAACTCTAGGCCTGAGTTATTTAACTTATTCTACCTAACATTTGTGGAAGAAATTATCCTTCTACACAATTTCTTCCAGAAAGTGGAAGAGGATAGAACACTTATCAATTCATTTTATGAAGTCAGTATTACCTGATGCCAGAACAAATATAGTGCAAGGAACCTATAGACCCTCATGAACATAGACACCAAAAATGCTACAAAATATTAGCAAACTGAATCCAGTAATATATAAAAATGTAACACATCACAACCAAATAAGATTTTTCTTAAAAGATTTTATTTATTCATTTATTTGAGAGAGAGAGAGCATGAGCAGTGGGAAGCACCTGGGGGAGACTGAGAAGCAGGCTTCCTGTTGAGCAGGGAACCCAGTGTGGTGCTCCATCCCAGGACTCTGAGATCATGACCTGAGTTGAAGTTACCTACTTAACCGACTAAGCCACCCAGGTACTCCAGACAGTTATCTTGGTAATGCAAGGTTGTTTTAAGATTCAGTGTATCACTGTAATTTACTACATTAACAGACAAAAGAAGAAAAACCAATTAATCATTTCAATGATTGTAGAAAAACTTTTGAGATAATTCAGCATTTATTCATGATAAAATTCTCAGCACTTTCGGAATAAAAGGGAACGTCTTTTACATGATTAGGGATATCTATAAACACCTGTAGTCAACATCATACTTAACAATGAAAGATAATAATTTCCCCTAAGACTAGGAACAATGTGAGGGTGTTTGCTCTACAACTCCTATTCAAGGTTCATAATGGAAATCCTAGTTAATGTAGTAAGGCAAAAAAAAAAAAAAAAAAAAAAAAGTTATTCAGATTGGAAAATAAAACTTTCCAGATGACATTATTACTTAAGTAGAAAACTTTGAAGAATCCACATAAATGCTCCTAGAACTTGAAAGTGAGTTTGGTCTCAAGCTAGTCAGATTAAGATACAAAAAGCAATTGTATTCCTATATAATAACAATAAACAATTCGCAACCAAAATTGAAAATTAGTACCATTTATGATAACTCAATAAGTAAATTAATACTTAGGTGTAAATTTAATGGGATCTGTATGCTTTAAATTATGAAACACTGATGAAATAAATACAAAGAAGACCATGCTTATGAATTGGATGATTCAATAGAGTTAAGACATCAGTTCCTCCCAATTTGATCTATATATCTAATGCAATTCCAATAAAAATTCCAGAGGGCATGTCTGTCTGTATTGGCAAACTGAGTTTAAGATTTATGTGGAAAGCCAAAGTAAATAAATATCCCATGAAATTTTGAAAATGAAGGAAGTTGGAAGGCTCACACTAGGACATCAACACTTACTATAAAGCTACAGTTATCAAGGAAATGCGATATTGATGAAAATATAGATACACAGTTCAGTGGAATGGAAGAGAATTAGAAATAAACTAAGAATAGACTAGAAATAGACTCAAAAAATTATGGTCAGTTGATTTTTGAAAAAGATACAAAGGCAGTGGCATGGAGAAAAAATAATCTCTTCCAAAAATAATGCTTGAACAATTGGACATCCGTGTACAGAAAACAAGATGAACTTCGATCTATACTTCACATTTTATACAAAACTAACTGAAAGTGGGTCATAAAAGTGAGTGCAAAACATGAATTTATGAAATTTGAAGAATGCCCACGGAAAAATCTTCGTGGGCTTGAGTTAGGTGAAGAATTCTTAAATACGAGACTAAAAGCTAGATTTTAAGGAGAAAAATTGACAAATTAGACTTTCTCATAATTAAAGACTTTTTGCATTGTCAAAGTTGCTGTTAAGACAGTGAAAAGACAAGTCACAGGTTAAGGGAAAAGTTGCAAATCAATATTTGGCAAAGACCCTGTAAGTTAGAATATATAAAGAACTTCCCAGAATCAACAGTAAGAATACAACCCAATCTTTGAGAAAGCAAAAAATTTCAACAGACACTTCATCAAGGGAGACATATAGAAGGCAAATAAAGGCATGGATTCTCAACATTATTAGGCATTAGTCATTAGAGAAAGACAAATGAAAATCACAAGGTAAATTACACACCTACTATAATTACTAAAATTAAAAAAGAACAAACATCTGGCAATAACAAGTCTTGATGAAGTTGAAGAACAACTAGAACTCTCCCCCATCCATTGCTGTGAGAATGCAAAATGGTATAGTCACTTTGAAAACTAGTTTGGAAGTTGCTTATCACATTAAACAAATACCATATGATCCAGCAATCCCACTCCTGAGTATTTATTCTGGAGAACTGAAGACTTACATTCACACAAAAGCTTGTACAAAAATGCTTATAGCAGCTTTCGTCAAAATTGCCAAAATGTGAAACAAACCAAATGTCCTTTAATGAGGGGATAATCACAGTGGTACATCCATGCAATGGAATACTACTTAGCAATAAAAAGAATAAATTATTTCATACATCCAACAAGTTGGATAAGTGTCAAAGCCATTCTGCTCAGTGAAAGAAGCCAAGTTTTTGCAGTTACGTACTATGTGATTCTATGTCCATGTCATTCTAGATAGGCTGAAGCTCCAGGGATGGAGAACAAATCCATGGTTTTCTGCGGACAGTAGTGGAATGTTTGACTAAAAACGGAGTGGGAGAGTGATGGAAACAGTTTTGTGTCTTGATAAGGATGATGGTTGTGTGACTGTCTACATTTGTTAAAACTCTCTGAATTGCCCATCAAAAGGTTGAATTTTATTGTATGTGGATTAAAAATAAACATTTTAGGGGCACCTGGGTTGCTCAGTTAAGCTGCTGCCTTCAGCTCAGGTAGGTCATGGTCCCAGGATCCTGGGATCAAGCCCTGCATCGAGCTCCCTGCTCAGTGGAGAACCTGCTTCTCCCTCACTCTCTGCCTGCTGCTCTGTATACTTGCCTACTATCTCTCTGTCAAATAAATAAATAAAATCTTTAAAAAATAATAAAAGAGGGGCACCTGGGTGGCTCAGTGGGTTAAGCCTCTACCTTCGGCTCAGGTCATGATTCCAGGGTCCTAGGATGGAGCCCCGCATCGGGCTCCTTGCTGAGCAGAGAGCCTGCTTCCCCCTCTCTCTCTGCCTGTCTCTGCCTACTTGTGACCTCTCTCTCTCTGTCAAGTAAATAAAATCTTTTAAAAAAATAAATAAATAAAAAATAATAAAAGAAATAAAAATTTTAAAACTAACAGTATAGTTTCAGGTTAGAAATCACACAAACACATGAAACTGGGGGAAGAGAATCCATCTTCTATGCCTCTATGCCAGTGGGACTTGAATTATTTTAGAAAAATCTGTAGATAAGTAATGCAGTGTGTGCTGTTGGGTTAAACAGCAGGGGAATCCTTAAGCATATGGGCTAGAAAATGCACTGAATAGTTAGGGTACCAGTTAGGATTTACATGTGTGAAAGGGGTAAAGTGGCTTGCTTGATGGGTGTCTTAATCTGTTGTCATCTGCTATAATCAGATACCATAGACTGGGTGGCTTAAACGATAGAAATTTATTTCCCACAGTCCTAAAGGCTGGAAAGTCCAAGGTACCAGCAGATTCAGTATCCCTAACCCCATCTTTTTTTTTTTTTTTTTTTAAGATTTTATTTATTTATTTGACAGAGATCACAAGTAGGCAGAGAGGCAGGCAAAGAGAGAGAGGTGGGGAAGCAGGCTCCCCTCGGAGCAGAGAGCCCAATGTGGGGCTTGAACCCAGGACCCGAGGATCATGACCTGAGCTGAAGGCAGAGGCCTTAACCTAGTGAACCACCCAGGCACTCAGGGCACTAACCCCATCTTAAGAGCTTCACCCTCATGACTGATTTGTCTCCTCCTAAGGGCCCCATCTCTGATACCAACTCGTTAAGGATGAGGGTTTCAACATACGAATGGGGAAGTGCGTAGCAGCGGACTCCCTTGAATTGCCCAAATTGAGTTTGACTGTGTTGGTGATCCGGGGCTAGTTCCCTTGGCCAGGTCTATACTGAACGGAACAACAGCTTTACTGGAGTCCTAACATTGCCTGATCACATCCCCTTACCCTCTTCCTTGTTCACGAGTAATGGAGGCTGGGTTCACCAGGCGATCAGTGTCTAATTGTGTTTCCACACAGCGGTCTCTCTAAAACATTGAACAGCTCTGAGAACAATGCACCCCATGGGGACATTTCCCAGATTAATACTCTTATTTGTTATGGACCCATTAAACTAGAGCAAACAAAGAAACTAAAAACCCCAAAACGCAATATCCAGTTTTGAAGTGAAAATTAGTTAGAACCAAAAGTATATGTTAAATTTCTTAAAAGACCCAAGGGTTAAAACACAAGTATTAGAAGATCAATGAGGAAAAAAAAAAAAAAAAATCAAGCACTCTCAACTGAAATCTTGCAGAGGCCTGGCTTTCATAAATAACATGACTTATGGCTTTTGGTCTCAGTTCTGCAGGGAAGAAATGGTTTTCCAAAGTCCTTTGGAGGAAGAAATGAAACTAAAAATGGATGTTGTCAAAATATAAAAATAAATTGGAAAATCATCAAATGAGATTTACTTATTCATAAAGAAATATTTATAGATTTCCTACTAATATTGAAACTCAATTAAGTTTCAGGCTTTTCCTTTCTGACCAGAAAAGCATCTGTTCTTGGTTGTTGATTCTGTTCAGTGCAGTGGCCTACTTACTAATTAGCAAGGCTGGGAATGAGATGGACGTTCTTTTGTGGAAGTTAAGGAAATTGACAAAGACACATATGCTTCATCTATTTCTGTGACTGGATTGTATAAATGCCTTTGAATAACACCAGGATTTTTCTACTTAAAAACTTTGGGGTTTGATCTTGGATGCTGGTGAATATATAGTATAGGTATTCAGATCTTCTCCATTCCACCCCATGGAATACGGATGGCTTGATATTGGGCATGTGTTCTACAGTGATCCCTCCCATGCTGGTGTGTGCTGTGCCAGAATCCTATTTCATAGTGTACGGGTTTCTCAATGTTGATTTTTCTCAAGACTATTGGTTTCATTGGGCTACCGTAACACAATACCACTGACGGTATGGCATTAGCAACAGAAATAAAGTTCTCATGGTTCTGGAGCCTAGCAGTCCAAGACCAAGGTATCAGCAGGGTTAGTCACTTTTGAGACCTCTTCTGGCTTGCCTGTGGCCACCTTCTCTCTGGGTCCTCCTATTGTCTTTCTTTCCTCTGTGTGTGCACTTTCTTGGTGTCTGTTTTGTGTGTTTTCCTCTTCTTAAAAGAACACCAATGAGATTGGATTAGGGCCCACTCTAAAAGGCCTCATTTTAGTTAATCACCTCTTTAAAAGCCCTTCCTCCAAAAACAATCACATTTTAAAGCACTGGAGGTTTCAACACAGGAATTTGGGCTGGGAGAGGGAGGATGCAATTCAGCCTCTTACACTCCCATGTAATCTATTTGCTATCTCTGCCACAAGAGTGTAAATGCAGTGTTTTACTCAAGAATAATTAAAAAGTGAGTATAACTGACTTTTTTTTTTAATTGCAAATATTTGCCGACCCCTGAACTAGAGTATACTGCTTTAAAAAGATTTATTGCATGATCCCATCTTCAGGCAGCATCCTGAGCTCTCAGGGCAGTGGGGTAGGCAGTGCCCCATATGAGCAATCCTCCCCTCAGGGGTACAGCAGGATCATCTGGAAATGGTTTCCCAATGCAATCTGTCTCAAGTCTTCATTGCCACCCCAGAGTCAACCAAAGCCAAGAGCTGGAGGCGACTGCCCTCAAACACTGAGTCAGCATCCTTGCCTTTGGGAGTTCTCCTCTACCTCCTTAGCCTGGAGGGGAGTCAAGACTGTAAAATCTAAAAATTTTGAGCCACAATGATTCTATCTCACTGGAAAACATTGCAAACACATTTGCACATGCACGCACACAGATTAGGAGATGATTTCTTAACAAACTTTAGTTAACAGCTATTGTCACTGAAGAGCCACAAAAACCGTTTATCGTTTAAGAAATTACCCACACTCACAGATTGAGAGCTAGGAATAGTTCCATTATTTTAAATGTAACATCAAAGGAACTTACACTGAGAAATGGGACAAAGGGATGGTTAAGGGCTACGGATGGGTACTTAGCAAAGAACACACAAATGTATTTCTCAAGGATTGGCGAATTCTCCAGAATTATGCAACAGATTTTGGCTCAGAAACAATACGCTAGAAACAAAGCACTGGCCTACAAACCTACTGTGCTACCTTTTTCTTTTCCCCCTAGATAATGTATAGTATTTTTTAATTCGAAAAGCGCATTTTAGCATTTCTGGAATCGGACTTCCATCTTGCAATAAATATAAAATTTAACAGAATCTTTCTTCTTCTCTTCCTCCTCTTTTTCCTCCTCTTCTCCCTTTTCCTTTCTGGAAAACTCTTATTAAGGACCTGGTGCATTTTATAGAAAATGGTGTCTTAGAATCGAGGTAAAGACTTTCCAATGTGTTTGAAGTCCGGTTTGAAGACTAGCATTTCCATTTAGTTCTCATTTGGTTCACAGTGTAGATGCTGATGATTTGCCCTCCAGGATTGGAAGGAACCTCAGTGGATCTGTGCTCTGACATCCTCTTGGGTCTCTGCTCTTAGCAGGGTTCTTATTAGTGGTGTGTCCTCATAAGGCCCTGAGAGGACTAAGTCCACCAAAGGCCATGTGATGGACTGGCAAATGCCAACTTCCAGAAGAAAGTACAGTGATCTTGATGGCAATACAATATAATGTCTCTTTGCTTCAAGTCTATACAAATATGTATTTGTATAAATATAAATTTCAGAGGAAACCTTTGTTTTGCAACATAAAGTACACTCTGTGTGTGTGTATCTATATATACACATATATATATCTCACACACATATAATTTATAATATATAATTTATCTAATAATAAAGATAAATATAATATATATGTAATTTCTAAACAAAAAGTAAAAGCTACCATCTTACTGTAGGTGAGAATAAAAGAACATTAGCTCTAAAATCACTGGAACATACTAAATAATTACATCAAAAATAGTCTAGAAAGTACTCTTCTAGAACAATCTGCCTCATAAATTAGCATGAGAGTTTATTTGCATATATACTATGGGCACATTTGAAAGTGTATGCGTGTGTATAGCATATATGGCATATGTAACATTTTAAAGGGAGTAAACACCATGTAGTTAATTCCCGTGGCAAAAGATAATTTCAGTGTTTTTGCAACATTTGACAATCACTTCATCTTTGTAATACCATCTAAATTAGCATTTTTAAGAATCCCATATATTACTTAACAGAAAAGGCCTAAGTAGTATCAAAAGAGACTGGAGGCAAATTAAGTTTCCTTTTGTCCAACTTTGTGTCACTTCCTGCCTCCATAAATAGGGAAAGCAAAATATCTGTGCTTCTTATTCATGTACATCTGCCAAACCAATTAACACCTCCTGAATGTTATCTTAATTGCATTTATTAACATAACATTAACATAGCAGGGAGATAACATTCAGGAGGTATTAATTGGTTTGGCAGGCACTCTTGAATGGGGAGTGAGGAGAAGGGCCCTTCTCAGTGTCTGCTTTTTTTTTTTTTTTTTTTTTGCGTTATGGTGGAGACAAATGAGATTACATTAGAAGAGAGAGAAAATATATCTTAACCAAAATGGCAGCCACATCACAGGGTCACTTGGTTCTCCTTTCTAAATGTTGCAAAGAGATGCCCGGCTCTTTGACAGTTCACCCAGATGCCCTCTCCACACCACTGGCTCTTTCCAGTTCTGACTGTAAAAAGGCCTCTGGAGGTGGGGAGGCACAGAAGTGCCTCTCGGGGATGCATTGAGCTACAGTCATAAATGTTGACAGTGCCATAACTGCTTTAAAAATAATCAGAATAAGTTTCTCTGATGACAATCTAATACAGCCCCCACCCTCATAGAATCATAGAACTATAGAATGATATAACTAGATTCATCCATCCATTAATTCATTGTTGAGCACCTACTGTAGTCCCAGAGCTGTATAGTGCTGGGGTAAAGAGAGAAACGAGACTCAGTACCTGGCTCAAGATGTCTAGTTGGCACAGGAATTACCATGTATGTAATGATTGCAGGTGTGTGGCTTATAGTAGACACTCAATATGTATTTAAGTGAATGATTCATGAAAATTATCATTGTGGCTATCTGATGGTGGTATGGAGGATGGGAAGGATGGGGTTTAGGGACACATGTATAACAAGGCAAAACTGAAGACAAGAGATGATATGGAAAGAGTTGAATGATTAGGGACCAAACCAAGGCAGAAACACTAGGAATGAAGAGGAGGGCATAGGTAAGGAGGTCCACGTGAGAAAAATAGCAACATTTGTTGAGGATTTTCTTTGTGCCAGGGAGAGCTCTTAGCACTTAGTATGAACTTTATTTTCTTAACAACCATGTAAGGCGGTCTTATTATTATGCCCATTTTAAATGAGGAAATTGAGTATGGTAGGCTGAATAATGACCCCCCCCAGGCTGTCCCCTCTCCAATCCCCATAATTTGTGAATGTGTTATATTACATAGCAAAAGGGACTTTGCAGATGTAATTAGGTTAAGGATTTTGCAATGGGGAGATTATCCTGGATTATCCAAGTGGGCCTGATGTGATTCCAGGGTCTTTATATGAAAGGGTTAGGAGGAGTAGAGCCAGAGTCAGAAGATACAAGGATGGTAGCAGAGGTCAGAGAAGAGAGAAAGTACCACATTGGAGACCTTGAAGATGAAGGGGCCATGAGCCAAGGAATGTGGGTGACCTCTGAAGGGGCTTTTCCTGGGTACTGTGGAAGAGACTCTCTCCATTACTCACCCTTTTCTCTTTCTTTCGTTTTCAGTATCTCCATAAGAAAATACTTCAATTATACAGTATCTTTCCATTTTATTTTATTTTATTTTGTTTTATATCTTTTCTTTAAAAAACAAAACAAAACAAAACAGAAAAACATTTCCCCCAGTCCCCAGTACATTATAATTTTCATGAAGTCCATTTTTGTACTGTATACTTTTGACCTAATGCCTGACACTGCCTGGATACAACAAAAATGTACTTATTAAATGTGTTTTAAAGAAAACTAGGAAGGGAAGAAGCTCCCCAGTTTTTTTTTAGCGTGACATAGTTCCTGCCTTTCAGGGTGTGTCCTCACAGAGTCAATAGATTTGCAATCACTTTGTGACCAGGAAGTACACCTCTCTTCAATGAAGAATTTTTTGACCCAGCTATTGGAAATGCAGTCTTCAGATAAACATTAATTATTACAGCCTTCAGGAATTACCTCACTTGCAGGAAACTGCCTTGCCCAAGGTTACATCCATCTTGGGATGGCCCATTCCCAGTAACTGGTTGAGATGGGTATAACAGCCATTTGGAACATCATTCTGGAACATCATTCCAGAATGAGGCAGCTCTGGAAGGCCATTTTAGCTCCTGGTTCAGCTGTTCAAATTTGCCATTAGGCTCATATCATGCTTGATTTCTGCTCCCACTTCCCTTCCACAGGTGTTGATTCCAAGGATACTCCTTGATAAACATCCTATGCACTAAACTCTGTCTTAGAGTTGGCTTCCTGGAGACCCCAATCTCAAACAATCACTATGCATGAATTCTTTCATGAGCCAGGTAGTTATAAATAAACAAAAACAGAATCCAAAATTTGAGAAAAAATTATAGAAGAGCTTAATGTTAAGGAAATCCTATCCCATTAACTAGTACCTTTTCAAAGAGTTACAAAAGACTGCTATTATTAAAGATTTATCAGTGTGATCTCTCAGTAGGCTGATGCCCCCCCCACACCAACCCCCACCAGAAACTTGTTTTGACAATCACATCAGATCTCTCTCTTAAGTATCTCTTGAACTTGTCTATTTGTATCACTGTCATCCTTTTAATTCAAGTCTCCCATAACTTTCTTCTCAGGGAATGAACACATAGGAGTTTGTTATTTTGTGTCCCTCCAATTTTTCTCCATACTGGAATGGTCACTATCCAGCCTAGAGCTTTGTAATAACTCCCCATCACCCTAAGCACAGAGTCCAACAGGAGCTGGTGTCTGAACATGGTGTCTGAACACCTAATTGGGCTTCTTCCTGTTTCTAGACTCATCTGTGGCATGCCCTAATCAGCCTTTCCCCTTCACCACAGCCTCCTTTGTTTCCTGCCAAAATTCCCCATACTGTCCACACTGGTGCAGAGGCCCATCCTGATCTGATTCTTTTTAAAACTCTAGTTTTGAATTTGCCACCACTCTCCCTTCCTGCCTTACTAAATGACATGACTTGTCTTTGTTTGCCTTGGGCCTTTGCACACATCGTTCCCTCTATCTGGAATATGTTCCCTTTCTCTTCCCACCCACTTCCCCAGCCTTCTCCTTGACAAATTTATTTATTCATTCATTCATTCATTCATTCATTCATCTCATCTCATTTTATTTTATTTTATCTCCTCACCCAATATGGGGCTGGAACTCATAACCCCTACTTCAAGAGTCACGTGTTCTACCATCTGAGCTAGCCCAGTGCCCCTGCTTCTACTCAGCTTTCTCTGATTCCCCGAGGATGAATTTGGTACCTGTCTTCTTTGCTGTTATGGCACCCTGTACTTGGTCTTTTCAATAGCTTTACTATTCATAACTGCCTCTAAACTTGGTTGTCTCAGCCACCAGAATGAACTCCTTATTCATAACCGTGAGTATAGCAACTAACACAGTACGTAACACACAGAAGGTACTTGTTCATCAGCTTTTGTTGATGGATGGATAGATAACTGAAGTCTCATGAAAAATCCCCAATATGTAGCTGGCAGGGCAAACCTTTTTGGCCACATTCTAAATGGAAATTGAGGGTTACTTAGCCAAGTTTATATTGCATTTAGGTCTTCTGATGGCAAGTCTAGTGCTACTTACTATAAATTCTTTGATTATTCATTCTTTCCACAGTATATGATTCCACAAATATTTGAAAGCCTAGTGTCTTGGGCTTTATTACAGGTGCTATATTGACACAATCTCTCTTATGGGGCTTACGTTCTGGAAGGGAAGGTTGACAGTAGACAAGTAACAAACTAATGTTGAGTAGAGGTAAGTTCTGTGAAGAAAATGTGATGTGGTGATATGACAGAGCCGCAGGATGTAGAGGAGAGTGTTTTTTCGAAATGGAGATTAGGGAATCAATGTCCCTGGAAGGCAGTGACATTTGAAATAGATCCGAAAGATAAGAAGGAGCCAGTCATGAGACAAGCCAAGGAAGAACCCTGGTGGCAAAGGAAAGTGTATGTGCTAAGCCCCACAATGGGAAAGAACTCAGCGTGTTCAAGGATCAGAAAGAAGGCCAGAATGACAAGATCCCAGTGAGCGATGGGGAAAGTGATGGGAAATGCAATTGGAGTACCAGCGTAGATCATGTAGGGATGGTAGATCCTGGCCAAGAGTTTGGATTTTGTTCTAACTGAAATGAAAAGCCACCAGAAGATTTAAAGGAGGGGCTGGTAGTTACTTAATCCAGTCTGTGATAGACTGAGAGTCCTAATGATATAGGAGATGTGAATGATTAGGATTTCAGGAAACAAAATCTCATGTAATTTGGAAAATATAACTAGTGAGATAAGATCTCTAGAAGCTATGTGGATGCAGTGGTCATTTTACCTGGAGAATTATCATGATTTTATGGTAATAAATCATAATTATGATTTCTACCCATACCTTCATACTGATAAACCCCATATCCCAATTTCCAGCACCTTTATTTCTAGTTGCCTACTGGACAGCTCCTCCATTTTGTCCTGAGATTTATGTCTTAAAGGCAGATCTATTGGCTTACTCACCTGCCACCATACAGTGGTATCCTCCTTTATATTTAATGACCTGTTTATTTACCTTTTTAACTTACAGGCATCCTAAATAACAACCCAATAACAAAACCCCAGTAGCAAAAACCCAGCTGATGACCAGGTCCTGCTGCTTCTACCACCCATTATTTCTCAGACTCAGCTTTATTGTCCTTGCATTTCTTCAGGTTCTCATCCGCTATCACCTGGACTTTTATAGTCACTTCCTAATGTATCATTCATCTTCTGTACTCCAGCCCCATTTCAAATTATTGCCAGACGAAATCTTTTTTTCTTCTTCTTCTTTTTTCTGCCCCAAACTACAGCTCTTTTCTGTTTTATTTCCAGTACAAAAATACCTTCTTACTGTTAAATAATCAAATCCTATCACCAAATGAAATCCCAGAGTGTATCTTTCTGGACCTTCTTCTACAATTATACACACAATACACACAAGTTAGATTATAACCTAATTCTGTTTGGTGATCTGTCTTTTTTAAAAATAGATTTTCAGTATTTCTCTAAATGAATTAATATACATCGACATCATTTTTGGTGGTTTTATACTATTTCATTATATGGATGTACTGTAATTTACTTAAATAAATAACTTCCTTTTGAGAGCAATTCAGGTCATTTTGCTTTTGTGAATGATATTATGTTGGACATCATTCTATTATTTATCTACTTATATCTCTGTCCCACTTTCTTCAGAAAAATCTACTTGAAATGGCACTTTTTTAATCACATATAATTTCTTTTAATGTTTTAGTGGTTTTACGATTTATAATTGTTTTCAATTGGAAACTTTTTGGTATGAATCAATGGTCTGAACGTTGTTTCTCCAAAAATGGTTGGCCAGCTTTCCGATTTGTTATTTATAGCTCAATCCAACCTTTCCCCAATGATTTGATGTGCCAGCGCTTTGTCATACACTAAATTCTTACAGAATTTCAAGTCTATTTCTGGGCTATCTATTCTATTCCATCAGTCTGACTACAAATTCTAGCAAAGATGCCCTGTTGCTTTAAATTCACAGGTTTTCTAATAGGTTTTAATATTTGATAGACCACGTTTTCCTTTGCTTGCTCTTTGTTTGCTTTATCTTTCTTTCTTTTTTTTTTAGTATGGCAGAGGTTTACTCCAGCCACTTTGCCCCCACATTTTATTTTTCCAAATAAAATTTAGCATCATTTAATCAAGTTTAAAAAAATTTTTTTTGTTGAAATTTTTATGTTGATTGTATTAAATTTATAAATTGTTTTGGAAGAAATTGGCATCTTCAGAACTGTCTTTCTAAAATAAATCTGGTCTTATCTTAACCCTGCTTAGAAACCTGCCATACAGTTCCCCCTGAAGGGAAAGTCATATTTCTTTCAACGGCATGCAATACCTTACATATTTTCACTCCTGCATACCTTCCCTTGTCCTTCAGAGATTTAGAAAATCGTAGATTACAATACTTTAAAGAACATGGAGTAGTTTGTTAGAATCTCAAATTCATGGCAATGGAGATGTATTACAGAGAATGCTCTGGCAGTTTGAAGATGTAATTTGGAAATCTGTCTACCTCATTTGCAAAGTTGTAACTGGAGCTAGGAGCTCCCAAGCTTGATTGCATTTTGGCCTGTTAAGTCCATCCAGAGGAAGAACATCAGTTAGAACCTACAAGCATTCCAAGAATATGTGCATAATCAAGGCTATCTTTCTTTTAAGTCCTGGGAAAACTTTGACTTTCTAAAGTTTGGCTCCTGCCTCTTGACATTAAAGAAGAAAATTCCACTAACTGCAAAATAAATAATTTGGCTGCTTTGTGTTTAGCTTACAGCATTATCTCCAAACCCTGGCCCTGGTAAAAGTTTCTGTTGGCTCTTTTCATCCCTCCTCGCCCTTCGTTGTTCTCCATGTGTTTCCCCATTCTCTACCGTGTACAATCTGCTGGTGGAGATCTGGGTCAGTGATAGCGGGTGAGCGAGAAGGAAATGAAAGGGAATAGAGAGAAATGTTAAGAAAACTAACTTTGCAATGTTAAGACTTGCTGAGAGTACTTTAACTGTCTTTTAAAATGTCTTTTTATTTTTTAAATTATTTTTAATTTTTTAATTAGTTAAATTTCAGCTGCCCTCCAAGACATAGGGTAAGGTGTAAGAATTCAAATGTAAACACTCTCATGGGATGTAGACTATGGTTTGTTTGTTTTTTTTTTCCCCAGACATCCAGCTCGGTCCTGGATGCTCAGTGTACTTGTTTATATAAACCGTGTTAGCTCAAAATCTTATAATAACTCAGTCACAGTATTCAAGAATTGGATCCCATGGTTATCTTGCTAGAGTTGGGATATGAAAACAGCTTTTAGCACTGGAGGAGAGTAATTACTTGAGTTTTCAATCTCCAGAGATTTCATTTTGGTCAGTGGTTTTAGGTTTCCGTCCAAACCATCTTACTGGGAGAGACACTAAAATGGGTACAATAGATGAACTTTTTTTTTTCTACCTTTATTTCTTTGCCTTTTCTTCATAAAGTTGAGATTAATATTGTATAATAACACAGTTCAAAATGGGCCAAACAAAACAGGAATAGGAGATGGATGCAGTTTATAAACTAAATCATTACCCTTGAATAATCAAAAGCTTGGGATCACAGTCCCTGTAAGTTGTAATGAATTGCTATAGACAAAATAATGCCAAAACCTTTATCGGCCTTTATTTCTATGTTTTCTAGATGTCCTACATGTATTTCTGCAAAGAAGATACACCTGCTTCATGATCACTATTTAAGATAAAGTTGTGAAGCTATAAAACCTTTAACTCTTAGAGGAATGGACACATTTTTGAAATGATTTATCAAAAGTCTAGAATATCTCTTTCAAACTAGTGAAAATATGGTATCAATTATTAAACATTAAAAGTAAGGGAGGAAATATAGAGAACCTGTACAATATGGTATTTATCCTTAAGAAATATTATGTGTGCACCACAACCCTAGTTTCCCCTTTTCAGTGCAGAAGCTTGGTCATATTAGCAGGAATTTAGAAAAAAAAAAATCAACCAAGCCATTTGCCTCTCCCAAGATCATGAATTATAGAGATGGGGGTTCAAGGACACTGATTGCCCATACAACTCTGCAGGGAGGTGAACTGTGCTCGGTTTGAGGTCACAGCAGAGCAGCAGAGGACAGAAGATAATGAGATGTCTGGGCAGTGGGGTAGCTCTTCAGCGGCTCATCTGAGAAATCCCAGTGCATGGATGAGGCGGATGTGACTCATTGATTCAACTTGAAGCAGGAAGAACAGTGAACGACAAGGAAGGGGAACAAAGAAACGCTCAAGACAGTGGGAAATAGCCGAGATTAAAACCAGTCTTTACAGGGGGCCTTACCTAACCAGGGCTAAGAGTTGGAAATGTACATTTATCTGCTATTAGTCCACTTACCAGAACAGAATTTTAGTAGAAATTTGAAGGGAATTTCATGCAGGAGAACAAGTGCCTGCACAGACACATTCATGGCTTATGTCCTTTGCATAGGGAAGCAGCAAAGTTACCAAACATTATAGAATGTATATTCAGATGTAGAGGGATAGTTCTGGTTTTTTCACTGACCAGAGAACAACTCAAACATACATCGAAGTAAGGAGGAAAAATTCACAAAACCCTCTGTACCCATTGCCCAGCTTCACCATTTTACCTATCTTAGAGAAAATTCTTATTGATGAGGGAAGTTGGCATCAGAAGAGGCCTGGGAACATACTCTGAAGAGGGGGCAGCAAAGGCCCAAATTGTCAGCAGGGTTCCCTGACTCCCTCCAGTGTGACATTATTACTGCATTATGGCATTACTTGTTAAGTGAAAGGTATTAGCTCTGTGAATAATCAGGTAATCAAAAAGTACTTACTGCTTTGGCTTTTTATTACAGGTTCGTCAGCCACTTACATTTAAAATTTTTTTAATATATCATTATTTTAAACACACATCATTATTTTAATTATATCCAATTAAATATACCTGCATCTCCTCAGCATGCATCATTATGTACTTTACTAAAAAGCACTTTGAATCAAATTGCATACCAGCGTTCTTTATTATAATTTATGTGCACATATCTGCAGCAGATTTATACATTTTGGAGATTAATTATCAAGAAGTTTGTTTAGACTTCCAGTAAATGTGAAACTTAACTTGAACATCAGTATTCTCTGGTGTTTGTAATTTTGTGGTATTTTCTAATATCCTGGAAGACACCGCTTTGTTTTTTTCATCTGAGGAGAGTATGGGTACACAAAGAGAAGTCATTACAATGACCAGATCCATTTGTGACCTAATCTTTAAATTTTTTCGCCTCTTTTGGGTCCCCCAGATTGTTACTCTCATTTTTGACTCTCCCAAATAGGAGACTGAAAGATTGTCTATGACTCAGTCCCAATCCCATGAAAATAATACTGCTAAGTTATAGGAGTATAAGAAAATATGGCCCTTAGTGATTCCTTATTGCTCCTGTTGAAGGAGTTTAGATCTTTTGGCCCAAGGGTTCATCACATTTTAATACCTGTTTTTTGCATCCTTCATAGGTAAGCATGAGAAATTCTTCTATTGGTGTTCGGCATGTGATAGAGTAGTGCAAGGATACTTAAAGTGGAGTTCAGCATGTTGTTTTTGTATTCTAGCCGGCCATCTCCTGTCAGCTCCCATCACACCCCTGTGATTGTTTATAACAAACTGAGCTGCTAAACAAACTCACAAAGGAAGGCTCAGTCTCTTGAGGTGTTGAGGGGTGACCTATTGGTTCAGTTTGACTGGTTCCCATAGCCCAGATTCCAAATCATTGGATTGAGTCTGACTTGAATCGTTACCTTTCCTCAACTCATATCCACTGGTTTTGCGTATTTCTTCCAGTACATGAAAAAGTTTTCCTGTGTGGTTTCTGGGTTACGTCATCTCTCAAGCCCTGGTATCTCTTCTTTTCTCAAGGAAGGAAGCCTGGTCTTAGAGCAGCTTTTTGCTGTTCCCCACCTCCTTCCTTTCAAGGGAGGTAAGGAGTTAGAAACTGGGTTATTCTGTGACCTGGGGTATGTCAGTTACATTCTCTAATCCCAGTTTTATCCCAGTTGAGGGATTTGTGACTAGGTCATCTCTACTGGTTTACATTCTCTTTTGTGTTTTTGAGATATTTGCCTTATTATTTTATATTACATGATTCTGTATGTTGATATAGTCATTGTAATGGTTTTAAATAGTAACCAGATAGACAGAAAATGATTGTAGGGACCTTTTAACTTCACTGCTCCTCCTATCCCTCCTTTTGTAGCCAAAGATAACTACTCACATTCACATTCCTTGACTAATTTGTCTAATAAAACTTTGTCAAACAAAGTTGATTCTGTGGGACCTTTTAGCAGCTATAATTTGGTATTCTATTTTGGACACTGTTAGTCATTCAAGAGGCTGTGCGGGTGAGGAATGGTGTGGGTGATTGAAAAGGCACGAGCTTTCAGCAGAAGATTTGAAATATGCACAATGAATTGTTCTTCTTGGTTTGAATAAGATTCTGTGAAGTTTGTTTTCTCCCTTTCCAATGACAAGAGAACTTCAGGGGAAGAAATGGTGGTAAGAAGAGTAGAGGGAGGAAAAAATGTTTCCTGTCATTTTACAGATTCCAGTGTGTAAAAGTAGTCATCAGAAAGTTTATTTCCTTCTTTACAATAGCCCATGAAACTTATGTGGTTAATGGTATATTTTAGATTAAGTTTTATGACTTCAATGACAAAGTTTTCCATTGACTAGAATAACTGAGAACAAAGATTGTGGTGAAATTCTTTATTCATAAATAGATGTTTCTCTAAAGAAAAAGTTTTCTCTTAAAATGATAAAGCATGATAATTTCTAGTGGCCAATGATTGTATTAATGACATAGTGAATGAGAGCAAAATTTAAAGAAATACAAATACATTGGTATGCTCTGGTTCCCTTGTTGTTACTAGTATTACTGCTTATCTATATCTAATTATTTGAGCAGCAGTACTATTGTAGAAAACAACTTTAACCTACCGTTATCGGACCCCTTTTGGAGTAAACATAGTTCCAAGGCTTTTAGAAAGTGACTTGAGTAGCATATGAAGCTCTTTTGGTTGCCTTTCTATTGTTAATCTCTTCATTTTAGCAGATGGTACTTAGAACTCATTTTACATAAGAGTTTATAAGAATGAATCCCATTTTCAGTTTCAGTTTCTTTGATTCTTTGCCCCATGCAAAATTAGAGAGGGAGAGTAAAAAAAAAAAAAAAAAAAAAAAGGCAGTTCCTTTATGTTTTAAACATCAAACTCAGTAATTTTTTTCCCCACACAGGAAAACTTAACACATTTTTGTTCTCATTAAACAATAACACCAAAACCTAACCAAAACAAAACACCAAAAAAACCCCACAAAAAACTCACAACCACTGACTAGCACTTAGAGCCAAACAAACTATGAAAGATTGTGTTACTGAAAGTAAACAATTTTGTAGCTTAGATTTTATACCCAGCCAAATTTGTGTTCCCTTGAGAGAACAAAATAAAGATATTATGGACATGACCAACAGATTACTTGGAAAGAAATATTTACAATATAGTACTGTAAAATCATAAAAAAAAGAAAAATTAAATGAACACAGCAGTAAGCCTGGGTGGCTCAGTTGGTTAAGGATCTGCCTTTGGCTTGGGGTCATGATCCCAGGGTCCTGGGATCGAGCCCCACATCAGGCTCCCTGCACAGAAGGAAGCCTACTTCTCCCTCTCCCCCTGACTTCTCCTTCTCCTGCTTGTGCTCACTCTCTTACTACAAATAAAACAAAACAAAACAAAAAGCAGTAAGAAAGATGTGAGCCCAAAATTATTAAATTTATAGCTGAGTCTTAAGAACTATGACACATAATAAATAAAGTTATTAATATGGAACTAAAATCCCAACCTATAAGTAGTAGATGTGGGAATAGAAGGATTAGAGAATAGGAAGCCAGAAATCTGGGGGACCAGAACTGAAGATGTCTTGAGATTCTTGCCTTGATCAGGATGATAATAGAGATCCTGATTATTTCTAGATATTGATAAGATATATATGTTTATTTATTTTTAAAAATACTTTATTTATTTATTTGATAGAGAGTATGAAAGCAGGGAGAGCGGGAGAGGGAGAAGCAGGCTCCCTACTTCCTGCTGAGCAGGGAGCCTGATATGGGGCTCGATACAGGGGATCATGACCTGAGCCAGAGGCAGACACTAAACTGACTGAGCCACCCAGGAGCCCCATGACAGATTCATATATATATATATGAATTTAAAATGTCCAGGCAATCTCTAAGAAAAATAGGAAAAGAATAGAATACATATCTTTTTAAATGTTTAAAAAAGAAAAAAAATGGAACAACTACCTTAATTCAACAAAAGACACAGGACAAAAGAGATTGATACAAAAGGATGATAAATGGAAAACATGGAAATAGGTCATCAGAAATATGTCAGACATAGAAATAGTCACACTAAATGTAAATGACTTACATTCTCCCTTTTTAACATAAACTTTTAGACTAGATAAATATATATAAAAGATCCAATTTTATGCTGTTAAAATCTGTGACATCTCCAAAGAAAAACAATAAAAAATGTTTGACAAGACTATGCAATAATCATGAATTTGTATGCAAGACTAAGTTATGAAACATAAAGCAAAGCCAAGGAAAAAAAGAATGATGAAAATACAGAGAAATAGATAACCCACAGTCACAGTGGGAGAATTTACTATAACTTTTTTCAAAAATGAATAAATTTAGAAGATAGAATTTTAAAACACATTTAACAACCTTGTTATAACATATGTAATTTACACATTTTAAATATTTATAAACTTGATGATCATCAACTAGAGAATTAACACAATTTTCAAGCATCCATGGGACATTTACAAAATTTGATCATGTGTGAGTCTACTGGGAAAACCTCCATTAAATTCTGAACAGCAGAAGTCATAGTTCATATTCTCTGAAGAAAATATAGTAAAATTAGGGGCGCCTGGGTGGCTCAGTCCATTAAGCATCTGCCTTCAGCTCAGGTCTGATCCCAGGGTGCTGGGATGGAGTCCCACATCAGGCTCTCTGCTCAATGGGGGACCTGCTTCTCCCTTCTCCTCTGCCTGCTGCTCCCCCTGCCTGTGTGCACTCTCTCTGTATCAAATAAATAAATAAAATCTTTTAAAATGCATAGTAAAATTAAATAGTAACAACAAAAGGAGAATCCTCTATCCTTAATCTACGTATTTCAAAATAAGATATACTCTTCTAAATAACTCTTGGTTTAAAGAGGAAATAAAGACAGGTACTATTAATCATTTATAAATAAACAAAGCTCTACCAAACATTGTTTGTTGACTGTAGCTAAAGCAACACTTAGAGGAAATTTCATAGCCTCGTTTCACTTATGAGAATGTAAGAAGGGATTGAAAAATTCAGTAATTGAGAAGAGAAGCAGTAAGATAAACAAGAATGTGCAAAAATGGAGATAATAAATTAATGACATAGAAAAAGCAAAACAATTGACTTTCTCTATAAAACCCAAAGCTGCTTTTTTGAAGCGGTATATGAAGTAAACAAAACCTTTGGTGAGTCTCATCAAGAAAAGAAGAGATAAGATACAAATATATTTTAGAAACAAGGGAGAGGACTTAACTACAGATTCAGAGCAAATTTTTAAAAATCATAAATTATACTGTCTTTGACCTTGCAATAGTGTGTTCAAAATCTATTTGAAAAGAAACACTTTTTTAGCAAAACATAAATTACTAATATTATATTAAAAGGTGATAGAAAACCTATAGGGAACAATAGAAGAAATTGACAAAGTAATAAAAAAAATCAACCCCCCAAAAGATACACAGTCTTAACTATTTTGTGAGCTTTAAATCAGCAAATGCTTAAGAGCCAGTTAATTCCTACTAATAAATCAATAGAATGAAATCATCCCAACTCAGCTATCTTTCTATATAGAGTTGAGATACCAAAATGGAGAATGACTGCACACACTCTCAAAATGACCACTTTGGGCCAAGCTGCCTTATGTACATCAATGTAGAACTCCACGAAAAATAGTACCAAGTTGAATTCATTATTACCAAGTAGTATTAATCTCAGGAATGCAATAATAGTTGAACACTAGGAAATCTTATTAATATATTTTACTATGTTAAAAAGTTGAAGGAAAAGCCTTTGGTTCACCTCAGTAGTGCTAAAAAACACAGGATATAAAGTCCACATCTATTTGTGATTTGAAATAAAACAACTTCTAGGTTAGTTAGAGAAGGAAACTTCATTAACTAGGTAGAGATATCTACCAGAAATCTAAAGCAAATACAAAATTATATGGTAAAATAGAGTATACCATCGAAAGTAGGAACAAGATAGGCTTATTATAACTACCTTTAAGAAAATAATAATAGGGCGCCTGGGTGGCTCAGTGGGTTAAGCCGCTGCCTTCGGCTCAGGTCATGATCTCAGGGTCCTGGGATCGAGTCCCGGGTCGGGCTCTCTGCTCAGCAGGGAGCCTGCTTCCTCCTCTCTCTGCCTGCCTCTCTGCTTACTTGTAATTTCTCTCTGTCAAATAAATAAATAAAATCTTAAAAAAAAAAAAAAAAGAAAATAATAATAGATGTCCTAGCTGAAGCTTTTATGTAAGAATAAAAAAAAAAGAAAAAATGAGTATAATACTGTGAAGGAAAGAACAAAGTGTTTCACTGTATTTTATTTATATACATTCTGTCTACAAAATCCAAAAGAATCCATTGAGAAACATTAGCACTCTTCAAAGAGTGTTTAGTAAGAATTACAGTATCAACTTGTCAAAACCCATCCCTTACCAGTAAGTAATCAGAAAGTATCATAAAAATGCCTTGTGCAAACAAGCAATAAAAACTATTAGGACACAAGCATGCCTATATGAAGAAAAATATAAGATGTAACTGATAGTTATAGAAACACTCTAAAAATTAAGAGAAAATACCGTGTTTCAGTTTGCAAATACTTAATGTTTAAAAGGTGTCAGTTCATTTCTCTCTTGTTAACCTGTAAGTTTAATGCAGTCCCAATTGTAATTCCAGCAGGATTTTTTTTTTTAAAGATTTTTATTTATTTATTTGACAGAGATCATAAGTAGGCAGAGAGACAGGCGGAGAGAGGAGGAAGCAGTCTCCCCGCTGAGCAGAGAGCCCAACGCTGGGCTCGATCCCAGGACCCTGAGATCATGACCCAAGCAGAAGACAGAGGCTTTAACCCACTGAGCCATCCAGGCACCCCTCCAGCAGGATTGTTTTTTATGGAATTAGATACACTGATTTTTAAATTTTTCTAGAGGGCAAAATGTAGGATGGGGTTTATGCCTATTTTCATTTTATTGTGTTTTGTTTTTGTTTTTTAAGATTTTATTTATTTATTTATTTATTTATTTTGAGAGAGAAAGAGCACTAGCACAAGCAGGGGGAGTGACAGGCAGAGGGAGAGGGAGAAGGGAGAAGCAGGCTCACCGCTGAGCAGGGAGCACGATGCAGGACTCTATCCCAGAACCCTGAGACAGTGACCTGAGCCAAAGGCAGACACTCAACAACTGAGCCACCCAGGCGCCCCATATTCATTTTATTCTTTATATCTCACATATATTTTAAAATTCTTATTTATCTCTTTGATGCATAGGAAAAGCTTTAAAAGAGAGAATGTACAATATCAGCTATAAAGATTTTGAAAAAAGAACAACGAAGAAGGACTTATTCTATGAGATACCAGAACATGATGTGCAGTCATTGCAATTGAAATGGTGTTGAATGATTGGAGAGAAGATAGATGGATAATTGCTATCGACATTAGAGAATCCTAAGCAAGTGTGGGTATTTATTCTATGGAAAAGCTCACATTTCAGATTACATAGCAAAGTGTGGATGATTTCACAAATGGAGCTGGGAACATTCGTTTTTGATTTTGAAAGAACATAAAGTGAGAGCCCTGTCTCAGAAAAATGAATTTCAATGCATCAAGGAGCTACATGTAAAAACTTAGTGGAAAGGTCTTTTTTGGGGTGAAGCACAAAACTCAAAAGGGCCATTAAGGGGAAAAAGATTAGCAGATTTTTATAACATAAAAGTAGAATTTCTGTAGGGTTTAAGGCAATACAAAAATCTGTGACCAAAAGTTTATGTCATATTGTGTATTTATAGCTTATGTAATTCAAAATAAACTATGATCAATAATTGAGTTCTTAACACTTGTTAAAAATGCTCCTTAAAAAACACAGAAGAGGGCGCCTGGGTGGCTCAGTGGGTTGGGCCGCTGCCTTCGGCTCAGGTCATGATCTCGGGATCCTGGGATCGAGTCCCGTGTCGGGCTCTCTGCTCAGCAGGGAGCCTGCTTCCCTTCCTCTCTGTCTCTGCCTGCCTCTCCGTCTACTTGTGATTTCTCTCTGTCAAATAAATAAATAAAATCTTTAAAAAAAAAAAGAAAAAAAGAAAAAAAAAACACAGAAGAGGCACAGAAAAAGAAATAACACAAAGTAGTTTTTGCCCTTCATATTGGTACAGATTTAGAAATTTGATAATAGCCAGTGCTGGTGAGGGGCTAAGAAAGTAGGTACTAACAGTTAGTGTAGGTGGAAAAGTGTAAATTGATAGTTATTTTGGCAGTACCTATTAAAATTAAAAGCCGGCATTTGTTTTATTTTGTTTTGTTTGTTTTTGAGAGAGAGTATCCAAGCATGTGCCATGGGGATGGGCAGGTAGGGGGTGGTGGCAGAGAGAGAGGGAGAGAAAGAGAGAACTTTAAACAGAATCCACTCCCAGTGGAGAGCTGGCCAAGAGGCTCAATCTCATGATCCTAAGATTATGACAGGAACCAAAGGCAGACACTTCACTGACTGAGCCATGCAGGTGCCCCAAAACTCAACATTTCTTTTAACTCAGGGTTCCAACCATGTGCATAAATTATACACACATGAATATTTATGGCATTATCAATTATAATAGCCCTAAATTGGCAATGATCTAAGTAGGAGAATCCATAGTAATTTACGGAACATCTATACTCTTGAAAGTTAAGGGGCAGTTAAAAAGAAAATGAGCCACTACTAACCTGAGAAGATCTTTGACACATAATATTTCTTTTCTAAAAAAGTGACAAAACCATATATAAAGTATAATCTCATCTATATATATTAAAGGCCAAACCAGATATAGGTAGAGGTACATAACTCTGTGTGTGTGTGTGTGTGTTTAAAATCTTTCATAGAAGAAAAACTGGAAGGACACATACCAAACTGTAAAGAGACAGTTCTTCTGGACATGGGGGAAAAAGATGTGGGATAGGGTAGATGCACCTATATAAAGTTGTAGATAATTCTAATGTATTGATTGATACTCTATTTCTTATATTTAAAAAAGCTATCTCCTTTTCAAACTTCTAATTTCTAAAAGGGAAAGTCATGGTTTCACTAGTTTATATTTGATGTGTTTTGTAGATAACATACCATTACAAAAGGGAAATAGAGCCTTATATTTTTATTACGTGTTACTCTTGTGATTTTTGCACTCAGGACTGTTCATTGGGTGACAGATAACGTGCACAGAACACTAGATCCTCGGGTACAATGCCTGAGGGGCTGCCTGTTCTCAGTCCAGGATTACTCTGGTTGATTTGCCTGGAACACCAGATGCGCCCTGACAAAGTAGAGACAGGAACACAGAACATCTTGCCCCCATGCTTTTGTGGGCCACCTTAGTCCACCGAACAGAAATTCCTTTGCAGCAAAGGTCAGCCCGGTGCTGTTTTGTGTACAGCAGATAAAAAAGTCACTAGAACCAAGAGCTTCTGTGAATTTCACACGTGGAGACTCACGCCTCTTTGCCCTTCGGTGTTTGCAAGGTCTGTCATTCATGGAAGGAAGTTAGGTCGTCTGAAATAACGTGATGTACGACTAGCCATGGTGGTTGAGCTTTGTACTCTGTCCTGTGACGGTAACAAATTTAGACTGTCCAGTATAGTACAATTCCCAAACCAATTTCTCTCTTTCTCTCTCTCTCTCACTCTCTCTCTCTCTTTTTCTCTCTGTCTCTTAAAAGACAGGCATTTTTAAATGTCTGTTTCCTATTTTAAGTTATATCTATTAATGTCCATGAGTCTTAAACCAAATAGTAATTCAACATCAGGTTTGTCAATATGAATACAAGAAGCTTAAAACAAACAAACAAACAAAATAAACGCTCTGCCCTTCCTTTCCCTGTGTTGGAGCAGAAAAGAACAACAGAAAGCGGGTTGCGCTAGGAATCCAAAAATCAGTTTGAAGCCTGCCTTCTGGGATCTTTTGCAAGTCACTTCACTTCTCCTAGGCTTCGTTCACTTTATGTCAGCTGCAAAATGGAGAGATTGGGGGACTTGAGGATGAGGGGGGACGGAGAGGGGATATAGATAATGAAGGAGAAAGGGCTTTGAAAGGTATAAAGAACAGACCAGAGTGAGACTTTATATAAGCCCATTGCTCCCCTTCTTACACACACACACACACACACACACACATACACACACACACACACACACACACACACACACACAGGGCTATATGCCTGCTTTGGATTTCTATTGTCTTTCATTTACATTCCTTTTAAAGGAGGCATTTGAATCCCTTGGACACATTCAGCTTTGTCTTTTGTCACAGCTACCCATTGATCTCACCAGCACCTGAGGCCTTCGATTTCCTTAGTTCTACCTTTTCGGCAGTCCCTGTTTCCTCCCAGAGGTGCATTTAGCTTAGTGTCAAAAGCACAGTGTGTTCCCTTTTTGTTAACTTAACCTCTGTGTTGTTTTTTAAAAATCAGATTTGCAAGAACAGGGACTCCAGAAAGCCTGTGATATGTAAATATTTAGCCAGGCAGATAGGGATAGTGAGCAGTTTTCTCTCTTCACAGAAAACATGATTTTATTTGCTAAAGCTGTAATCTTGTTTGATAATCCATCAGTTTATTATCAGCTGTGTGGTGAGACATAATGCCACAGGGAGATAATGAAGAACCTTCACCTGATACGTTGGGGTTGATTACAGTGACCGCAGGAGAGTCTTCTGGAGGGGATTATGTTAAACATAGCCTTTCTATTTACAGTTGATTTCCTCTGAGCACTTTAACCGTTGGGCTCCCAGTCTAGGTAAGTAGGTCATCTGAAAACCTTCAAAGAAGAACAGTCTGCAGGTGTAGAAAGACAGGACCTGTCTCTTTCTCAGGCCTCATTAAGTCATTGTTTGATGCGCAGTGCATTTATGAATCAAAGAAAAAAGAGATACTAAGGTGCTCCATTGAAGACCGTATTTCAAACAAGCAGAACCCAGAAAAGTCCAGTTTGGAAACAAAGCAGGAGACCCTTCCACCCGGCTCTACCCGTTAAGTCCTGTAAACTGGATTAGTAAACTGACATTTTAATATAACCTAGAGTTCTAGGACTCTCGAGGGTGGTATGTGTGGTTGTGGAACCAGGGGCAACACCCCGCTAGGATGTCCTCAGAGACCCTCCTGGTGGGCAGTGGGAAGGCACCAGTCCAGGAGGAGGGGGAAGGGCTGTCCCCAGGACGCTGCTGGGAGTCCCTGGACTGGCGGGAGAAAAAGCATTGCTTTCCAGCTCTCATCTGCAATTCTTCTCTTCCTTAAAATATCTCTTTTTAGGATTATCCACTCTGCAAGATGTCTCCCCCTGAAACCCTGTCTTCAAGGGGCCGGAAAAACTTCCTGAAAATAGAGGCTCTGTGTTCCGTACTTCTGTATTCTGCCTCTTGAGCCTCTTCTGAGAGAAGCAGATAAGCAAACTGAGTTTCCAGGAGTTTAAGGATCTTGCCCTGTTAAGATCTTGCCCTGCTCCTTCCCACTTTTCCTTTCTTTCTTTCCTTTCTCCTCAGACTGACATTTTCTTAAAAGGGTCGATTCTGAACCCAGATACCTGATTTTAGATGCTGGCTCTGCATGACCCAGGGCAAGTTACTTATCTAGGAGTGGCTTGGTCCTCGGCAGGAAAATGAGGATCATGGTATTAGTTATGTCATATAGTTACTAGGAGGCTAGAGTTGGTTGGTAGCAGTGCAGCACTTAGCCCAGTGTCTGGCGCACAGCAAACACTCGGTAAGGTTTCGTTCTTGCTAATACTGTTGCCATGTCCTTCTTTCCAGGCCCCGCTTTGTCCCCTCATCACACATGAAGTGAATGTTATCTCTGTGATGGGCATTGTGGCAGGGTGGGGGAATGAGGAAGAGAGGCTCCCTTTTCCAGAAAATTCACTGTCTGTGAGTCATCTCATTGGATGAGATCAGATGGGCCATCGGATAAGTGGAGGAGATGACGTGTGTGACACGCGGCCTCCAGGTTATCACCGACAAACCGTCTGGTGTCTGTGGTTAGCTGGGAAGGCCTCTTGAGGAGGAGACACGGCATTTGATGTGAACACTGGAGATAACAGAGTGTCCACTCGGCTGACAGTCAAGGGACAGGTGTTCCAGGCAGAGGGGCCAGGGGCTGTGTGTGTAAGACCGTGGTGGGATCGGGAGTAAGAAGTTTTAGGGGTGCCTGGGTGGTTCAGTGGGTTAAGCCTCTGCCTTCCACCCAAGTGATGATCTCAGGGTCCTGGGATCGAGTCCCATATCAGGCTCCCTGCTCAGCGAGGAGCCTGCCTCTCTGCCTACTTGTGATCTCTGTCTGTCACATAAATAAAGTGTTTAAGAAAAAAAAAAAAAGAAAGAAAGAAGTTTTATTAGTAGAACTGTGATAACAAAATACCAGGGAGTGGGGGTGGCTCAAAATGAGCCTTCTCACAGCTCTAGAGGCTGTAAGTCAAGATCAAGGTATCAGCAGGTAAGGTTTCTTCTGAGGCTTCTTTCGTTGGCTCGCAGATCGTTTCCTTCTCACTATGTCCTCACTTGACCTTTTCTCTATATCCTAACCTCCTCTTCTTATAAAGACATTAGTCGCCTTGGATACGTTCCCACCCATGTGACCTCATTTCCGCCTAAATTTCCTCTTCAAAGGCCATCTCTCTAAATAGCACCACATTCTCAGGTACAGGGGGCTCAGGTTTGCTCGTCTGAATTTGGGCCAGGGACCCATGTCAGCCCCTAACAGGAGGCATCGGTGAAGTCTGGCTGGAACCAGGTGGCAAGTGGATGGGTATCAGCGGAGGACATCGCGATGCTGGATCTTGAAAGGCCCGGCTTCTCCTCAGGCTAGGGAGGGTGTCAGTGTGGGGGAAGGGACACCACCACTGTGGTTAGGCTCTGCGGGTTGCCTCAGGCTGAAGAGTGCGGGGTGGACAGGAAGGAACCACACTGTAATGGGTCGGAGGAAACCCCAGGTTGAATTCCAGTTCTGTTCATCACACCCCAGGGCTTATGTGGCCATTGAAGGGAGGCAGTGATCCCCCAGCAAGAAGGGGGCCCCTGAGAACAAAGATGTGTATGGGTGTGGGTGTGGGGGGACAGCTGTGGGGGAAGAGGATGGCAGCTGTGGCGGAGAGCTGGCCTGTGGGGGGTCCCCCGTTGCCGTGGCCGCATCAGTGGCCGCATCGGTGGCCGGCTCACCAGGCCGGCACAAAGGAAGAAGCAGCCCCTGAGTAACAGATGGAGCGGGCTCTGCTCTTTCCTTTTCACCCCAAAGGCCCCTCGGGTGTTCCTCACATAATCACGTACCTTACTCCCATATTTTGTAAATGAGAGAACAGCCTCCCTTTCTAGCTCCTGCCAGGTAGAAGCACACCGCCGCGCCGTGCTGTTGACAGTCAGAGAATGAGATAATTATCCCTCTCCATTTTTAGAATCCAGCTCAAACTCCAGCACTTCGGTGCAGAAAAGAGGTGCCGTGTGGGGAGAGCGGCTTCATTTCGCGTGGGTCCCATTTGGTTCAGAGACCGAAGGCCGGTGGCCTGCCCCGGTCTCCCCTGCGCCTGCTTGGCGCTGCTTGGGCCCACATCACTCCATCTCCTTGAGACTTGGCCTTCTCTTTTGTGAAAAGGGGAGAGACCGAGACATACCTGACTAGGACAAACTGTAAAGCCCTCTGTAGTCATTAACGCATTATGCAAACGTCACTTCTAAGATGAAAAAGAAGATTCAGGGTGTTCACATTTTGCAGTTTTGGTGACTGGGTAGAAAAAAGGAAGCATTTAGATTCCAACCCCAACTCCGTACTGGGGTCAGGACGTTGGGCCAGGCAATCATAAATCCTGTTGTGGGCGGTGGTGTTCCCTGTCCCCCTCCTCCCCTTCCTCCCTCCGTCTCTCTCTCAGCTCCTCTTCTCTCAGATGATGTAAAGATTAATTGGATGGTGTCCATGCTGTCTGCCAGGGAGACAGAAAGCATGAAGTATCATCTGGATGGGTTCGGTAAGCACTAGATTCTCCCTCCTCTGCTTTTGACAAACAGAGTGACAGCCCATCGCTGTGTTTAAACAAGTTAATATGTATGTTCCTTGACATAAGGAAGCGCTCTAATCATGAAATACAGCTTGCATGTCATTTGGTTTCGAGATTTTATTGAGTACTACTAATCTTGACATATTTTGGTTGGCACCACATTCTTGGTATTGTGGGTTAGCGGTTGAATAGTTTGCAGACTTTGTGAAACAAAATCCTCATTTAATGGTTTAGTTTGGCTACATTTTGAAAATATACAAAAACATAATGCACTTTTATTTTATAGGGATTTTTTTTTTCCACTTGTGGCTTTGGTTTGGCTCTGCCCCCCTCTTTTTCCTCGGTGCCCTTTCTTTTCTCTTTGCCTCTCTCTCTCTGTCTCTCTCTCCCCGCCTCTCTGTCTCCCCATCTTTCTCTGTCTCTCTGTGTTATGTTCCAGTTGCACAGCCTACAAAGAAGGCTCCAAAGAAAGACAAGCTTGCGAAGTGACTGAACCGCAAGCAGAAGAATCCTCTTTGTACTACTTGACGTCCGGAATGTGTTTACACCCTGGCCTAATGCTCTGGACTTTTGTATGTGAGTGCAGGGGTTCAGAACATCTGAAGGCCACCGCGCCGTGGAGTGACAGGTCTGAAGCGCCCCGGTAGAGGCACCTGGACCTAAATGTGCAACAAGACTTCAGTCAACACCAGCCCCCAGAGTCACTGAACTCCATGACATCATGCCCAGGCGGGAAAAGTCAACAGGCCTCTGGCTCGGGGTTCTCCTTCCCTGTTTTCCTTTTCCGGGCTCTCCGTTCTGACCCAGGGACAATGTTTAGAAAGCAGAGCTGAGTTCAGGCAGCCCTCTCAATTACTTTGGCTGGAACCTTCCTGAGTACATTTTGCTATCTCTTTGCGATATAAACAGGGGCACTCACAGTTGGCAGGGGACGCTCTTTCTGTTTTAATTTCGCAAGGCATAATTATAGTTCCAGGGTCTGGAAGCAGCATAGAGTTCTTTGGAGAACTTCACAGGGATTCTTCTGTTATGACATAGTTTATCTGGGGGGGGAAAAAAAGTAAGGCAAAAGGCATTTCCAAAGAGGAAATAATAACACTATTCATGTTAGCATGCCATTCCATATTGAGTAGATCACAAAATCAGAGTAGACTTTTTTGTGGTGGGGGGGGGGAAGGAGGTGTCTCGAAGTGTTAGACTCATAGAGTGTGGGAAAATCTGGATAAATCCTGATGAATGGATGTGGGTGGAGAAGGATATAACGATATAAAAAAGAAATGTTTTTACTTAGGAAAGCAATAATGAAGCACCCAGCTGTATCTGAGTGCATGTGGAAGTACCCTGGGCCCTGGGGATATGGAAGAAGATCTCACTGTAGTCATAGCACCCTGGCCTAAACCTAAATCAGAAAATTCTCTCTGCCCCCCAGATGTTCAGTTAGAGGGCATTTAGTTACTGGGCTGATGTAGCAAGAAATCGCGAACTGCCAGGGAGAGCAGGGACAGGGGTGGGGAGATGGGGCTGTTTCTCTGTGATGAGACCTGTTTTTATAGGTAATTCTGATGTACAGGAGGTATTAAATAGAGCAACTAAAATATGTTTTACTTGAGATTAGTGCTGGAGCGATATTCTCCCCATGGCACTAATAATCCAGTAGCTTTCCCTGCCCCATTTGTTGCAGGCTTCCTGCTCTGTGTGTTCTGGCATAAGGGCGAGCCACTGCGTCCACACCTCTGTCTCAGAAAAGGAGAGAATCACCTTTACTAATTGTGCTCATGATATTTAGAAAAGAGGGGTCTCGTGCACCTTTCCTTCTTTCTTTCTTCTTTTTTCTTTTTCTTTCTTTCGTTCTTTCTTCTTTTTTTTTTTTTTTGTTGTTGTTGGTGGTGGTGGTGAGAAAGATAGTAAATGAATTCTGCCTTTGCAATTTAGAGCTAAGGCTGTGTAGAGAGGGAAGCTCCAGGTAAAAAAAGGCATTTCCAGAATGCTTATTGTAGAGGTCCCTTTATGCACGTAAGCAGGTTTGAAGTCCAAGGGCCCTACCATCTCAGCCTCTCTGCTTTCTACGCCACACAGGATACACAATCCTTGCTTAATTGTCTGCTCCTTGCATACTTCAAGGGCTTGTCACAGGAACAACAATGAGAGGCCTGTTGTTGAAACCACCTCATGTCCATCACAGTGGGGGGAAAAAAATAAGGTCGTTGTGAGCTCGGAGCATTGTGAGATTTGAGACTGCCCAAATTATTTCATTCATGTTAAAATGTAAGGAGATGAGAAACATATTGCATGAGAAGAGAGAAGTGATTTTACATGGCCCCTTACCCCCTCTGGGATCTGGGAGCGGGCCTCTCCCTGAGAGCCCCCTTTAGCTGGAGGGCGAGTTCTCTGCCACCCCTCCCCCCATGCCACTCTGCCTCTTTGTGTGTGTGTGTGTGTGTGTATGTTTTTCAATTTGTTAAGATGCTAAAATCTGCTTTGTGTGATTTATGAAGGAACTTGAAGCGATTAGTTTCACAGTGCATGAAAATTCCTCAGGTTCGGGGGTGGGGGGGGATGGCCAATCTGTTACACTGTTTGCTGTGGACTGGATGGGAACATGAGCAGCTCGGAGCCATAAGGAGATTGTGTTGAGTTATTAAACACTTGTGGTAAAGCTGCTTATTGTTAATTCCCCGATGTCCTGCTGAAGCGATAGGATAAAATCAGATCGGATTAGATCAAAGAGCCTGGGAGCCAGCCTTTGGAGCAGATTCATTTAATCAATAAAGAGACCTCCTGAGAGAGGGTTAGAGAATAGGGGCCATCCTGGTCGCTCTGGAGATTAAGATGGGGGGTGTGGGGGTAGTGGTGGGAAAGAAAAAACATTTATACGTATTTATGTTCCCCCTTCTTTTCGAGGTGTAATTCTCCTCTGAAACATTTCAGCCACACTCACCAAACGGGGTAAACATTTCTGTAAGATGTCATTACTGCAGTACTCCATTACTCCAATAATGCCCCATAAAGCAGAAGTTTATTTCAAAACAAAACAAAACAAAACCAACCAAAAGCAACTTCTGTTCCATTAAAAAGTATTTCAATAAAAGCAATTTAGGCTTAAATGATTCCCCAAGAAACCTTAATCCCTTATGAGTTAATCTGCAAAATTTCCTATTGTCCCTTTCTGAAGAGAAAGAATAGAGAAACACCAAAAGGCCAAAGTCTGGCCCACCCCCCTCTTTGTATTCTTCCCACCGCCCCCCCCCCCCCCCCCCCCCCCCCGCGCCCATAATTAGAGAGCATTGTGTATTAAGAGGTATGATGCGTGTCCTTCATCCATGATTAACACTTAAACCAGTGCATATTCATTCATCTCTTAGCCCTACCAAACCCCACTAAAATGAGGACTCGTCAAGAAGGAAGTGACACCCATTAGAAAGTTAACCACAGAAAATGAGAGAAAAAATGAAGGATGGAGCAAATTAAGGATGCGAGTCCCTCAATGGTTATTGGCTTTAATGGTGTTATAAAAATGATGTCGGCTTTTACCAGGAATAATTTATATTCCGAATTAAATAAGGATATGTATCTATAAATCCATTCTATAAAACTTAATTTTCCATCTAGATATGCTGATTACTTCAGGCCCCGGCATACCTTTACCGGTTGTTAATTACCACGGGATGGTTTAACACTATTTTCCAAATCAGCATGCATGCATAAAATGACTGCAATCCAATTTGACACATTATTAGTGATGATTATTGTCATAGATAAATTAGATTGAACAGAAAATAACCTTCATCCTTAGCATGTTTTAGCTCTCAGAATTAATGTGATTTGGTGAACACATATAAATAAAAATCTGATGAGTCCCTGCTGACTCCGGGGCCTGCTGGTGCTGAAGTGTATCAATTTCATGCAGATGATGAATTCCTTAAGCATTCAATGATAATCATGCTTGATTTGACAAGACTTTCTCATGCTATTTTAGGGCCTTAATTTTCTGTGAAGTTCTGTCAAGTGCTCATCAAGCACCCACTTATCTCCGTATCTTAACCTGGCAGCCAATCACAAGGTTGCCTAACAGTATAGCTACCGAGAGCCAGCCCATTAATATTCAGGTCACGTGACTGTCCAAGGAGAGAAACCAATCAATGGCTGATTAACATTCAGGTCACATGACTCCCGAGGAGAGTAAATGAGTTACACAGTAAGACATCAAACAAATTTTCATCTTGAAAGAGTGATTGCTTTTTCTGCTGCTGTGATGTTTGTCAAATTCGCTCTAGCCTTGTCCAATTAAGCTCCATGAGCTGAATTAATAATGAAGAGATGTAAGTACCGTGCCAGCATGAGAGCTGTGAGTGGTGCCACGGAATATGAACTGCTTAAAAAAAAAAAAAAATTCTTAGAATGATTGAAAAACCACATCTGGATAACTGGAATAATTGCTTTTACCATCTTGATGCTGTTTTGTACTCTCCAGTGCAAAGTGTGAACTGGAGTATGGCTGGGACGTGGTCCTTGCTGTGATACTTCAAAGATGAATGCAATTTTTGGGTTTAGGATGACTTTAAAGGCATCACGCAAATACACATTAATTGGGTTTTTGTTTGTGACCCTAGTAATGAATTTCATTTGCACACTCAATTATGTTATGGGGCTTTCTAGAGATGCGATCATCTCTCAAGATTTTTAAGCTGTCCCCTGAAAGAAAAGAGATTATTCTGTATTCTTGTATCCTAAGTGAAAGAAATAACTAAACCAAGTACTTTTGTGAGAATTTGTGAACGTTTATGTGCGTGTGTGCATGAGCCCACGTGTGCTGTTCATTTCCTTAACATTCATAGGTCAGTCAGTTAAGTTCATGGAACTATTTCAAAATGCACAGGTGAATCTAAAGAGAATTTTCTGAAAAAGGCACATGCTTTCTTACTGGTGGTAGCCAATGACAACACTTTTGTAGTGTCAGGGAAAGTTCTATTTATTCACAAAGTCAGTTGCATTCAACACAGATGCGCTACTAAATTCCAGTGACATGTTTAGAATAGAGACCCTATGACTAATAAAGCTTTCATTTCTTCCCTGAAGGGAGTGAGACTTGACTAATGGTTTATTGGAATTATCAAAGAGTGTCAAATCCCACTTAATAAGTTCCAGCATGAAATTAGCTAAATTCCCAAAGGCCTTTCTAAAACAATATAGTCAAATAAAAGGTGTTGTGTGCACTGGAAAGAGTGTTAAAACCAGTTACTTGCAAGTGATGAGAAATAAATCTAACTGTAGGCAGGAGGCAATGTTTATGTATACACTTAATAACCTTCTTAATGGGACTGCTTGGCTTGGTGATTCCCGCGCTGGGAGGAGAGTGAGATGTGGAACGCAGGGTGGGCGAAGGGCCATAAGTCAATTCCCAGCACGGTTAGTCAAGGATGGAAATTGCAAGGAGAGAGCAATGAATTTAAAAGCCCCAGCAAGCAGAGATCGAGGGAGAGATGAGAGGTGCAAGGGGAGGAGGAGGAAGAGGAATGGTTGAGTCCAAGCTGCACTAGCCCAGTGCAGTGAGAACCTACTTAGTCCAAGGAACAAGGGACACCAGCAGTTACTGGAGGAGGATTCCTTTCTGACAGTTCCTTAATAATGACTCAGAAAAGAACGTTGTCGTTAATAACGTCTCAGGATGAGTGAGGCCTGGAAGGAGGCATACCATAGGAATGGTTTATGGGGGGCCTTTGAGGGTGTGTGTGTGTGTGTGTGTGTGTGTGTGTGTTTAAAGCAATAGCAGAGACCCCAACCACAAGGTTTAAATTGGATTTCAGAGATTTGTGAGAACACAGCTCTGAGTTTGTCTGAAAAATCTTGAGGCACCCAAGACAATGTAAGTTTCACTGATCTTCTTTTCCTGCATATTTTACCCATGACTCCTTTTGCAGCAGGCTGGGCGCCTGGAGCTCTGCTCACATTCAACCCATCAGAGTTGGAGCTGCTTCCTACAAGCACCCCACTTCCGACACTTGAGAGCCTTGGAATGGAAGGCGACTCTGTCGCTTTAGAAGGCCCTGAATAGAAGGGCATTCCACTTTCTGCATAACTTTACATAATTAATAGTTTTCCATGCAAACTATTGTTTGCCTTAATTGTTGTTTCAACAGCTGTTTTCATTAAATTGTAAAGCCCGCTGTGTCTAATCCTCTGAGCACCACTATTGATAACAAGAAGTGCTCTGAAGCTTGCTCTGGAGGAAGAGTTAGTTCCCTGCCAAGCTGGAAAACTGTCATGAAGTTACTTGAAAAATAAGGCCTACAGTGGGACTGGTTGTGTAGCTAATCCATTAGGCTTTTCAAAAGAGCCGTGCTCTGTACCCTTATGGCTAAATTGACCCAACAACCAATCAATGCCTTTATTTGCTGCGTGGCTGCCCCTGAAGGGTCTTATAGCTGGGTCCAAGTCGTAATCAAAGCCTCCATCAGGACAGGGTCCCTGATGACATAAATGGCCAAACTTTCAACACGGCTGGCTTGGGGCCAGTCACACCATTTTGAAGATACAAAGAGGCTGTGTTGCGCGGTGGAATTCATTTTCTTGTTTACTTCCTCCAGAAACAAGAGCATCATCAGCACGCTCAGTGCATCAGATCAGACCGCAGAGTTGTTGACAGAAGCTTGGCGAGGCTTGCCAGCTTTCCACAAGAAACGCTGGCTTTCTTCTCATACACCCCCTACCGTTTGTGTCTCTGCCAATTGTAGCACATCAGAGCGGCCATTGAGATAATGACCGTGAAGTCTCATGATACACTTTGATGAAGTGTAACATTTTTTAAAGGATTTTTGTCTGTGCCAA
Source organism: Mustela nigripes (assembly GCF_022355385.1). Lineage (NCBI taxonomy): Eukaryota > Metazoa > Chordata > Mammalia > Carnivora > Mustelidae > Mustela > Mustela nigripes. Next base: position 70,026,461 of record NC_081565.1, on the reverse strand, counting down.
AATGATCGAGGCAGCTGACTAAAAATCGCCCCATCAAAATCAAGGCTGATGAACAACAGGCGGGCGGAGGCAGGAGCCTCCCCAGAGAAGATGGGGGATTTCGCAGCCAAAGTGTCTTTCTTTCCACGTCTCTCTGCACCACAGATTCCTTTTCTGAAAAGTCATCTTTGTTTCCGATGAATATATGTCAGTGGCTGATGCTTCAGCCTCCAACATTTCTTAATTCTTTTTTTTTTTTCCCCTATCAACCCCCAGAAGATACAGGGAATGATTCCTCTCTGACAGTTCCCTACCAACAGCTTAGAAAATAACGTTGTTCACAACGTGATCTTGGTTGGAAAAAGCATACTGGGCATTTCAGCTCAGAGGTTTTCAGGCAGAGGCTGACCCTGGACTCGTGTTCAGGTAAATTTGGATTTCTGTGGTTCAGCCAGAATGAAGAGTATGATACACGAAAGTGGTCGAGAGCCAATGAAGGACAGAATCAGTCTGGGAATAACGTCTGTGAAGATCGTGAGCTTCTTTGGGAGAAACATCATGCATTTGTTTAATTGGTCCATCACGATGCCCATTTATTGAACACCTGCTGTATTCACATGGAGTCTGTGATCTTCACAGCAGCTCCAATTTACCACCTCCGTTTTGGGCGAGGAAGCCAAGGCCCAGGTGAGGAGCCTGAGGCCTGGAGATGTTAAGTAACTCGGCCAAGGCCAAAGGGCTGGGAAGTGGGGAAGGCAGGGTCTGACCCTTGCGCTTGGTCCCATGATGTGTTCTCTTCCTATCTGTGGTTCGCTGCTTCCATTGTACGCCTGATACAGCTAAGGAAATGGTGCTCAGTGGGAGAGGAGGAAACAATTTGTGGTTGAATTGGTAAAGGCGATGAATAAAATGGATTTACAGTTTGCCATTCTTACCTCTCAGCATTGCAAGGAGACATTAGCTACGTGGCATCCTTTCATACCAGGGAGCAAATGTATCAGAAACCAGGTTTGGGCTTGAGAGAAGCTAGAGTGAAGTTTTGGCTAACCTCGGCCTGTCTGTAGTTTACCTTCTTATTCAAGGTTAAAGCTCAGGACGACAGGTCCTGCCCTCGGGAGGAAGTGTGGGTGGTGAGCTCGAGGACTTCTCAGAATGTCACAATTGAAGAGACACCTGTGCTCCTGCAAGTTGGTGCAGAAACCACAAGTGGAAAGGGGGTTACAGTTCAGTTGCCTCTGAAGTTTTTGTTTCTTTTGGAGCAAGAATCTGTGTCAGAGTGGGACGGAGGGGAACGGAGGAAGAGTGGCAGTGAGGAAGTCGGGGAGAGGAGAATTCTGCTACAAATGCTGTGTTTGAAGGTGCAAGTGACATTCCCTTGGGCTTCTTTTAAATGTCTTCATATTGTTTCCCTAAGTACAGTCAAATGAAAGGTGACACAAGCTCAGACAACAGAACAAAGGCACCAAGCTAATTTTGTGCACACATTGCAAGGAATAAACTACAGGGTTTCATTCCCCTGTTTCCAAAGAAAGCACACTTCAGGAGCCAAGATGGAAGCATCCCGGTTTGCACTTAGATCTTACTAATTATTTAGACTTTGAAAGGAAACAGCAGCCCAAATCCAAGTTTGCAGAGAGGTTTAGGCAGCCAACTTTGTACACCAGGGCTTTGTGAAAGAGAAAGGGCCAGGGAGGCTAACGGATGGCAGAGGGCTGGGAAAGGCTTCTCAGGATGTGGACCCCAGGCGGGAGTTACGCACAGCTTTCTGCACAAGGAAGCTTGTGCAATAGACCCTGATGTGTTGTGAGAGGTCTTTCAGCCTCCCGTCCGTACCAAAGTATGGGCATCTGCATTTTGTGGAGGGTGAGTCCATTCTTCTGTTGGGAGAATCGATCACAAACTCCTTAGCCCATTTCGAATAGAAAGCTCTCAGACTTGAACGGAAAAGGACTCTAGTATATTAATTTCAGGAGCCCTTGAGGGAGGGAACCACAAAAATCCATCTGATGTTAAAGAAAACTCTCACTATCTCAGCCCCGACCCTCACTTTCTTCATTTGTAAAATGATGGTTTTAGATTCTCTGAATCATTCCCAGCATTAAAAGTGGAGAGTTTTGGCATTCAGTAAGTACAGACTAATGCCTTTCATTTCCACTGATTCTAAGAGGATCTTGAAACTAATTGAATCAGTCCAAACTGACAAATAGATAGATTTGTCACTTTCCAAATATGCTCTATCTGAGCCTTTGCTGAGCATTTCTCAAACTGTGGTCCTTGGACCGAGGACGTCAGCGTAGCATGTGGTGAAAATGATCAGCCTGCCCCTGCTCCAACCAATTCCTGAATAGAAATTCTGGAACTGGGCCCCAGCCATCTGCATTTAAACAAGCCCTCCAGGTGATTTCCGTGCTTGTTCAAATCCCAGACCATTTGCTCAGGCTCTCCTGGCTGCCTGGAATGCCTTTTTTGAGGTCTGCTTGAGACTTACCTCAGATTTTGCTTTCTTCAAGAAGCCGTGCCCACATCTCGCAAATGAAATTAAGTTCTCCTTTTCCTACCATCTCGGAGCATTTCCCTTCTACCATTGTCAAAGAACTTACTAGAAATTCCTTGCAATGCTGTATCGGTATATGTCGATCTTTGGCCAAGTTGTGGAGTCTTGGTAGCCATAACTTATGTATTCCTCTCCTTTTAAAACATTTTAATTTTTTATCTCTGTGTGTGTGTGTGTGTGTGTGTGTGTGTGTTCCCTTTCTTCTGAATGGGAGTTGACTTATTTCTGTGGCAGAAGTGATGGGATCCCAGTTCCAAGATAAGGTTACAAAAAGACTGACATCCATCTTGGTCATGATCTCTTTCTTGTCCTTTCTCCCTCCCTTTCTTCTCCTTCTCCGGCTGTCTCTCGCTCTCTCTCTCTCCCCCTTCTCCTTCCTTCCTCCCCCCACCCCTCATTCCCCACCCACCAGCCCAGCCACCTTGTAAATAAGCCCAGGCTGTCCTGCTAGGAAGGCCCCTGGAGGATGACAGGCCACAAGGAGAAGCATGGGATGACTTGAGGAAAGGCACCTGTGAGTGAGCATGTAAGTGGGTCCTCCACTGAGTTGAACCTTGAAGTGACCATAGTCCCTACCCACACTTTGATTTGCAGCCTTTTGAGTGACCCTGAGCTAGACCCACCAAGTGAAGCTGCTTCTCCATTCCTGAGCCACAGAAACTATAAGATCATAAATGTGTATTGCTTAAGCTGCTAAGCTTTGGAGTAATTTGTTATGCAGGAGTAGATAACTAAATATGTAGGACTGGCATACTTTTGTAGTCTCCAAAGCACATAATGGGATGCTTTGCTTAAAATAGTTTCTTGTATGATTGTTGGAATCCGAGGGATATTGCCTTGAGAAATTTTTAAGAGTAGTTAATTTCTAGGGTTAAAAGGGATGTATTCAGTGTTAGTCCCAAGCAACATATGTTGAATAAGTCACAGGAAAGGAACAAAAATGGTGAGGGTTAGGGGAGCCTGGAATGAAAGGAAAAAGGGGAAAACATATGATAATCTTGAGGGAAACTCAAGTAGGCTTCCCTGCAGTTGTGGTTCTCAAACCTGATGAAATAAGAGATTTTTAACAACCATTTCAAGACGATTGAGGCCCAACTACCTAAATAAATATCTGCAGTGTGATAGAGAAATCCCAGAACGTCAGCGAGAGGCCACCATGTGAAGACCAACCTGCAACAATGACGAGTCCGAGCTCGGATTCAGCCAAGACAAGTATCCAAATGACTTTGCTTCACGCTTCTCCTTTTCTCCGAGGACATTATCTTTGTCTCAACATCCTGACAATACTGCGTTCTCCTCCTTAGCTTCCAACTTTGCTTTGACTAACTTCTGAAAGGAAGAGCAACAAATCCGGTGGGATTTGGGAGTAGCTGGAATTCTGTCTTCCTTCTTGTATGCGGCCATCTGCCTCTAGCCTGGCTGAGGGCACCTCTGGTTTCTTTCCTCTTAGGGCCTGAGAGAAAGGAGAGGGTTTTGAAGGCACGCCAGAAGCTTGTCCACGGTGTGATGACATGCTGCTCATTCCACCCTCCAGGAGCAGGGCCTGAAATGCTCCCTGGGTGCTCCCGCAGGCTGGCTCCTTTCCCCACACGTGTGCGCACGTGCGAACACACACACACACACGCACGCACGCATACCCATGTGCAGACATGCACACACACAAGTGTAATGCACTCCTCTGAAAACTTGAATCACAGAGAGAATGCAGCCAGTTGGAACCACCGGTGGAACGTCCTTCTTCTGGTACTTCAGGACATAATGGAGACTGACCTCAGAGACTGCTGACTGGGTGAAGCATGAAGACTTTAATTACAAATGGGCTTGTCTGCACTTTGCTTGAGAAAACTCTTGGCTTGGATGACACCCAATATAATATGGTTTATTTGGTGTAAGTGCAAGTATTTTTCTTTTCATTTTAATTTTCTCATTTCCTGAACACAGGGCTTTCTTTCTGAGGATTGTTTCATCCCACTCTTGTTGTCATGTTTGGCTGCATTTTGAAGAGTAAAAAACTGTTTAAGAGAAAGGCTCAATTAAGTTTTATATATTAGCTTGGCAACTGCTTGTGTTACTTAACTAGAGAAAAGCCAAGTAAAACTCTCTAATTCTGTGATTCAGGGCCCAGCACTTGGGAGTAAGTGTCGGACAAAATTGTTTCTCTTACCATCTGAGAGGTGGCCTCAGCCAGGTTTTTTGAGTTTGGAGGGATTTTGAAGTTGGTGCTTTACAGAAACTGTGATCTTGTTGGGGGAGACCCTCTGGGCGCGACATGCTCCTTTTTCTCACCTCGCTCGTCTGCCTCACGCTTCCCAGCGAACTTTCCTTCTGAGGGTCACTGGGGAGAAACGGCTGTTTCCCCTCCTCTCTCCTGGGCTCTCCCCAGTGAGAAAAGAAATGTGAGATGTTGAGACCCCCCCCACCATGGCTCAGTGGGGTGAGTTAGTAGGTGAAATGGCTCCGTGGGGTCATTTTCTCCTGAATTCTCAGGGAAATCCAAGTCGTGCTGTGTCCTAATGGACTGAGTTAGATTAGATAATGAATTCTCGGGGCACCTGGGTGGCTCAGTGGGTTAAAGCCTCTGCCTTCGGCTCAGATCCTGCTCCTGGGGTCCTGGGATCTAGCCCTGCATCGGGCTCTCTGCTCAGCAGGGAGCCTGCTTCCCTTCCTCTCTCTGCCTGCCTCTCTGCCTACCTGTGATCTCTGTCTGTCAAATAAATAAATAAAATCTTAAAAAAAAAAAATTCTCTGCGAAGCTCACTTTCCCCTTGCGGATTTACCTGAATCTGCATTTTGAGGGAAGATATAAAAACCCTATTGGTCTCTGGTCCATGGTAGTTCTGTCTAATACACACTTGTCGGATATTAAAAACAGTGTCTTGATCCGTCTTCCACTCTTGCAACGGTGTGTCTGTTGCCTCAGCCATCAAGGCCTGCGCTACAACCAAAACCTCTGGCCTCCGCAGCTCTGAGGGCTCATTCTAGCTCCTCTGCCTGCTTGTCCTCACCTAACCTTGTCCAACTTTGATTCGCTGGATCTCGGAAATGCTGAGGTGGGTCCTGCTCTTCCCCCTCTTAAACTTGTTCTTGCTGCGGAAGATGCCGAGCGTAGGCAGGGGCCAAACAATGCTGGTGCGCGGTGGGGATGGCATTCGAAGAGCCAGGGCTGCCCAGCCCCTGCCTCCTCCCTCTGTTTATCCTTTTGTCAACTTGGAAGACATTTTCCAGGGCAGAAAAGCCACACATTCCTGGTATAATTTAGAGACTACTGTTAAGCAGATGGTATAAGTGGTTTATTTTTAAGGAGGTTATTACTGGTCACAAAACTTCAAGTCAGCTATTTGCAAGGAACCCTTATGAAGGAAGCTCCTGTTTGTGGCATCCACCCTCAAGAGCATCTGACAGAGAGCTTACTGTACTTTTGCGCTCAACCACATTTAATCCATTTATAAGACCCCTTTGTATGAGATGCCTTTCCAGAGGAAATTAATGTAGGATATTGCAAACAGCTTTTAAGAATGTCTTTTCTATAGAAGAACTGTGTCATTCTGAGAGCAAAGTGGGCTTTTTTACCCCCACATTGTTATGACTTGACATCTCCAGTGTGGAATGTTTCCAGCCAGTTATGATAAGAAAAGCCTGGATTTTTCACTGTTGTGGAAACCACAGTCGAAGAAAGCTATTCTATTATCTATTCACTTACTCTCCTCCTGTAAATATAAATGCATTTAAGAGATGGGTCCAAGTTTGGGGAAGAGAAGTGGCAGCACTTAAAAATCAGGCAGCGAAAAATTACAAGTTCAAGATGACAATGGTTAGTCATGTGGACAACAGAAGATAAACATGTGCCTTCCAGAGAGGAAGATATTTTCTCATCCAGTAGTAAATTTTAGATTTTGGATTTCTGGGAATGAAAACAATTTTTTTTTTTTAAATTAAAAACTGACAGCAGACGCCAACTTTTGTTTTTTTTGTTTTGTAAGTAGGGCATCATAAAGCAACAACCATCTTCAATTTTATCATCCCATAAAATAAAGGACTGGCAGTGTGATATTAAAAAAAAAGTAAGTCACAATCTCATAAAGAACCATTCTTTAATAAACTTATCTGTAAGTTTATTTAAATGTAAAATGTCATTACAGTGGGCTTTGGTTTTTCATTCCACAATAGACCGTGAACTTGTTCTTATTATTTGGCCACAGTTCAAGACCTGGTACAGGGAACCTCTGCTCCAGGTGTTACGATGTGTCGGCAGTGGAGTCAGATGACCTGTGGTCAGGTCTGCACCTTGTGACGAGTGGGTGTATGGTCTTGGGTCAGGTATTTCTCAAGTTTCATCTCTGCTTGTATACAACGTGGATAGGAGTGGTCCCAGTCTTCCTAAGGCTGTCGGGAGGTTTCCATGAGGCAAGGGAAAGGGACTGGTACATAATGAGTTTACAGAACTTGGCGGCTCTTATCAGAGAGGACTGGACCCTTCCAAGGACAGACTATAGACTTAAAGCAGAAGTGTTGAAAGGAGTTGTCTTTAGATGAGCATGATTTTTTGTGTTCTGTTTCTGTGCTAAAGTCACCTGGATTTTATCATTTACATTTATAAGCAAAGCATTTAGCAGATGGAGAATATACATTTGGAAGAAAAGAAACAATATCTCATGCAAATGCCAGTATGGAAAATGGAGTTCATAGAGGCAAAGCTTACGGCTTTTCAAGCAGAGACACATAAAGCCTGGGTAACAGACACAGTCTGGTCTCCAAGAGCTGTTTTTGCAATCAGCTAGAGAGAGCTCAGTGTTCCCCCTCAATCCTTAGGTGCAAGAGTGCTCCCCCCACCATTTATTTTATTTCTTTTGTTCTGATTTTGTCATCGTTAGTCAACTTCTGACTAATAACTTGCCTCATCCAACAGTTTTGCTAGAACCTCATTCTCCCCTGGCCTCTGTCCTTTCTACCTGACAGACTCCTATTCATCTTGCAAGATGGCCTCTTTTATTTATTTATTTTTTTAAGATTTATTTATTTATTTATTTATTTGTAAGAGAGAGAGTGAGAGCGAGCACAGGCAGACAGAGTGGAAGGCAGAGTCAGAGGGAGAAGCAGGCTACCTGCGGAGCAAGGAGCCCGATGTGGGACTCGATCCCAGGACGCTGGGATCATGACCTGAGTCGAAGGCAGCTGCTTAACCAACTGAGCCACCCAGGCGTCCCAAGATGGCCTCTTTTAAAAAGATTTCTTTATCTGTCATTACCCTAATTCCTTTTCCCTGATTTTTTTTTTCTCAATCTGTCTTTTTCCATGAAATCGTGAGATCTCAAAAAGTAGGGAAAGCATTATATTACAGAGAAGAGTTACCTTCTTTCCCAGGTACGAAGTAAGCACTTAACAAATGCTTGTGGACTGGATATTGTCATGAAGACACTGAATGAATGAAGATCAGGTTGTAGGTGAACAGACGTTTGGTGGTGTGTTGTAGTAGAGTGATGTGGCTGAGCCATTTCTGGGGCAAAATGTTCGTGTGTATTTAAACTGGTGGGAAAAGAACACTTTCCTACAGGGAGGGAGTTACTGAACCACAACCAAGCAGTTCTAACAACAGCAAGTGTCATTTATCGAGTGGTTACTATGTGTTGAGACCCAGTGTGTTGATACCAAAGTGGCTTACCTGCCTCATCTTCTTAAATGCTTGCAGTCACCCCATTATGTCATTCTCATCCCTGCTTTCCAGAAGATAAACTGAGATTTGGAAAGCTTATAAAATCTCATAGGTCACATGGGTGCTGAGTAGTGGAGCTGGAGCTTGAACCCAGGTCTGACTCCGAAGCTCAGGTGCCTGTTTAGGCCACCACCTAAGTCCTTTTGTTTGTTTATTATTTATTTGCCAGGTAACATCCACCTCCTTGTAAGGTACCTTCAGAGCGGTGGAGAACACCACAGAGCCTGAAGTCTCCGAGACGTGTTTTTGCAAAAGCGTTAAACTGTGCAAAGGAACATGTCTTCAGAAATACATGGAATTCTTATAGCAGGGGAGATTCTGAAATTTTACTGATGGATGAGATGATATATTTGGGTATGATATGATGAGATGATATATACTTGAGAAGACTTTTATGGGGATGCAATTAATTTTGCAGCAGGCAACATCTGAGTTTAAAAAAAAAAAAAAACCTTACAGGTATAAATGTGCAGCATGGAAAGGGAATTGTGGTAGATTCAGCCTAAAACAACTCCAATTAATTTATATGTGAAGAGCTCAAACCCTCTGTGAATCTTACCTTGTGGCAAAGAACCAATGCCCAGTTGGAAAAATGCTAAGTCACCAGCAATCTCCCATAAGTGAAATGTAGAAAATGGGCTCAGTTCCAGTCTTTTCATTAAAGATCTGCTTTTTTGGGGGGGTTTTTTGTGTTTGTTTTTTTTTTTGCCCCACAAAGTTAAACTTAATAAACAAACAAAAGGATTAATTTTTTTCCTCAGTAAGAATTTCTTTACTTTAGTTAGCTTTGAAAAATCTGTGTTTATTAATGAAAAGCATTGTTAATTACACCACTGATATAATCTTTTATTAATTCTGAAGTCTAAGAGGTGCCTATTAACTGGGAACAGCACAGTTTAGGAAATAAACCACAACAAAATCCTGGAAGAATAAAAGTACTTTGCCAAAAATGCTTTTGACCTCTTATCATCCCTTTAATGTTCTCTGACTTTCTTGAAGACTGGGTTTATGTTGACTATTACTTGCATATTATCCACAGTTTCCTGCGGTGGTTGAACTGGATTGAATTCTCATCTTCTCGGAATTGATCTGAATATCAGTTTCCTTTGAAGTCAGTTTTAACTTTGCTTCTGAAGTATGAGAGGAAGATCAGGATTATTTCCCCCAATTTTCTTGACCATAGCTGTTCTTGGGATATTTTAATGTGCAAGCACCTGCCTTTTTGGTTTTTAAAGCATTGCAATGAGCCTGGAGTCTGACTGGCTTGAACAGAGAAAGACATATACTAGGTATATGACCTCACTTATATGTGAAGTCTAAAAAAAGCTGAGCTTGTAAAAACAGAGTAGAATGGTGGTTACTGGGGATTTGGGGGTTGGGAGAATTGGGAAGATGTCTAAGGGTATAAATCTGCAACTAGTAGGGAAATAGATTCGGGAGGTCTAATAATGCACGGCATAGTGATTATACTCAACAAGACTGCATTATAAACTTTAAAGTTGCAAAGAGACTAGACCTTCATTGTTTCTAGTACAAAAAGTAAATAATTATGTGACATGATAGAGGTGTTAGCTAATGCTACAGTGGTAATCATACTGCAGTATATAAATGTGTCACATCAACACATCGTACATTGTAAGCATACACAATGTGATATGTCAATTATAGCTCAATTAAAAAATATAATTTTTTAAAGATTTATTTATTTATTTGAGAGAGAGAAAGAGCAAGAGTGAGCAAGAGAGCACAAGCAGGGGGAGCAGCAGACAGAGGGAGAGGGAGAAGCAGGGCTCCATCCCAACACCTAGAGATCATGACCTGAGCCAAAGGCAGATGCTTAACTGACTGAGCCACCCAGGCACCCACCCTAAAATTTAAAAAAAAAAAAAAAAATTAAAGATTGACTTGAGGGGTGTCTGGATGGCTCATTCAGTTAAGCATCTGACTCTTGATTTCAGCTCAGGTCTTGATCTCAGGGTCATGAGTTCAAGCCCCACATTAGGCTCCATATTGGGCATGGAGCCTACTTAAAAAAACAAAAAAACAAAAAACAAAAAACAAAGACAGAAGAAAAAGTCTGGCTTGAAATCTGTATGTGATATGGCAAAATGTGATTTTAACCTTTAAAAATAAAGGAATACCCTTTATCCTCTACTGTCCTGATATCTTTAGGAGATAAAGATTAATTAATTGCAAGGGGAAGAAGTACGCCGCCTGTAATTATGTGGTATGTGTAAGAAAAGGCTAGGTCAAGTGTATGAACACAGCTTCTTCTATAAAACAAGACCTGACTTGGGTGAATAAAAGCAACACTGGGAATCAGACCAGGGAGAGAAATCAACTTAGATGTCGCTACATTTTATTATGAAAGTAACAATAGCATGAAATCACTTTTTTAAAAATTCAAAAACAACCTACACTTATTCTCAGTTAGAACTCATTATTGGTCCCCGGTTGAACTTCAGAAAGATTTAAGCTGAAAGAAACCAAGTGTTCAGAATGCACCAGCAAAATTCTCCTTAATTTAATGATTGGGAAAGAATAGGATCAGAAGAAGGTTAGAGGTAGCATCAAATCCTTTTTAAAAAAATCTTAAAAGGCCACACATCATCACATCGACAGGGAGAGGTGTAACACTGACTTCTTTCAACAGAATTGGGTAAATATTTGACCTCCAATGTCACCACAGTTAATGTATATCTGGACCTCAGAGGACATTGAGACGAAAGCTGTGCTTACTGATTGGCTCCCTCCTAGCCTTAGCTTGCTTGGAAAAGACTGATAATATACTTTGTCCTTAACTTGGTGAAGTTCAATTCCTAGCTGTTCAATAGCTAAGACAATAATGATCTCATCCACTGACAATTTAAGTTCATGTGATTTGTAAATCAGTACATAATAATCATAACTTCTGGGTTAATTGTTAACTCTCAGAAGATATTCAGGGCCAATATGATCCCTTTATCTAATCCCGAGAAGATGACATTGAGTTGTAGTTGGTGCACATATGTCCATGAAGGTCCCATAAAATAAGAAGTTGATTACAATTACATTAATATTCCTAGAATTTGCATCTCTCTTGTAATTCCCTATAAGGATGCAACAGACTCCCCTATGTTAAATTACTCATTCTGATAACTATGTGAGAAGAAGATGCACAGATGGTATTTCTGAGAATGGCATCAAAGCATTTAAAATGCTCATTGGCAACGTATCGCATATTTACATGTGAGTGGAAAGTCATCTTTTGGCTACATTAATGCTGCAAAAATAAACACGCTTTGGTCTCTGATGCAAAGTTTAAAGTTCTCATGGCAATATTTGTTTCTTCACTTTGCTTCCCAGGTACCATAAAAAAGTCAACATTTATCAGTCAACTGCATGTATTCAACACCCACTGTGTGTTCAGCATCAGGTGCTATGGGGCCTTAGAGAGAAAGACATTCAAGGACTTTATAGTTTAATGGGGGAGAAGGAGAAACACAAATGTGTACATGTAAACAAGTGAGGCTGGAGACGTCTAAACACACACACAGTCCTGACCGTCTGTGCGCAGAGAGGTAGAAACTGGCTGCAGGGATAAAGGTGGGTGGAATGAGGCCGGCGCCTCAAAGGAGGTGAGCCTTGTTTTGGCGAGGCTGGGTTGGGGTTCGAACAGATCTGCCTTCCGTTTCTTGAAAAATCCAGGAGTAATATACACGCGCAAACAGAAGTGTTCACTCTACTGGCGATGTGGTTGGTCGGGGTCTGTGAGATTGGAAGGGTGCGTATTTGGAGTGCAGGCACCTGCTCCTGGCAGTGCTTCTCCAAGTGTGCTCCAGACCGTTGGCATCCAGACTGGGGCACTTGTGAGAACCCCACATTATAAGCCTCCCCCCAGACCCACTGAGTGGGAACTGGCAGTGGGGGCGGGCACCCTTTGTTTTCATAAGCCCTCCAGGGCAGTCCGAGGCTCATGGAGTCTGAGAGCCACTGCTCCGGGGCGGTGGCTGAGTGTGAGTTCTGAGTGAGGGTAGGATGCCTTTGAAATGGCAGGTGCAGAGGCCAGCGGATGTCTGCAGGAAGCATTCTAGAGATGAGAGCAGCTGGTGAGGCGGGGGCAGTGAGTGAAGGCCTCAAGGCTCCCTCCAGAAATTTTAGGAGGCTACCTGGAGCCCTCTGGCATGTATCTCAGAGCCCCTTTCTGAGCTAAGGTCTTCAGAGAATTCTAATTTTTGCATTTCCTGACTTTTATGAGCATGTTGAGTGTTGTAATTCCATGAGGCTTTTAGATGTAATTTCCTTTGCTTTTAAGGAAAAGATGAGACGGTGGGGAGGGGTGTTTTTTAAGGGAGGGGTGGTGGCTGGTAGTGAGATGGCAAACCATTTTCAAAAGGAATAAAACATCAGCAAAGTTATTCTTTAAAGACATTGCTGCAAAGCCCGTATACATGTACTGAAACATAATAGAAGAAGAAGAAGAAAAGCTAATATTTGTAGAGCTTTGATGATGTGCCAGGCATGTTCTAAAGTACTTACATACATTAATTCATTAATCCTCATAACAGCTTCTGAGGCAGGGCCAACTATTATTCCCGTATGATAAATGAGTAACTATGGCACAGAGAGGGTAAGAAACTTGTTCAGGGGGCGCCTGGGTGGCTCAGTGGGTTAAGCCGCTGCCTTCGGCTCAGGTCATGATCTCAGAGTCCTGGGATCGAGTCCCGCATCGGGCTCTCTGCTCAGCAGAGAGCCTGCTTCCCTCTCTCTCTCTGCCTGCCTCTCCATCTACTTGTGATTTCTCTCTGTCAAATAATAAATAAAATCTTTAAA